>NC_134278.1:68837972-69169639 GCF_949628215.1 Phalacrocorax aristotelis
GAAAATTTGGACTCTCAAAGGTTCTAAAACTCATGTAGATAGTTCTATCCCCCTGCTCTATTCTTGGTGCGTTATTTATGTTCCTTCTCTGTGCACTGTGCATGGCAGGGCCCCATCCCATTGTCGTGCATGTGTCAGGGGAGCCGTGGTTCTGGCTGGGAGCTGCAGATACCATCACATTAAAATTAATAAACAGGAACAGTGGAGGTTGCTGGAGAGACTATGATAAACATTTGACCAAACTTATTCTGTTTTAAAATGTGACAGACTTCAAAAAACAGTGTCTTCACTATCATGCCTTTCTATCATGTCTCTGTCATGTGCTGAAGTTACCCGTTCGCCTCTCAGCCCACTTTCGTCCCCTTGTCACGCTTACAAGGTGGCTGACACCTTTTCTTGTCCTTCACTGACTGACGGCTCCTAAACCAGGCCTGGCTTTCTGGGTCTCACCCTGGGGGGAACTGCCATGTATTCTCAGAGTACGCATGGGGATACAGGCATCTTCTGCTCTGCAAGTGTTGAGCGGTGTCAGGTGGGTGTAGTGACTCAGAAAAAGCTTCTTCAGAAAGAAAATATGTATTGTTCTTATTATTTTGTTCCAAAAGGAAAATACACATTTTTTTTTTACGCAGTTTATAAAAGCATGTTGTTTGTAAAAGCAACAGAGGTCTGTGTGTATAGTTCTGCTCCTTAATCTTTAACCTTTCCTTGCAGGTTTTTGGAAGTTCTCCACCCCAGCTCCGGTTAGCATTCTCTCCCTGCTTCCACATATTCCCTCACTTGCCGAGGAGCTGCGTGTGACAGTATACGAGCAATCCTCCTGATGACATCCAGTCCCCCCTGCTGTACTCCAGACTCAGGATCCTGCATTGATTTAGCATCTTTGTTTCTACGCTTAACTTAGGAAAGATTAAACTGTTCTTAGCATGAAGATAGTCAGTCTCCAGGAAAGACTTATCCTTTTTTTTTTTCCCCCCTCCCCAAGGACTCCTATGTTTATTACTGTTTAGCTCTTCCTGGTTGCTTCTTTTAACAAGCTTTTGACTTTGCTGGATGCAATGAGACAGGAGAATGTGTGCTTACTGGATGCGTGAGACTTACTAAAAACAAATGTAGAAAGTCCCTACCTCCCATCTCCTCTCCTGGGGCTAATGGCTGGTAAAACAGGATACGCCTCCATGGCAAAGCGAGTTGGGGTAGCTTCATCATTTCAGATGTTCTCCTGCAACAGACCCTAGTCCCTTCCTCTTGCCATCTTCCCTTGGACTTAGTCCTAGGTTAGTTCCCTATTTTTGCAGGTAGTAGCCATACAGACTCCACCTGTTGGAAATCCCATATTCAGAGAAGAGAGTCTCACACGTTGTCGAATTGTCCTCTCCTTTCCACACCAGCAGCTTCTGCCCCTGAAAGCTTCTGACCTGAGAGAGGCCTGAAGGAGGAGAGTTATGACAGGACATCCACACTGAGAAACTGATAAGAGGTTATATCTGCCATGGTTTTGAAGTCAAGAAAACAGTGCGTTTGCTGTGGTGGGAGGAGTTTGTAAAAGCTAACATTAGCCACATTTATGGAGGTCCTTTTCCCTTGGGAAGACCTTGGACCCAAGTTTCCTTGGGTTTTCAAACTGCCTGAAACAAGTCTCTGGAGAACCCACTTCTCTCTGTGTGAGAGGTCTGATGTGAGGCAGAAGAGGAGGGCATCTAAATCATTCACCTCTGAATGAGGGACCAAACAGACCTGAAGCAGCAGCTGAGACTTTGGAGAAACCAGTCAAATGTATTGTTCCTTCTCCTGAGGGGAAAAAAAAAGATTTAAAAAATCAAGGGTAGCAAAACATTTCCTTTGCTTTGCATATTACAAAAGGCACCAAATGTAGAAAAGAAGAGGAACAAGTAGGCTGATAAGAGATTTCATTTCATCCCCCTCAGGGTGCCAGCTTACCAGTGGTAACCTCGTGGTCTGCTGATGTCATTCGCACAAAGCTGTTACTTCTGAAGAGACAGGTTTCCTCAGATTTTACCATCTGAGGAAAAAATTGTTTGAAAGGGGAAAAAAAGTTAAGGTGTCTGTGTTTTACCAAAAGCCTTTGTAGGAGGTTATTAGCTTCAAAAGAAAACGAAATTTATCGTAACTTCTCTCCCCCCTCCCCGTGTTTCTGAAAGAGTGCTTGCTGTGATTGTCTGAGCCATTAAGGGCTCCTGGAAGGGCAACCAAGTCCTGCGCTCCCATGTCTGTGTGCTTACTGATTTATAAACCTCTCTGTAGGTAGAAAGAAGAAGGTGAAATTTCCCTTTTGGTGGCAGATGGGCTCCAAAGGCTAAAATACAATCATTATGCAGACTCTCAACATGTACAAATGGGAAGAAAAATCTACCTCTAAGATCCATATGAGGGAAACTTTTTTCTCAAGCTCTCCAAGGAGCAGAGACTTCACCACCCAAACTTTTTCTTCTTTTTGAACAATGATTCCTGGAAAGAAAGACAAGATATAAAAGTAGTTTCCAGAGGTGAGCCATGGATGCCACCTGTTCATTTTGAATGTTAGCCCGGGATCCACACAAACCTGCTGCACTATCCATGTACATGTGTGACATTTTGAAGAAAAACTTCTAAAAGTGTCTGTGCTGTGGGACTGGCAGAGGGGAGGTTCATGTTTTCTCTTGCATTGAGCTAAACCTGTAATCTGAAGGAGACAGGAAGGTAGCTGAACTGCTCACACCATTGCTGGTGCAAGAAAGAATCTGGCATGAAGGAGAAAGTGGAAGATTTTGTATAAAACTCCTGCCATGTGTTAGTGGTTTCTGGTGACCAAATACGCATTTCCTATCAGTGTGACATGTGCTGGCTTTAACTTCAAGGAAACCTTTGCCTCCCGATGCCCTGATCAGGTCTGCTTGCTCCTTGGATCTGTATGAGCCTGATCCTTATGTTCCCTGGCAATGCCACACTTTGGCAAAGCTCACCTCTTCACGTCCCAGCCCTTCTCTCCTTGCAGCAAGTAGGCTTGTATTCAGTGGCCAGTGACCTTTTCAGGAGGTACAGGTTTAGGATTACCCGGCCAGTGCTGACCAGCTCTGATGGAAACGGTGCTAGGTTCACTGCTGGCAGGTTGCCCTGCGTGCTCTGTTCAGACAGACTCATCTGGATGCTGTCAGCGAGGTTGGGTTTGGTGCTGTAGAGCCCCACAGTACAAGGTGAAACTTAAGGCAGTTTCAGGGCAAATGAACACTCAGATGTGCCCGACCTGGCAAGCATGGGATGAGAAAATTCAAGAAGACTTTCCTAGGGACATGGGTGTTTCAGCTTGGACGCGCAGCTGCCAGCCAGCGCCGTGAGCACTGCCAGCTACCTGGGAGAGGACGTGCAAGGGCAGGAAACCAAACTGGCTGGGGCTGGAGGGAAGCAGGTCCTGCGGCCGTGGAGGGGACGGCAGCGTAGCTGCTGTGGTACTCGCCATCTGTGGGCACCCTGCAGCAGGCAGGGGAACAGTGGGGGGAGTGTGGAAAACAAAATAAACTCTCTGCGCTTGTTTGTGCTCACCCCCGCTCCAGCGTGCACCCCAAGTAATTCCAGTGGTGTCACTGGATGGGTACTGGTGCAAGTGACAGCCCAGATGAGCTTCGTGCTTTCTGTGCTTCTGAAGTAACAGTGGTGCTTAAGAAATGGGTAGTTAAAGAGCCCACATATCCCTGAAGTAACCTTAGCTGCAAAATAAGTCACTTAATTAGCATACAGTAGATACTTATTGTTAAGTGAGAATGCCATCCCCTCCTGCAGGGATTTGAGTTAAACATGATGATTGATAAATTGTTATATTCACACAGTGTCACTCAGTGATATAATCATGGCTTTTGTAAATATTTAGTCAAGAGAGCAATCCAGCTGCTCCCAGCCAGGTTTCATCCAGTGTCAGCCAATGTTCAGTGCTGCTGATTTATTTCATGTGTTGCTTAAGCCTTGAGTAAGATCACATTTTTATGAGTCTCAAAATACCTATGGTAATAAATAGTGAGAGTGCTGGAGCTAATGACAGCAGCAGAAATAATTATACGGGAAGATATTGCCCAGGGTCCAGAATATGGCCAAGTACTTAACTATTTGTACTTTTTCAGGACAACTGCTTAGCAGGTTTTGTTTACATCTACAGCAAGGCAGTCCTCACCAGATGCCATTGAAAAAGAAAGCTGAGCGGGAACCATTTTTCAAAAGGATGCTAGCATCTCCCAAAGCTTGACTTAGCTGTTGACAGAGGGCTGAGGTTTAAAGCAGCGTTGGACAGGGAATGGAAATTCCGCTTCCCAAAGGATTTCAAGGTTTGAAATTTACCTTGGGTTCAATTTAGAATTGAAGTCCCAAATTTTGAAATTCTTCCTGACAGAGGAGGGTTCTAGGAAGGATTCACTCTGGCTCAACTGTACTGGTTTTGCTATTGAATACAGTACTAGTGTGTAAAATACACAAGCATATTTAAAATGAGAAGTCATATTAAGATGAAACACTGACACTGTTAGCTCTGAAGGTGTCCAAGCCTGACATATTCACAGTGTTGGAGCCTTCTTGTGTTTTTTCCCTAAAACACATTACTGCAGAACTGATAATTTTGTGAGGCGTTTTGGTTTTAATGGATCTACATTTCCTGAGATCTCTTTTCTGACCATGTTCGTGTTTGAAGAAACACCCATGCAACTTTTCCTCACTCATCTGTCTCACTTTTATTTTGGGAACTCTTCAGGAATAGCTTTGTTCTCATGTCAGTTCTTTGTTGAGGAACTGTCTGTCGTGATGTCCTACCGCCAAGACTTGGAAGTGATTCATAAAAAAAGAAAGTTTAAAAAAGATGACACCCAGTTTGGGTTGTACTGCGTATTTGAGATAGCATGCTTCACCCACAGGACAAGATGGTAGGTGCTGAATTTAACTTATTCCCAGTAAAGAACCTCTTCAGTGACCCATATAGACACCTCTTGCTGACAGCAGAGGAACAAATTATCATTGCTGCCAAAGTTTCGTTTGCAGAAAATTCAGCTTTTTGTTTCCTCTTTGCAATTTATGTTCTTTCTTGCTCAGAAGCAGGTCATAATTACAGGGTGTTTCTAATTTTACAGGGAACGTGGACATGTTGAAAAGAAATACAGTATTAACAGCAGTGGGGTGAGCATCTACAAGGAGGTAAGCTTAGATCAATACGCACACAGCCTTTTGCTAACTTGGATCTTAAAGTAGCGGGGGGAATGACACACTCCAGGAAGGGAGGCAGAGTCTAGGAGGTGCCTGAAAGCAACTGTAGCTCACTGACAGAATGAGGTGAGGTCGTCCTGCAGCACCGCAGACAGAGTGAAGCAGAGACTTTTTATTCATTGAGTGCATGGAAACATCTGAGGCAAAGGAAAAGCTATTTCAAATGGGCATTAGCATGCCTGTTGGCACTCTCAGGCTGATATCAAGGGCGCCTTGAGCTCAGAGCCAAGTGGAGGTACACCCCTTGAGAACCCAAGGTGACAAAGTGCAGGTGGAAATGCTGTTCAAATGTATATTTAATGGACATGGGGATAAGCTGTGTTCCAGTGAAGGTAGAAAAAAAGCACACAAAACCCCTCTAACAATATCTCATGGTCGATAGCACTAATGGGAAGTAGAACTTCGAAGCCAATAGAATTGCTCTAAAGCCAACAAATTCAACTGCAGAAATGAGTGGACAACTAGCAATTTTCAAACCCACTGCCCAGTGGGTTGTGTGTGTTACCCTTTGTGCCTGAAACGTGGGGGAGGTAGAGCAATTAGAGCCTTCTGCTGCAGAGTCCAGCTCAGTTTGTGTGTTTGTTTGGTTTTTTTTCCCTCTAGGTCTTCATTCTGATATTCGTGGTGGCTAAAGGGGAGTTACCCAAATCAGTACCGAAGTAGAAATTACTCTTCTGCCATTTTCTGGCCAATAATCACCATTTTCCAGTAACATAAAGCTATTTTTATTTGGTTCTTATGAAGACCCCTTTATGCAGTTGCAGAAGTTTCTGGGTATTATAAACCAGTTCTTGCTTCTGCGTAGAAGCTGAGAATTTGGGGTTTATGGTTTGCTCTTTCTTATTCCCATCCAGCTGTGAAGTGAATTTTTCCCACTCACTTGGTTCTTGCGGGCTAATATTCACCAAGGTTGGCATTCATTCATACTTATTCAAAAATTACACGGTTATCTAAGCGAGTAGTTGGGGCCGCCTCTGTAGTCAGTGGTGAGACTCAAGCAGGGTGATTCATTCCATCCTCCCAGGTATCACCCTCTGGAGGTGCCTGCGTCTCCACAGGGAGACAGATGGCTAAGGTTAGGTGAGGTGAACCTCAACCCCAGTGCTCAGCAATAACTGCTTGGCATGTGCCCAGGACACCTGGGGTTCCCTGGGGAAATCACCCATCCAAACGCTAGTTAGAACTTGCACCTTTTAGCATCCAGAATTAAAGGAGTTCATGTGCTTTCTTTCGGTCCAGTGTACTTGTAAGTTTTGTGTGTAATAGAGAAGATTTTGCCCTATGTTTGACCTACATATTTACACACAAATACAGCCTTAAATTACATATTCAATATTTTTATACATCTGCTGTCTGTGTGAACATGCACATATTTTCTGCATAATAATATTCAGATATATGGTTCTCTATGATATTTTATTATTAAAGTGCTGGCAATATGCTCAAAGCTTTACAAAATACAGATAAAGGCAATTCCTGTCAGAAGGAGGTTGTAACAAAGATGAACATTAAATTCATAGGGAATGAGAGACCAAAAGATTCTGGATTCACTCTTCATTTTTTAGCCTCATTTCCATAGAAAGTGAGGCTTCTGTGTTGCACTGTGGGTGAGGTGAGGTGCGTAGCTGTCCTCTCAGTGACTTTTGGACGGGTTGGCCAGCTTCAGCCAAAAATAACCAAAGAGCAGGCTGTATCAAGAGACAAAACTCTGAAAAAAGGCAGCTATTTAGAAGAGACTGCCCTCACTGAGGAATAGGTACAGTGCAAGCCAGATAGGTGCTAGAGGATCTACACAGGAATCCTGTGTGGAAATCTGAGTGTGGGAAGAGCATCAGCCTGTCACTGGTGGTGTGCTAATCCCTAGGGAACTGGTCAAGGAGACCCATGGGAAGCAATGTATTGCCGATTTTGTTGCGCAACAAACTTATTTTGTGCTAGTAGTCACCTTTGAATTTTCCTTAAGAAGGGAAGATTTTAAGAGTTCTCCCAACCATGGGGACAAAGCTCATTAACTGGGGGAAGGAGCAGTGGAGGACAGAAACAAGAGACGAATCTCAGGGTTAGTTGAATGAATGTGAAAATGAAGAGGAATTTAGTATTCCTACAGGCCTCTGCCATTTTCCATGTTCAGAAACATCTATCAATTCTATTCAATATTACATAATTTTTTTTTTTTTTAAGGTATTGTGTATTTGGCTAGTCTTAGCTGGTAAGGACATCTCTGATTAGCTGTGGATTGTGGATTTGCACCTCATGGTCTGTGATAGGCTCCCAGTGGCTTTGTAGGAAGGAGTAAACCTCCCTCTTCTGCTCTGACATTGTTTTTAAGGTACAGCTTTATCAGCTTATGAAAAGAGCTGCTAGATATGCCTGTCAGGAAAAGCAGAGGAAAGGATTTGTTGTCCAAATAGGTCAGTTCCTGGCCTGGGAGTTCCTATGAATACAGCTTCATCAACATGCTTTATCAACAACAGACAAGCCCGGCATGCAAATGGTTTCCATCCTTGTCTGCTGATGGTAAGAATTAAGAGTATCTTTATCAGAGATGGAGCATGCCTCTGATGCACGTAATGTCTGTTTTGATTTTGATGCTGATGGAGACTTCTGTACCAGCTCTTGTCTGTTCTGAAGATGAGAAGAGAGGGGCCAGGTTTCTAATTTGAAATTTTTGTATTACGTTTCCTTAGTCTTTCTCAGCACAGGGACAGGTAGACTTGAGTTGTTGAACAGCATGGGATAAAGCAGGTGCTGTGCTTCTATCCCATGCATAGCCTCAGCTGTCCCCCAAGGCTCTGGATCATCCTGTGCAATGCAGGTTGCTCAGGACTATGTGTGCAAGATGCCCTGTGGATCTCTTTCCAGCCCAGCATGTGGCCTTTTAAGTAAGCTGTTTACTCTGTCTTGCTGCTGATTTGGACTTTGATTTTCCCAGGAAGCCTTTCCAGAAAAAGCTGAGGGAGAAAGAAGCACCCTGGGAAATGGCAGTGATGTTGAGTGTTTTCGATGTGCCTGCCCACCTGCCCTGCAGCAGCCCCTGGAGTGGCGGAAGCTTCCTGATCAGTGGAAGAACTGGTTGGATTACAGACTGCAGGAAGCAGAAATGTCTGCCACTTTCTTCTACATTTCCTCTCCCCTCCAGTCATATCTTGGGTGATTACCCTAGATCATATCACCCAAGACATGCTGCACTTGCAATTGTTGAGGTGTATCACTAGTTTTCATCTTTCTCTAAAACGTGAGGTACTGGCCACTAGCTTTGATTTACAATTAAATGGCAAATCCTACGGTATATTCCCAGGACCCCAGGAGTGATAAGTCATTTGAGTTGTATTTATAATAGATTGTTATAAATCATTTTTATATTGCCGTAATTGAATAAGGTGCTTTAGAGAAACAGAAGATTGTACATTCCCTGCCCCTAGGAGTTTGCTTGCTAAGTACATTGAGGTACAAAAGGTACTTTGTGTAATTTTATGCAGTGCGAGCCCTTGCTACTAATGACAGTGCTATAAATGTGGCCCATATCCTGAAACAACTTAATGTGCGCTTAACATTGAGGATTTAGCATGCCTCCCGGATGAGTGTGGTGATTCATGCTGGAGAATACAAAAGACTGCCTTGTCGGCTGCACCACCTGCCCTTCTGCCAGAGATGGCTGCCCTGCTGTCGAGTCAACAGATGCAAGGGTGTGCTAGCTTCAGCGCCGCTGTAGCTCACAGCCCAGCATATTAGCTCAGGACTTAGGAACAGCTATGCTAGGTCAGGCCAAAGGTCCATCTAGCCCAGTGTCATCGGGTTTCTGACAGTGACCAGGAAAGAGCAGAAGGAATAGGGCAAACACAGGATGACCCAACCTCCGGCATATTATCCCAGCTTCTGACAAAGAGCGTTTTTGGGACTTTGTGAGCCAAAGTTTGTTTACTGGACTATCTTCCATGAGTTTAAGCTTATACTGAAATTGATATAGTTGCAGTGTGGTCATATTCCAGCCTGGTTAATTCCATTCTGCATTTTCACCTTCCCCTGATGCATCTTCAGAGAAAGCATTTGTGCCCTAAAGCTGTGGTGTAGTGTTTGCTAGTGCAATTTTGCAGCAGCTGCATTCCACCCCAGAGATAGGTGCATTTTGGCGGTAAGTGATCCTTAGATTTAAATAATCTATAATTCTTTGGAGCACTTTTTGGGCTTGTAAAAGGTGTTATACAAATCAATGAATAATTTTCACTCACCATTGTTTGTAATATATTCTTAGTCCTCAGCTGAAAATAAAATTTCTTTTCCTATTGATTTTCTTCTTTTATGTTTTGCCAAATTGATTTTTCCTTTTCCTAATGGAGCAGAAACTAACATATCTGGATTTCAGTTACTTCACCCTTTCTGCTTCAGCATCATTTAGGATATCAGAAGGAATACAAACAGCTCTAAGGAATAGTATTCATTCATTAACTTCAAGGGGGCTGACACTGTTTTAATCCATTTTAAGGGAGAGGGTGTCTTTTGGGTTTTTAAATTTCATCAGTGGATTTGTAGGTGTTCTCTAAACAGGTATTAAAGAGACAAGTATAAATATGATGTTATGATTTGGGAGGGTAAGGTGGGAGAATGAAGGAGAGTTTAAGGCAGGCCAGATTGTTGGGTTGCAGAAGAAAGGTTTGGAGCTCTCACTGAAAATGTGAATAGGGTTTTGCAGGGTTTTGAAGATGTACTTCCACTTCTGTGCACCGTGGCCCTACTACATTCAGCTGGAACAGCAACAAGGTACATATTCTTATGGTGTTTTCAGATCAGCTTTGATCAGGAAGAATCACAATTGTCTTGAAATACCCTATTTCTGTCAAAGTATGAAGCTCATCTGGGGGCTTGGTTTTGTAAGATGCCAAGCACTCCTTTCCATTTAGGAGATTAAGGGGCCCTTTGAGCATCAGGTAGCTGAGAATCAACCTGAGAACTTCTGAAATGTTTAGCCTGAAAAGGTTGTGAAAGACTAGATTATTCCCCCAAAATAAATAGTGTTATCTGAAATAAATAATGTTATCAGCTTCTGAATCAGTGTTCGTTAAGAAGCTCAACTATGATTGGAGGCTTAATACAGCTGGCGACTACAGGATAATGGTTCAGGCTACAGTAGAGAAAAATTAGATTAGAAAATACTGAGATAAGCTGAATGTTTTTGAATTCATCGTGTCTTATGAAATTCAACTCAGGGTAGAAAGAGCCAGAGAACTGGCTGAAACAATCCCAGAAAGTTTAGTGTTTATCCCCAGAAGTCATGGAGGACAGGAGAGGTTCTGGAGGGTGGAAAAAGGGCAGGGATAGCGTCATCCATAACAAGGAGAAAAAGCTGGATGCAGGGATTTGTAGTCAAGTCAGCTACCTGCCAATACATGGAACAAACAATCAAACAATCAATTGTAAGCACCTCGAAGGGAACGAGGATATGAGCAGAACAGCCAGCACGGATTTGTCAGGAGCAAATAACCTGAAACCAATCTCTTTTCCTTCTGAGACAAGGCAACAGACCTCTGGGTAGGAAGAAAGCAGTGGGTGTCACGTGTCCTGATTTAATAAGGTTTTTGATACTGTTTCGCAAGACATTGTCATAAGCAACCTGGAGAAACCAGGATGAGAAGAAACTAGTATCTTAGGCCAGTGCACAGCTGGCTGGCAAGCTGCAATCAGAGAGCAGTTACCAAGGACTAACTCTGAAACTGGAAGGGGATTCTGAGTGGGGTGCTTTGAGATCTGTGCTGGGCCACAGTGTGATGCAATGTTTTCATAAACGGGTGGGATGGTGGAAAGCAGAGGGCTCTTGTCCAGTTTGCAAGCTGGGATGGGCTGCGGGCCGGGTGGAGAACAGGGTTCAGAATGCAAAGTAACCTGGATAAGGCGGAGGACTGTCCTCGACAGACTGGGGTGCAGACAGCTGCAAGGCTTTCTTCTGTTGAGGCAGGAACACTCAATGTCATTAATGCAAGGACAGGAGATGACTGGCTAAGCAATGTCCTGAAGAGAAGGATCTGGGTCTTGGAGTGGATCATCTTAGAAAAGGTTACATGTGAGAAGTGACTCAACAGGGTGACACAGTTGTGATCAACTATAAACATGATCCATGAGAGAAAATTGAACAAACTGGTGGGGTTGCCTAAACTAAAGAAGAGAAGGAACATGGTAAGTCTTGAAAGGTGACTGGAAAGCAGAAAGGAAGAAGTCTGTCCTCTTTGTCTACTGGACAAGGGGTAACGGGGCCTTAGCCTTGGTGAGAGACGTAGCTTAGATGCCAGCAAGATCCTTCTGCTAGTGATAATTACAAAAAAACAGGGAAATAGGCTGCTTGGAAGCTTACCAGATGTCCACCCCTGGAGGTTAGACAGATACCAGTCCAGAATAACGTGGGTCTAATTCATTTTGCCTTTGGGAGATGGAAACGGACCAGATGACCTCCTGAGGTGCCTTTCAGCGTCAATTTCTTGAACTTAAGGATCTTTTAATTTAATTTTAATTTCTCTTCATTTTTGTCCAGATAAGCCTACCTAGTCTACGAAGAGTTAAGATTTTCTCTGTTCCTCAGTATCTTACAAAATATTGTTAGCATTAAGCATCAATTAAAATGACAAAGTCTTATGATTCGCTCTCCACCTTTGCTCAGCCTTACCCATTACTCTTGAACCAGTTAAATAAATATGGTTTAACTGCAGTCTACTGAATAAATGTTCTCTCTTTCTTTCTCTGTATGTATATCTGTACATATATAATACCTATATATATATTTGAAATTATGATTCCATTTATCCTAAGTTTCTGGAATTTATTGATTTTTTTAACAGTGTTAAAATTACATCCACTTTTATGGAGACAAATCTGTTGAAGAATTAAACAGCAAAGTTTGCTCCAATCTATAAACATGACAGGGGGATGATTTCCTCTCATTTGCTAAATATACAGCTCCTTAGTCGGAGACATAAATAAGAATGTTGCCTAAGTAGGTCAGATTTGAGCTAGGGCTTTTCAAAAGACATGAAAGCACCCACCGTGAATATACACTTCAAAGCCAGAACCCATTTTTTTGTGCACATTTTGTTCCTGAGAAGTTTTCCATCTGTTCTAATGTCATGGCTTTGCCACGGTGGCTTGTCCTCAGACTCTGTATCTCTGGCAACTCATATGCTTTACTTTTTAATGCGCAGGTAAAGGAGATAATTGGAAGACCTTCAGAGCCAGGGTGAGGGGGTGGGCGGGAGGGAAGGGGGAATCCTTCACTTCTAAATGGAGACGAAGGACAGACTTCCTCTGCTCCTTGTTGTTAGATAGCTAGTTTGATTGGATGCCAGGAGCTGAAAGAAGGGAGCGTGCATTTTGAAAGGCTTTTCGAGGAGCAAATCTGAAATTAAAAGACAGATAATATTTATAGAGGTTAGTGAAGTTCACTTCACCCTGCTCTCTGTAGCAGTGCAGTTCCAAATTCAAGATTCTTGATGGATTTAAACCCTTTTTCATCAGCAATAGTCCGACATGATCTGCCTGTCACTTTTTCAAACGATGCCTTTCTGACTTCTCCATGTAGCTCTGAAAGGGTAGGAAGCTTCCTCACTAATATGTCACTCAACCCACCCACCCAGACACCCACAGCTTGTTTGAAGCCAGCACAGGAAAAAAACCCCACCACACCACACGCCCTGGATTATAGCCATGTGCTTCTTTAAATATCGATATCAGGGAGCATTGGTCCTAGGGGTTAAGCCAGAAATAAACCAGCTACTTATTCATATCTCAAGCCACACATCAATCTTACAAAACAAGCAGAGCTGTGATTTTTGCTATTTTACCTGCAAATCAGTGGCAGCATTACTGTGTTATATTTACACAAGACCTGTTATTTGTTTGGATGGTAGAGTGCCCACCACTCACACAGAAATGCTGGATCACTGCTGGGTGCCATGCAACTCACATGTTGCCCTACTCATTGTCCATTTGGTGACACCTCTGTAGTGGCCTGAGGAATGGGTCTATCCAGAGTCTGGGGGTGGCTCTGCAAAGAGCTGGCTGCTGTGCCGTGGCTGATGCACCAGCACAGAAAATGACACAAAAGGCAGGGAATGGGTTGTGAAGGAACCAGATGCCAGCAGGAGCAGTGATTGCTGGGGAAACAGGAGTGTTGCAGACTGGAGGGACATGTGCATGTGTCTGAGTAAGTCCACAGAGATGGACAGAAGGTCTGAGCTCAGCTGTGGGGGTCTGCAGGTCCCAGGTCTGTGCCTGGGAGAAGGCTTGCATGAGGCACAAAGAGCCCCTCTTTATGTCTTTGGCATATTGGCTAGGCTTAGTGCCTGGGGAGCGAAACCCCTTTCTAAATGTCTGAAGAAGGTCTCTGGGGCTATGCATCTTCACACCCTGAGGCTGGTAACATCCAACAGTACTACCACCATCATTGCAGACAACCCTGAGACAAATGCGTACATATAGTACACCACCACTCACACATATAGCAACAATTTGGGCAGCACTTGTGTTTGCTGGTCTCTAAGGAAAAGGCAAACTGCCTTCCTTCCTGTATCTCAGAGTGCCTTCATGACACAGTCCTAGTGAATCTATGAAACACAGTCAAGATTCAGAGGAGGATGGACTGCCACCTTGTTCACAGCAGCACCTGGCAGCGGGATATGTGAAAACATACCACCATATACAAAGAAATTAACCTTTTACCCATCACAGAGAGAAAAAACAGCATAAGAGTTTGCTTCAGAAGACTCAGCAATTAAGAGCAGAATGAACATGAGTCATCTGTCCAGCAAAAGCTGTGCCAGATGCAGGCACAAAGTAATTCTGCATGTTAATACCATTTATGCAATGCTGGTCCTATGGCAGGGAACATTTGCTGTTGGTTTGTGAGGTGGTGCGTGCACATGCACTCATACACATGAACTTTGATGTAATTTGGGTTTATTCAGTTTGCTGATCTGCCAGTGATTCATCTTAGGGAATTTTTTATATGTTTCAAAGTAATTTGGAATCTTATAAATTTTGCCATTTGGCCCAGAGATTATCAGTATAGACATTGAGCATAAAGCTGGCTAAAAACTGGGATTTCAGTTTGAAGGAAATGCCATTGTTTTGAAACATAGTGTGTATTGAAGCAAGCAAATGAAAGAAAGACTGAAGAAATTTCCGGCAGCTCTGCAGGCTCTACCTGGCTGCTCCACTGGCACTACCACTGCTCGGTGGAATGGAGAAGACTGTGGAATACAGCCCTGCCAGTGGGCTGCTGATGGTAGCGCCTGAGACCCCTGGCTCCAGGGCAGCTCTGCGGAAAAGGAGACCCTGAGTGCTGAACCAGCATACCAAGTCCCAAGGCTCACCTCCAAAAACTGGAATGAGGCTCCCAGAGAGCTGAGGTGTCGGCTGAGTTTGGGAAAGCAGCAACCATTTGGGAAGGAATGAATTGGTGTTTTTCGGTCAGAAAATTTCTGACCAGCTTTGTTTCAAAAGGCTTTGGTATTATTCTATTTGTGGAATCTGGTCTCCGTTTGAGCATCAGAGCCTCTGGAGGTAGGGTATGACAAGTGGTATTTCTGATGAGAAATAATGGCCAAAGTACTGTCCGCTCTGGCAGCTCTAGGCTTGCAGAAGAATCCCCAGGTGAAGTTTGTAGCCACTCAGAGAGACCTGATCTTGCTTACAAAGAAGCCCAAGGCATGAAGCTGGAGGCATTTATACCTCCACCTCACTCTGCCTTGTAGAAGAGCAGCTTATTGCACCTTGTGAGGGAGACTCAGGTCCTGGAAGACAAAGTCAGGCTGTTTTAGTGAAGGTTAAACATGAGTGCTGTCCAAGAGCTGGTAAATATGTAAGCATAGAGGTACCAAATGCTTAAGGTGCCTCAGGCTGCTTGTAACAAGGGTGGTAGTAGTGGCAGACTTCGTGGTCCTGTAATGTGATTTACTCAGCTGTTTCCCATGCTTACCATGACTTCATTTACCCACAGTTCTTCGTATTGTTCAGGTGGCCCAGACTGGGAAATTTGTGTACTTAGGAGTGGGTATGACTCTTGAAGCGTAGGTCCAGGGTCACCTGGGAAAAGCATGTTGCTGTTTGGATTGTGATCAGTTATGAAAATGCAAGAGGATGAGAGGTTTTCTTTTTGCTGTCTTGCTAATGGGTGCCTGTGTCTCGCCTTCTTCAGGCTATTGCAATGGAAACACCTGGAAATGAACTGGAGGGGTTTGAGGGTTCAGGGAAAGAAAATTAGCTGCCAGTGCTGAAGGCAGCCAAGTTGAGTAGCAGGAGACAGCAATACGCTACCGCTGCTGGGAAAGAGGGAAACAGAGGAGCACAGAGGTCAGGGCTATTAAGTCTGTGTGTTGTATATGTGAGTGAGAGTAGGGCTATTTCAAACTGAGCTATTAAATTTTTACCATATTTTACTGACTTTTTCATATTCATTTTTAATAAAGAAGATACACTTTTGGTGAAACTGCCCTAGGAGGGACTGAGCGTCATCATATTGCTGGGTCTAGTGCTGATCTTGCCGAATTCAAGGGGTTGATCCCAGTGACAGACTCAGGGGAACAGAATCAGCCTCTTGAGGGTCCAGATCTGTCTGGCTTCTTCGCTTGGCCACTTGGCTTGCCTGTGAAATGCATGGGCTGTAAGCACACAGAACACCAAAGCATGAAATAAATTCAAACTCCTAAGATGCCTGGCTCTAAAAACTGCCAGCAGCAAAGCGTGGTGCAATGATAATTAACTTCTATGATGGCAGCTTGGTTATTTCAATACACTTTGGGTGGTATGGGAGCTTTGGTGCGATGGACTGAAAGCCCTGCTGGGGAGGGGGGCGGCATGGGCCAGCAGTGGGGGTCCCAGGGCTGGCAAGCATGGTGGGGTGCTGGAGGTGAGCAGCCTCGTGGGGAGGAGATAAATAAAAGGGTGCTTCGGTACCTTCTGTGTTCCTCCTGCACCTCCAAATGTTGCAGCTGCTCAGAGAGGCTGTGAAGTAAGAAGTTTGCTTCTCCTGAGTGCTTGCTGTAAACAGTGCGTACAGCAGTGTTGATTATACATCAGCTCGCTGGGCTAACTATAGCACAGTAATTAAAGGGGTGAGAACGTTTTGGAGTACTTTCTGCCACTTGTTGTCTGCGTAATCCCCCTGTGTTTGGCAATAAATAGAACTTTTAAGTTTAATTAATACACACTTGGCTGGCTATCCATTTAAAAGCATGCTTCGGTGGCCCGAGACGTTACCCACTTATGCATAGCATTGCTGGTAGGGCTGGTGCAATGCTGGAGAGCGATCACAGCCAGGGCGAGGGGTGCCGGCAAGCCCCAGAGCAGGGAGGCACAGCTCCACGTCCTGGGGAATGTAGGTCAGTGGGCAATCCAGAGCATGCTCTGACACAAGCACACAGGCACTGCAAGAGAAGACAAAGTAAATAAACAGCTTTTCTCCTGGATGCGGGGCAGCTTGGGCTATTTTAAAAATTTGTTTCTGAACGCTGCTTTTCTGTAAGTGAGTTCCTCCCAGGCTGGGGTGTCAGAGGGCCAAACAAGTCGTGGGAGAGAAATGGGGTTCTGTCTCTCTCTTTCCCCCTCAAACTTCTTTTGTGTAGGGCAGTTTGAGCCATTGATTTTTTAAGTTGGTTTTTTTTTTTTTTTTTTAGTGAGTTTAGCAGAACAACAGCAACAAAAAATGGTTTGGATCAGATCAAATATACATTCCTTCCCTCCTTCTACCCTCCTGGGATGAAACAAACAAACAAATCATGCCGTTTAGCACCATTGTGTCATTTGCCCTGAAACGAGCCATTTCATTTTGTGCACTTTTTGAAAAGCAGAGGCAAGGAACAGCTAGAGTTTCATAAAACTGCCAGAGGACTTGGACTCCAGTCCCAGCTCCAGTGAGTGCCAAGTTATTTATCTGCAATGGCAATGTGTCAGCAACAGCTATTTTAGCCCCCCCCTTTGCTCCAGAATGCACCCCAGGTTGATGTTCGGAGGATTTTTCTATGGGTGGCGATGAGTCTATGCAGGTGAAGGAAGGAGCTGAGCTGCAGCATGTGCATGAAGTGAGCCACAGAGGAGCAGGAGTGAGGGTCAGGGAGGATGGGGAAAAGATTTAACTCTGAGTGGAAAGAGAATCAGTTGGGAATGGAATTGGTCTCCAATGCTGCATCTTCTGCTTTTTTTCTTTCAGTCTGTGTTACCATTGTTCCACTGCTCTCCCTGCCTTTCCTCATCCTTTGCCCATGCCTTCTCACCTCCTGTTCCCAGCTCTTTTTTAGTTTCTCAGCTTTTCTCTCTGGATCAGGTGCTTTGATCTGGGAATTCAAGTTGGTGTGCTGTGGTATAAACTGGTTATTTAGGCTTCCGAGTGGTGGGCATACATATTACTGTGTGCCTTGAAGACCCAGTTGTGTGTGATGAACTCTAATTTTCACAGGGTTTTGAATTTTTTTTAGGTCTTCATGTTGGAAAAATGCTTCTTTTTGGAATTGCTCTTCTACAGAGAATGCACAGGCCTATTCTGTAGGGTGGAGGGTGTGAGAAATGTCCTTTCTCCTGACTTCAGAGCACCTTTGGGTGCATTTGTCCAATTTTCCATCAATTACAAGAAAAGAGGAAGTGTTTCCCTAAGGAAAATGTTTCTCTGCGTTATCTGTAAAGGAGCCCAGGGTGGCTGGCTCAGCTGCAAGCGTCGGTCATGTGGATGTTCACCTGTGCCCAGAGGAGCTCAACGCTCTCTCTGCTTGGCCTGGCCAGTGGCAGTCGCACTAGCAACAGTGGGTCCAGAAATAAGCAGATTTAATGAAAAAAGCTTCATGGCATGGTGGCTGGGCCCGTGCTGTGCAACTAATTAAATTGCTGACCCTGTGGAAGCACTTCCAAAGACGAACTCCTGTCGTCCGCTCCTGCGCTTCCTGCATTTGGCTTCCTGCACTGCTCTGGCTTCCGTCCCCTTCCCTGGGAGGACATCACGGCAATGGCATCCACACCCCGCTGCGTGCACAGGAGGGACATGTCACATCTTGTGCCTTTCCTGGCCTGTCACTGTGTCCTTCTGCAATAGCTAAGAACATCAGCTCCCTCTCACTGAAATGGGGCAGCTCTTTGCTGTAAGGAGGCTGCTCCTTTCTTTGGGCTACCCTGTTATATACAGCCAATAACTGTATGTAAGGACAAGGTGCTTGTCTGAGCTGTGCTTCCTTTTCCTCATGGCAAGCAGAGTGTTACCTGCTCTGCACATAACGACCAAAGGCGTAGATGTGCTTCTCTTTTACGTTGTGAGATTTCTCAGCTATGTGTGCAAAACATGGCTTCCATTTTCCTAAGTCTTTCTGTTTTTTCCATTCTCAGAAATATCTTGATTTTCACAGTGTGGCTTGAAATGGTTGGCTCTGGCTTTTTGTACCTGCTTTGTAACTACCCCACTTGAGAGGTGAAAAAGGAGGCTCTAAAGCCCTGTTCCTAGATTACGACCTGCACATTATTTTAATTTAAACCCACCTCCTGTTACAACAGAGAATCAAGGTGTAAGTGTGTAAAGTGCTTTGGGAGCCCTGTGATAAAAGGCCCTATAAAAATATAAATGTAAGCAGATGGCAATCCCAGCCTGCCTGGTAGAAGCAACACACAAGCTCACAGAAAAGGGTGCACACTCAATCCCTTCCTGGGGTTATCTCAGGCAACAATAAATGTGATCTTTTCCAGAGCTTGCTTGTTTCTAATGTAGACCCTAATTATCACCAAGTTGCCTCAGCCTCAGAGATGAGCTAGATCATCTGGGTTGCCACTCCAAGCATGGTCAGACTTTGTGTGCCTGTTTGAAAAGAGGTCTATGACTGTGGCATGACACCAACAGCAAAGCAATGGCCATGGTTGTATCTCAACCACTTTGACGTTGATGTCTTCAAGCAAGGAAAAGCATAAAGCGGCAAGTCCTTTCATATGGTATCACCAGTTTGTAGTGAAGATCAGTCTGGGGCATGATGCACAGGAATGGGAAGAAGTGAAATCTAATGATTGAGACATGCAGTGAGACGCGTTTTCTGAGGAAAAGGGAGAGCTGATCTTTTTCTACTCTTGCCTGTTCCATTTTTCCCAAAGGATGGATTTTCTTTTTATCTAACTTAGCTTTTCTCCCTGCTGTGAAATGTTTTGGGTCAGATGATATTTTGCTGGGCTTTAAAAAACTGCTAAGAATTAACTAATCTGTAATTAAATTGATGGGGAAAAGACATACAGAACTGTTAAAAGAATCACATCCTCAAAAGGAACAAAATAAGACAGTTTCCTTTCATTTATCTTTTTTTTACAGTTTGCAGTCTGACAGATTTCTGACCAAGTTCGAGTTTAGACAAAGTGCATGTGGCAAAAGTTGGAAGTGTTGTAATGCTGCCTACTGTGATTTGTATAAACATTTAGGATCCCCTGGAGAGGAATGTAATCCAGGGTTCCCTGCTTACACAGAAATGCTCAGAACAATATAATATTTGAAAGAAAAGAAACATTTTTAATTGGATTTGTGCTGACTATTTTTGAAATACAAAGAAGACACTTTATCCAGTAAGCTACAGATTTTGTTTGCAGTCACAGGGAGTCGGCAGGCCTCAAGTTAGCTGCAGGACAGGCCTCGCTGTTTGTCGGCGAGCCCAACAAAATATAGAGATTTGAAGAAAAAATACTAATGATAAGAAAAGGCTATAAAATTCAAGCTGCATGCTTCTCTAAGTTTATGTGAGTCAGGCTAAACAGATCATGTGATTTTCTCATGCATTCCTCAAATGACAAAAAATTGAAGGGGAAGATTGTCAAGTTTGCTCTTCCTTCTGACTAGAGACTTCCTCTGGGATGGGGCAGTTACTGATGTGTGCTCTGCATTGCTCACCTAGGGAGGTGCTGCCAAAGGGTGACCTTGGCTTGCTCCCCAAGACCTGCCACCTTACTCTGAACCCCTTCTGCCTTTGGGGATGATCTTCCCTGCTTTTAGCACCCATCCCCCATAGCCAGCAGGAGAGGGGCAGCTCGAGGCACTGCTCATGTTTTCATGCCAGGCTGTCTCCCTTTCTTGTTTGTATTGAAGGCCAAGAGAGGAGAGTGCTGTGGTTTGATTACTTTCACACAGAATCAGCAGCAACAAAGAAAAGAAAATTGCACTCCAGAGAGTATATCCAGATTTGCAACATCCCTTGGCTTTTGTAGTAATAGTAGAATGATATTAGAGGCTTTTAGTAAAGGGATAAAGCCTGGCTTTGTTTCCCTTTTCCTTCTTATTGTTACATTTTTCCCTTCTTCGCATTGATTGGTGAGGTTCATCACTAATATCAACAGGCCTAATTTTGTCAGATGCTGAACTCCCCTTAACATCAATAGCAGCTGAAGAATCATCAAACTTAAGGTGAGAATATGCTTCAGACAAGATATATTGCCCTGAAGCAACGAAAAATTCTGTGTGTCTGTAGTTGTTTGTATTATTTCCAAGTGTCAAAAAAATGTTAAGATATATTCCTATAAAAGGAAGACGTATAAGATTGGGTCCGCTCTGCCTGTCTTTTGGCACTTAATGGATAACCCAAAATCAGGAATATTGCCATTCAGGCCTCCTTTTATGTAACTAGTGAAAGAATGGATATCTTCATGGGGCAATTAAAACTGCAAGATCTGAGAACCCCTCTGGAGGGTACTGTTTCTTCATTGACTCAAGTGACTACACACCTAAAATAGGTGTCTCATCCAAGTACTTATGGTTGGAGAGATGAGCCTAGCCCATATTCACTGTGGTAGGTGAAACTCAGGACAGGACAATTTGTACATGATAAGATCCCATAATTGCTGTTTAAGGAAGTTGTACACTTGGATGGTTCCAGTAACTGCCTTGCAGAGCTGTGAGCACATTAAGTCAGGATTAATGTAGCCAAATGGGTAGGGATGATTTTTTGGAGGGACTTGAATAAGGAGGGCTCCTAGAGAATGAGATTTAAGGTGGGACAAGAAGAAACAGGATGAGACAAGAAGAAACAGGATGGGAAAGAGGACTAAGAGTAAGGGCTTGAAAGTAGGGACAAGAAAGTTAAGCTGAATACACCTAAGTAACAGGTAAATGCTTATACTCATATCAACTCTTCATTAAGGACCGTAAAAAAAAATGTTCTTAAAAAGGAAGACCATAGCCTCTCTTGTCCGTTGATGATGGTCCCCTCCTTTCCAGGAGGGTGACAGTGACAAGGAGTAACTAAGATGGGGAGGAATGCAAGGGGGGATGATCCTGCAAGACATTTTTTGGGGGCGACCCTCATCTCATTTAACATTAGACATCTACAGATCTAGGTGTCATGCTGAGCTGGTTGTCCTGAGCTTCATTTTTAGCCAAAGGAAAGCAATTGTTGCTTTTAGGGCGCAGTTCAGCTGAGCTATTTTAAATGTCTGCTTAAAAGTGCGATGAATCCTACCTTGCCTGTTTCTTTCTATTGATGAAAAAGGAGTTGAAAGAAGTTAACACAGATTGGGAATCTAGGGTTTATTGGATACTATTAAGTGACCTGTAAACTTTCATTCACCTCCAAACAGCTAACAAAACTGCCAAACATTTGTTCATTCTGGACAAATCTTACTGCATAAACAAAGTAGGACTTTCAGGTGGTGGAGGAGACTTACAAGGCTGATATATTTAAGAAAAGGCTAAATGAGATATTTTTGGTAAATTGCATTTCCTTATTAGTCATCACTTCCCTTTTCATTCTGAGAAACTGCCCTCTTCAGACGTGTTCATTTTATTTGGCAGAAGTGCAGATAACTCCAGATGTTGCTGATTCTTTTTCAGTTCATTGCCTTAGGAAACTGCAGTTGCACCTGAGAGAAAATAGAAGCCAACCTGGAAGAAAAAGAAAAGAGATATATAATAGCCTTGCTAGAGGGAAGGGAAAATCAGATTAATTTATATGCTGTGAATATTCTTTAATTGTTTCCTTAAAGATGAATTAATAGCCTTTTTATTCACAAAGAGCTAAATTCAGGGCCTTGTACATCTCCTATTAGAATTGCAAACACCACTGATAAAGAGTTGCGTTTTCTTGCTTCTAGCTTAAGAGTTTACTATTGCAATGGAAAACAGAGCACTAAATGTAACAGTTAGCAGGTAAGTAGAAGTGATAATAAGCTTTGATACTGAGGAGCAATATCCTTGACTGATATAAGCGGGTGTCATCTTCTGATTTCAGCAGAGCTGTGCTTTCTCACCCCAGCTGAAGATGTGGCTCCTCGATTCTTAGCTATGGACTATTGTAATTTTAAATCTGGGAATATAACATGTTATCTACCATAGCTTTCATGCTTTTGAAGCTTGGTGGAGAATATTCTTGCTGTTCTAATCTACCTAGGATAAAGCCGGAGAAAACACTGAGCATTGAGGTTTTTCATTCTCTGGGATACATTTCTTTGCTTACATCCTCTGTTATGTCAACAGAGGGTGACAAGGTTAATGACATACAGACCTTTTTCCCTCCAGAACAGCAGTTCATCTCTAGTTCATGCTGCTAGCTACTGAAAGTCATTTCACCTAATAAAAAAAAAAAGATCTCATCCAGTTCATGGCAGGTAAGAATTCACAAGCCTACAACCACTGAGATGGAGCTTTCCTTGTCACTATGCAGAATGAGCAGGCATGGAGGCTGAATAACACGCCAAAGCACTCCTCTGTGACACCTCTGCAAAGCTTGGCAGACTTTTCTGTCCAGAGCTCGACGACACCGAGATTTCCAGGCTGTTATCTTTCACCGGAATAACATTCAGTCAAAGATAATTTACACTTTCCGGTGAAAGTACTTCCAAATAAATAAGTAAAGGAGTGGTGTTCTTTGGAAACCAGTCCGGTATCACTTCTGACAGATAACAGCGATTGTGATGAAGAGTAAACACCTCAGTCACAGGGTGATGCGAAGCATGCTGATGCATACTGGAAGCAAAACCACAGAACCTTACAGCTGAAGGCTGAATCACTGCTGTATCTAATTAGGCACATCAGTTAAGATATGCAAACCTCCAACTGTCTGAGAAGGGCTGAGATTGCTACTACCAATCTGTTATTGTCCTCACTGCACAGAAGAGGTGATGGTTGATTAAAGAAATAGCATTTTGTGTTAGAGGGGTCAGTAGTTTTCTGGTTGCTTGTTGAGGGGAAGGTGGGACAGGCAGTTAAGTGATGTTACACCATTTTCTGATTTGGTCCTCTGAATAATGTCAAGGTAAAGAAATAAATTGCTTGTATTTAAAGTGTTGGTGAATAACAGGAGCCCCTTGGTTTTCTAATGCGGTGTCATTTGAATTGTATATGTTATTGAATCAGACAAAATATGTATTTATGCATTAGGTTTCTTCAAAATTCCTAGTACGTTTTTTAACAAGGTGCAGGAAAAATAAACTGAAATGCCGATCTTTTATTCCCGGGTTGTTTGTGACAGAGAGTCAGCAATGCCCTGTGCTGAACATGACTCATGTAAGGCGCACACAGCGGATACTGAGTATGAAAGGGGCCTAATCAACAATCTTAGGAATAAAGAGGTATCTTAACTCAAAAATGTTGATGCACAAATGAACGTAATTCTCTGTGCTCCGAGTTACTGTTTAGGGGACACTTGTACTGTGTAGCAACCACATTGAATCAGTTCAGTGCCATTCAATAGCAAATTAAGTTGCAAAATCTCACCGTATGTGTATGTGTGTGTCTAAATATCTGTAGGGAAGTTATTTATTTATTTCCTACGTTGCTTAAATTTTTCCTCTTTCAGTGCACTCAGCTCATCCCTGGAGTCGCTCTATTGAAGTTAACAGTGGGGCGTTAAGGAAGTATTTTGCTCTTTTTATTAAATTTTTAGGATAAGACTTTCTGGGACAAGAACGCACACAGCTGACAGGAGAGCCGTCTGATCCAGGCAGGGAGCTCATGGAGGTGGAGGAAGTTCTGCTCCTCTGGCCTGGGGGACAGCACAAATCCAAGCTGGGTAGTGTGTGATAGAGCAAAACAGCAATACAGAAATGCTAAAAAAGGTGCATGTCATAGCCCCTCGGCTTTTAGGGATGACCAGAAGGAGGATGGTGGAAGATGCCCAGGGATGGTACCCCTTGTAAAAGTGACGAAGAGCAGTGGGAAGACAGGAAAGGTGCAGGGGAGGTCAGAAGACTCTGGCAGCTCGTCTCATTGATGGCCGATGGGACAAGGAGTCTTTGTGGGCAGCCTCTCTTAGACATTTTGCACTTGAAGATGAGGGATAAGGGGGCACTGAAGAAGGAGGCCAATCACATTACTGTCACCGTGAAGACAACGCTGTAGCTCTGTAATTTAGGCAGTGTTGAGTATTGCATGTAGCCTCTTAGTTGTGTAAATGCACACAAAAATGCTGTGTCCTCTTGAGAATTAGGATGCAGCTCCATGTTGTGGGTCCTTCATCAGTGGATCCAAAATACTCTCTCCCACCCCTTTCTGCCCCCATGTGAGTGCTGCCACTTCTGCTGCTGTGCCTGTTCCACTGCTGTTGTGTACAGAATTGGTGAAAATGAGACGGCTAAGAAAAAAATATATTCTAGCAAGAATTCCACAGGAAAATAGGTGCATAATAGGAAAAAAGCACTTCTTTAGAATCAGATCATTTTATAGCTCTGTGTTAGCTGAGCTGGTGCAAAGACGAGGGTTAACCAACCCTTCCTGGGAGTGGCAGGGATGAGGGGGGTGGTGGGGCAGAGATGAAAACTTCTTAACCAATGCTGCTGCCAAAGGATTGGAAACATCATAATCCACTCTAAATTAATAGGGATGGGATTCATCTACTGTTGCTAGAAAACAGGTGTGCATATGGACACTGGTCAGGTCTGGGGAGCGAGAACCCTATCCTGTCCAATAAATCAGCTCCCTACTGCTGAGCTGCTCTTTCTGTCCTCCTTGAGGGAGTCCAGATGACCAGCTGACCCAAGTCCTGAATTCTTAGATGGCTAAGGTGAGCTCAGGTGGATGCTATTCTTACCCTTTAAATAGTTCATGTATTGTCTGAGTTTACAAGTAAATCCATTAACTAGCTTGATTATAAACAGATACTGTAAGCACCTAATGTTGGACCTATTTTAAGGATGGAAAAAACTCTTCTCTGTAGGTTACATTGCTAAAGAAATATGATCATCTCCCATTCTGTGTCATTATTTGCCAAATATAGTTTCTTGCCAACACTGAAAAATCATGTTCTGCTGGAGGAAATTCCTTAAAGACTTGCCATCTCTCAACATCATTTCCCTTCTCTATTGTTTCTAGAAGGAATAAACTCCAGAGTGCTTTAAGAAAAAACGACCACTGCTTCTTTTTGTCATTGGAACATGGCTTAACCTCGTCTCTAAGGACAGCTTGCCTTCACTCTCCAGTGGGGGATAAACTAAAGACATGATACTGGAAGGCTGGAAGACCTTGCCCAAAGAGTAATTTTATCTAATCTGGCACCATAATTGCTACAGTGGCTGTCATAGTTTTATGTTTACTGGATATAATAACCACATGCAATGAATGTGTTACATGCTATACCGCATGCAGTAAAACCAAGGCAGAATTAAGGTTGTTTAGGCACCCATTTGAATATAATTTCAAACTATTTCTTGGGTTTAGAATACTTGGTTTGGAGATAATTAAACAACCATGTAAAAGACACTGTAAAAGATAAATATGTATTTAGTCATACAGCTATCTTGCTAGAGTTTTTGTCTGGCAATTGTTACAGCTCTGTAATACTGTAACTCAGCGTTATGGTATGTAATATATTATTATTACCTGGCCATTGATCAGATGAACTGTTGGCTGCTTCTCCAAGCCAGCTGAAGCTGGTCTTGGTTTCCAAGTAAAATCAATGCAGTAAGTCCCAAACTGACCAGAAGAACTGTGTTTGATTTATCATAATTACAATAAGGTTGTCTGTTCATAACTATGGGATTGCTTCTACTTTTCTTTATATCCAGTTTATAAACTAGATTCATTTTTCTTACCTGGAATAACTGCAGATGCCTTTATTGAACTCTTAGTTGCTGCCTAACTCTTCGTAACCCAGCTGCAGAGATTGTGATCTCCTGCAGGTAAGGAACAGAGGTATGGATTTCAAATAAGGCAGTATCATTTGTGTGCCACCATGGGAGACATTCGGGAAGGATTTGGTGTCCAGAAAGTGCAGATCACCTGCCTTCTGATGAGCAGGCTTGTCAAAGTGTCCCAAGGTGTGTGCTTAAATCTCATATGCTACATTTGAAAAGAGAAATCAATCTGTTTGAGTTTACTGGCTATTAATTAATTTCTGTGATTCTTTTTTTTCCCTTACATTGTGCAGAATAAAAGGGGAAAACTAACCAGTTTCCATGTGCCCTTTTTGTATCTTGAAACTTCTGGGCTTTGTTCCTTTCCCACCCTAGCACCAGCATAAGCTGTGGTATGCAGGTTTCCCTCCTCTTTCTTTCCCATTAGTCGCTCTATTAAATATGTTAATTGTAGTGTCCCAGATTACTGGGAGCTCCTTAAATCAAAGCCATGAGACTTGGTAGCAAGGCGCTTAGCTATGAGCTTTGCCGATGATAACTGCATCATATGAGTATTCATACAGAACTGATTGAGCCCCTGAGGCCAGATGCTAGAGCTGTTTTGTGCTGCTCTGGCACCATAAAGCAAACTTGAACAGAGCTTACAGATCTGCTTGAAGGCTATTTCCAAGAGAGGAAATCCTGCCATAGTGGCTTTGATGCTGGCCTATCTTTTGCAAATCCCAACCCTCACTGGAAGGAGAGAAACAAGACTGAAAGGTGTAACCTCAGCAATCTGGCCGGGAGGGTCCATGCCATTCATTGCGCACTGAGCTGAGGGGAGCTTGGACAGTTTCAGTGGCCGCTATTGTTTTTAAAGTTACAGACTTGGAGAGGCCTATGAGATTCTGTCATAATATAATAATAACTACAACAATAATAATTACAAATAAAGAAATTATTGTTGCTATTATTATTATTACTACACAGAATGAACATCTCATGGTGCTCGGTACTGTGCAAACATATCGTGTCTGAAGAAACTTGCACTGACAGCTTTAAAATTTCCCTCTCTGTGCATCTCTGATCCTGCTTTTGGCTTTTCCCAAGGTATATTTGCTGAGATGGGCTGGTACATGCTACGACTTAAAGAAGGTACAAAAGAGCTTTATTTGTACTGTCTGTCATTTCAAGCTGGAAGAATTCAGTATCTATCTCACTGCCTTTGCCATATGCAGTTGGGTTTTCTCCTTCCCCTCTGTAATTCTTCTGGGGACACTGCATAATAAAAGTCTCAACTTAATCAAGAAAAATTCAACATGTGACATGGCAAGAGAGAGCGTCGGGATATAAAAGCATAAAGCAAACAAACAAGCAGACCCTTGTGATGTCAGACTAATAACACATTTGCTGCTGTGCTCTCCAGCTTTCTGGTGTGTGTACTGTTTCTCCTGTACAACGTTGTTCTGGGCTTTGTTTCCTTTGGCTTCTCAGCCCGAGGGGGTTCGCTGTTGCCGGGGGGACTGCTGGGACACCAGCAGGTGTCTGAATAATTGGAATAAAAATTCTTTTAGAAAGAAGCAGTTCATGGAAAAGAAAACTCTCTTCTTAGATTAAAAAAGTAAAAAAATAAAATTCCAGGGCCATTAGCAGCATAAAATCTTCCTCTCTCTTACTTAGAGATAAAATTAAGACACACATGAAGGAGCAATTGTTCCAGATTGGAGCAGGCTCAGCATAATGCATGATGTGAAGAGCCATATTCTGTAAACCTACGGAAAGTGGAGGCTGTTCGTGGTGTAGGGACCAATACTTGACTCCTGGGTTGGCACAACAAAATGAGGCTGTGATTTGTCACACGTGGCAGTGCTGCTGCCTGGAAAGCCAACGTGGGACAGTTGTAGTGTTTTTTAAACCCTCGTTTCCCACACCCTTTTCGAAAGCAAAAATTGACAGTGACAGCAGAAACGGGCTGCTTAGGCACAGATGGATGTGGGTGTCTTCTGCTGCTTGGGTACCCAGTAGTACCGAGTAGTCCAAAAGGATGTTGGTGCTGTGGGCCAATGCAGCAGTGGGGGACAGATGGCCCAGCTGGTGGGGTTCCCTCCCTGCAGAGGTGGTGAGCATCTCTGACACCACCTCCATTCCCTCTGGGCTGCCTTACTTTGCTGCAGCTGCTGTGCTCACCTTCGTTGCTGGATGCACCTGGCCAAGCAGAGGGAGGGGGACTCTTTCCACTTGGCATAAAATGGATGTGGAGCTGGATGTGGGCTGGTGAATGTGGGGGATGTCTGTTCCCCAGGTTGTCTCACCTGCTTGCTTAAAGGCTTTGGGAAGGGTGAGAGGAGAGGGCTGAGCTTGCAGGTTTGGATGTGGACTGGAGCAGTTGAAGAGTGGCTACCTGTAGGGGCTTTTGGTGCCTGGCTTGGAGGAAAGACCTGTCCCCTTTTAAGGCATCCCTCTGAGTCTGAAAGAGTTGCGATTGTTCAGCCTGGAGAGGAGAAGGCTCTGGGGAGACCTTACAGCAGCCTTCCAGTACCTGAAGGGGGCCTGAAAGAAAGATGGAGATGGACTTTTACAAGGGCATGTAGTGATAGGACATGGGGTAATGGCTTTAAACTGAAAGAGGGTAGATTTAGATTAGATATAAGGAAGGAGCTCTTCACTCTGAGGATGATGAGGCACTGGAACAGGTTGCTCAGAGAAGCTGTGCATGCCCCTTCCCTGGCAATGTTCAAGATCAGGTTGGATGGGGCTTTGAGTAACCTGGTCTAGTGGAAGGTGTCCCTGCCCATGGCAGGGGGATTGGAACTAGGTGATCTTTAAGGTCCCTTCCAACCCAAATCATGCAATGATTCTATGATCCCATGATAATTAGGTAGCAGGTCAGGCAGGAGTGTGAGGCTGTCTGGTGGGAGACCTACTGTGCTGGAAATTGGTGCTTGTGCCTTGGCCCTGAGCAGGTGCAGCCTGTCCCCTGCAGCAGCAAGCAAGGTAGAAGTGTGGTGAGAGGGCCCAGACCTGGTCTGGAAGGCGTCCTGGGACTGGTGGTGGGAGTGGCCTTTAGTGTTAGCACCCCAGGTACCGTGCAGTGGAATAAGGACTACACCCAGTGTGTATGCAAATTTCCTTGGGTGCTGACTCTCTGCACTTCAACCCCAGGGACAAATTAATTTTCCTTTGAATGTGGTTTCTCCTTCAAGGCTATCTCAGAGTCCTGCACAGTGTGTAAAATACCAGGACTCCCACCCCCATGAAAAGCAAGGTATCAAGATGATCAATAGTTAAAAAAAAAATCCCCATGGATGGATAGGAAGAGAGCTGGGTCCTGCATTTGCAATGGGACAGGGAGAAAAGGGCTTAGTGGTTGAGTGTGTAAGAGCCCCATAGCTTCTCAGATCGTTTTGGCATTCAGCATGTTTATGAATAATGAAATAAACTGGTGTGACATGAGGGAATAAGCTGTAAAGTGTCACAAAGCACCAGAAACAAAATCCATCCAAAATGCTTCTTTTCTTCTTGAGGAAAACCTAAAACAACTTTTCTGATTACCTGACAGTCCATTTAATCCCCAAGAAACATTCCTTTGTTACAGTTTCAAGGAGAATTACTTGAAATAATCCTTTGTACAAAGCGCTTCATTCTATTTTAGTTTTAAATCGTGTCCCTTTTCTTTTTTTATTTTTTTTTTAAAAGGGGAAAAGAAAAAAGACACCTAATCAATGCCTATGGAAGAGCTGAGGGCAAATCTGAGGCTTTCTGGTACTGGGATTGCCTTTGTGAGGAGACCCTTGCTAAAGAGACTGAGACTGCAGGGTCTGAACAAGAAATAATAATAAAAAGCTCCTGAAGCCCAAAATGTTGTAACTGTGCAGTACAGACTTGGCCGTTGCTGTGTCCCTGGGATGAGGAATGGTCCTTGGCAGGTCTGCGTCACACGCGGTTGCTTCAGCGGGGATTTGTGCTGCCAGTGACCCAAATTCAGGAGGAGACCTGGTGTCTCTAGCACAGAGATCTTCAAGACTTTTGAGTGACACATGGTCAAGGAGGAGAACTGGGCTTGTCTGTGGCTGCCACCATCTGCCTGCCCTCCAGCAAAGGTCACTTTCCAGGAAAGAGCCACCTCCCCCCTTGGAAAAATGTAGTGGTGTGGTGAAGGGAGGAAAGTAAAAGGCAAAAATCTCATAAATAGCACGTATTTTGTTCTTTGCATTCTGGATCCCCTGAGTTTATAATTTTAACAACAGGAAAATGGATAATCTGGAGAATATTGGGGTCTGTGAGTTTGGCGTTTGAATTCTCTCATCTTGTCTTCTTTCTCCCATTTACTTCTGGAATTCATTTTCTCTTCTGTAATATTGACATGTATCTTATTCACCTCATAGAAATGTGTAAAAAAATATTGTACCACTATTGCCAGACATCTGAGGGCATTTTACATGTACAGCCCTGAGGATGCTTTCAGATGGGGTGCCCTGGTGAAGGTCAAGGGATATGTTTTGAGGAAGAGGGGTCTGACCCTTCCTCCAGGGTGGGCTCAGAAGGCAGTGGCATTTTTCACCTCACTAGATCTCTTCCCTGAGTGGTCACTCTGTTTGACATGGAGAGAAACTGTGTACTACTGTCTGTGGTCAAGGTCTGTTTTTCCTCACATCATCTGTGACTCCGATCTTGGCTGAGCCATGAAACTCACTGCCACAAGGTAGTGCAGAAATGAAGTGTTTAGTAATACTTCAGGAAAAGCCAGACCTGTTTCCTGAATGAGAGCTTTCAGAGTTACACTGAATAGGAAAAAAAATCTCCCCTGAATTGATGAACACCTTCATCCTCCAAGGAAGGGGATCAGCACCAGCTGAGCTGGATCAGGAACTTGAGCTTAGCCTGAGGTGGTTGTGCAGTGATCTCCTGTGGGGTTTCTCACACCTGGGTCTACAGCACTAGGTCCCAGGAACATCTGAGAGAAGATACCAGAGCGCGTGTGAGAGGTTGGGGAAGGCTGCTGAAAAATATTCACTCCCACTATGGTTCAGCACAGATCACATTGGAGGGAAGAATTAATAACTACTGCCTAGGCCACAGGTTGTTCCCTCTTTTTTTCATTCTCATTTTTTTTCACCTGTGCTTTCAGAAAATTCATTGCTTTTTTTCCTCCTGGAGAAAGAAGCTCCTTTTGATCTATAAATAGCTCCACAAGTCAAAGCGATGGGGCAACCTTAAAAATGTATTATGGACACATCAGTAGTGACTCTGTTGCTAAGGTTGTGTTGAGGTTTGAACTTAAAGCAAGACTAATGTTCCTTCTTTCATGCTTCAGTAATTAGATACAGTGGCCAGATTTGGCACAGGAAGCCTTCAGAGGATGATTGCCTTTGCTATGTATTACTTTAGGGAGACCTTGATCCTGCACCCTTCTGAGATCGCCTTATGGACCGACGTGTGTGTTGGGTACTATTTGCTCACTTTTGGGCATAGAGGGTGGCCTGTATGAGAGATTCCCCTTCACCAGAATGATAATTTTTTGCTGCTGAGCAACAACTTGGCCATGGTGGCTGCTTCCCCATGCCAGTGCTGCGGGGCATTCCCCGTCACCAGCTGTGTCAGTCAGGACTGGGGCCCAACAGAGGGCAGAGGGAGGGTGGCAGCAGGTTGGGGCAGGGCAGGGGGATGGCGGGGCTGCAGGGTGGAGTGGGGGACTTGGGGCAACTCTCTGGAGAAAGGCGTCCAAAGAAAGAGGGAGGGAGAAGGACAAAGTGGGAAGCCTTGTGGACGGCTGGTGCCTTCCCTCCGGGTGCAGGGAGATGGAGGGGGCACAGGAACAGGATGATGTATGGGATGCAGGACTTGGCAAAAATCCAGAGTGATCTCATGAGCCACAAACTTTCTGAAATGCCTTCTTTAAAAAAAAAGGCTCCTGGGAGAGGGAACAGTAGTAAGTACAGTGTTATTCTTTAAACAAATATCTTTAGAAATAACATCCTATTTGGTTCAAACAGAGCAGGAAAAGAACAACTGAAAAGGCAGTTAATGTGGAATGTACTAAATGCTTGTGTAAAGTTGCCAGCACATTATCCTTGTATCTTTAACCAGGGAGGACTTCGCTTGCAGAAATGGCTCTTGACAAAGTTAAGTGGCCCTATATATTGTTTGGGAAATTGCCCTTATTTTGTGCGCTTCTTGTTCCAGTAATGGAACCCATGAGCAGAGGATAATTGCAGCAGTCTCATCTGTCAAATAATATTAGAAGTCAACAGCTATAATCTCAGCCACTTGCTTTACACAGCTTTTCTCTGTATTTTCTGTTCAAATTGTCAGTTGTTACATGTAAGTGTCCCCATTCCCTGTGGCTGATAAAAGTAAAAAGATTTAAGTAAATCAGGAGGAGTGCAGAGACAGGGCTTGGGCAATGGCTCTCAGTGCTAGCACAGTAAATCATATGACAACAGCACACTGGATATGAAAAATTACAGTCTGAGCGTAGTGTTACTTGTTACTATTATTGGCAGAGCAGTGCAGCACTGAATGGTTTGGCTTTGCAGGGATTCAGGGAAGCTACTGATTGGTTTTAACTTGTGTGGGTTTGTGCTTTATGAGCTTGGATTCTAGTTTTGGGGGATGAATGGGTCCCTGAAAAATCAGAGCAGGACTCAGCTGAAACCATCTTCTCATCTGCGAGTCAAATCAAAACCATTAGAAAATGAAGTTGTTGGGGTGGTCATTCATCAACTCACTGCATTCACTGCAACTTGGGGTACAGTTTCCCCAAAGCTCCTTTCACCTCATCACCCTTATTCTCCTTTTCTTTCCCTAATGGTAGGAAAAGAAATATAGATATGATTACGGTGATATAGACTCCCCACACCACCACCTCCTGGCGAGGCTCTACCTTTGCTCCTGCCTTGTAGGAAGGAGGAGGAACGCATCTCCCTCTGTGTCTCTGCTGCTCACAAAAGGGCACAATCACTGTTTATTGTGGTTTTTTGAGCATTTTACAGCTCTGTTAGGAGCTGGATTGAGACTGCCAATGTATTTTTTATGGCCATTGAATAATTATCAATTGGTCAAAGCTGGATCGTGAATAGCTGAAGCCAAATTCATCCTCCTGGCTGGAGGGAAGGGGCTCTGTTTGTCATTACCAGCCCTCTGCACAGCAGACAGAGTGATTGCTTCCACAAATAGCCCGAGCCGGTTTTGGCAACCTCTCCTATGTGCCGAAGACAACTCCTCCTGGTTTTACTTAGTGGCATAGGTTACAGGAACTGCTACTGAAATACCGTGAGAAATATTTTCAAAGGTAGATTTGAGGGCTATTGTGATATAGATGTTAAATTCTAGCTTTCCGTATAGAAACCTCTTCTACCCTCAGACTGCCTTGTGCAAGTTTACTTTACTCTGTGTTGGTGTATCAGCTTCCAAAATGGCCACAGCCATTGTACTCTGAATTCACACCCTCCTGTGGTTCACAATAGCTTCCCTGTGTTGACAATCCATTAGTGGTCAGAGCTTTCTCTTATGTTGCTTTCTTACTGATTGCATCCTGGAGCTATCAGAAATCCTTGATGTGACCCATATGATAAGTCCCATGTAAAGCTCTGGATACAAAGCTGAGGTGTTGCCTGTGCTGTGTGACTGAGTCATTGTTCCTCCGGTGCACTGATTATGTCAGCTGCCTCCTTCCACTGAATTTTATCCATCAGAGCTAGTGATAGGGTGGACCCATCAACCGCCTCAGATCTTCCTCTGGTACTTATTTCAGCATGTCTGTAGCAAGATTTTTGGCTTTCTTCAGTGCAATATTTGTATGTACACGGCAATACAGGTCATGATTAATGGGCTCCGCAGTCTCCTTTTTTTAATGTCAGAATAATAAAATATCTGGCTTGTCAGATTGTTTGCCCTGATTGTTCAGCTAAATGCATTTAGCACCAGAGGTAGAGCTAGCATATACGTATATGAATACCATTCTGGCAATTATTGTCACAAGTGACAGCTGATTGCAGGTATTGGAATGATGCAACTTGTTCAAACTTAATGTTATCTATTATGAACTCTACTTCATGATGATAATAGCTGGAAGGCATTGATTTTGTTTTCTGTTACTTATCTGAAGCCCATACATTTTGCTTGCATTATTGACTTTTCTGATCATTTCATGCATCATCTCTTCAGAAGATGTGTAAATCAATGTTGACTGTGCAATGTATGTTGTTTATAAAGCTGCTGCGTAGGTTTACACGTTGAAGAGAATCATCATATGCGGTCCACATCACATGTCTTGAATAATTGTTGAGCAGGCCTGGCAAGAGAGGGCAGCCTTGGAGCATGCTGGTGCTGGTGTGGAAGAGTTCAGTTAATTATTTATCTGGGCCACAGTATTTGCATGCCTATATGAATTTTTTATGAAGTTAATTAGCTTTTCAAGATGTTGAATCGGTTCAGTGCTGCAATGATTGCAGCCTGACACACTGGGCCAGTGGCTCAGAGAGAGGCGCTTGAGTCACAGACAGGAAAACAGGCGGTGGGGAATGCAACTGGATGGGGGTGCCTTTGAACACTTTCAACAGGTGGCCCTTGACACCACAAAACCTACTGTGTTTGCGGTCATCAATTTGAACACGTAATACAGGAAGGGGCTCAGATTGCACCTATGTCTCAGGCAACAGATTTAGACAGTTAGGCTGAAATAAAACTCCACCCACATAAAACCCAAGAGGCTGGAATGAAGAGGGACTGGGGAAATTAAAACCCACCCGGTGAGGTGGCCCAGGCTGCACAGCTGCTGCACAGGCTATTCACTCAGAGCTGCTCATTCAGACCATGGATGGAAAAAACTAGTCATCGCCTCTCTGCACCAGCTGGGGCCACTGCAAAGTCCTAAAAACAGGCTCTGTGTGTCAGGGCTTGGGGCTGGGAATTCAGCTCTACAACTGCACCGGGAAGTTAATCCCAGTCAAATGTCAGGAAGCAAACCCAGGGCCAAGAACCAGCAAGGACCGAGACTGCAGAGGCTGGTGCTATTGCGTGGCATCTGATGGCTATTTCTTTTACAGCTCAGACCTGTCTTGGGTTTGTTAGGGCTGCAGGTTTTTGCTGCTTCTGTTGGGGCCAGAGGCTGTATCAGGGTAGGGCATAATCCTTACAATGTAGGCTGTCTTGTCTATCACCGTTGCAAGGCTTTGTGCCAGCCTTTAAGCAGGCATAAGGGCACCTAAAGCAGCCTGTTCCTCCATACGCCTTGCAAATAGGGCCTGGTTGATAAGGAGCCTCCTATGGTGCACCTTCTCCAAGAGGTGAGCTCCCTCTTGAAGGCTTTGCTCACTGTTCTCCACTATTCCCATTCTTGAGTGTTTGGTGGTGAACATACAAGATTTAGAAGTGTTTGTATTCTTTTCCCAGAGGCCTCTTTGTGTTGAAACATTGCAGCGTCATCCACGGCAATGAAATGCACAGTGACAAAAATAATAATAATATAACACAAGACTGATAGCATTGTAAACGAACAGTTACTATATAAAAGATGTACCCATGTCTGATCTTTTCACACATATGGTGATTTATTCAGAGAACAAATATTTTAGCATTTGGAAAGAGCCCCAGCTTTGAATAATACCTTGAATCCAGCTAAAGAAAAAAGAATGTCAAATAGGCCATATAAATCCCATTGAACTAATGTTTTCATAATCTATATTGAAAAAATCTAGAATAGAAGGTTTTTTTTTTTTTTAGTGGCTGAGGGTTAGTTATTGAGCTCATTTGGAGAAATGAAATTTTCACAGGTCTAGAAATGACAAAATATAATTGATATCCATGAAGATCAAATGAGATTTGGAGCCAAGTGTTGTTCATATTTAAAAGTTATATAATAATTTGGCCTCCACATAATTAACAATAAGTTTCATCTCCATCTGATTTTATTGTTGGCTACATAGGTCATTCTCTATTGAACAAAATGGGGAAGAGTGAGCCTTGTTGGAAACTGGGGGAATAGACCAGAAGGAGATGGGTGGATGAAATGAGAGAGATTGTGTTGTTTTGGATGTGTTTGTGAGCATAATTTCTCCCTCAAATCCTCATGCAAGTGATTTTGGGCCAAGAACTCAATCAGGGGTGCCATGGTCCATCTAAGCTGCACAACCCCCTCTACTTGCTTGCATTCAGTACTTCATCTCTGCTTTCGAAAATACGTTTGTGTTCTTTGTGCATTTTTGCAATTTGTGCAATTTTGAGCATTGTCGTTCCTCATTTTTGCCTTTGAATGAACTCCTTGGAAATCTTAATGAAAACTGAACAAAAGCCCCCAGCAGGTGCCCTATGGAGTAGTTCTGTCCCTGCCAACTGATGAGGGCGTCCATGAAGTATCTCCTTCTAACACGTAGTTTCCTGCCTCTCGCACTTCCATATCTAGAGATGGAGCTTTATTTAGCCACAGGGGTTCTTAGATAGAGATGCCTTTGACGGAAAGTTTTCCTTACTGATTGTCCATTCTTTCTCATGCTGCACACTTAGGCACATGCTGGACTGCAGTCAGATGCTGGAATCGCTGCTTAACAAAACATCCTGATCAAAATATTTGCTGGCCTGGGTATTATTTAAGCCAGTATGTGAATATACATAAATGCATACACAGAGTAATTAGGGGGTTCTTGGGAGGCGCTGGACACCCAAGACACTTGGCCTCATGAAACCCTGCAGAGTTTCCAAGGGGATCGGTGGGTCATAATGATAACGTTTGATCCTTTGGCTAGGATTTCTGTCTGTAGGTGCTCGGGATCCTTGCTGAAGGACTCAGGAAAAATTATGCAAAAGATCTTCAATTTTACTCTTAAAGGGAAAAAGGATGACAGAAATGACTACCAGTCAACTAAATGAGGGAGCTCCTAGGACCACCATGCTAATTGTGTTAAAGCTCTTTTGGTGAAATTCTGACCAGGAGTCAATGAGAGTTGCCACTGATATCAGTACAACCAGGAATTAACCTCTAATGTCATCCTTATTTCCCAGTCTCATAGGTTGTGTGTTGCATCTGCCAGGTCTGTGTGAATGTCTCAGATATGGAAGGCTTCAAGCAGCGTATAAATCCTAATGAGGGTCTGTATCTCTTTGCTGTCTTGCAACGGTGTAAAAATCTCTAAGCAGAAGAAATTATTGATTATAGCTGATTACTAGAGACAAAGGACAATGTCCTTAATATCCTTAGAATAAGTAGGACGAGTCAAACTACTTATTTTGCTGTAAGTTCATATATTCATATTGTCTCAGTTAGATATATTTTAAGAAATGGTATCGTGGTTACAAAACTCTATGTCCCAAAAGGTAGAAGACCTCAAATTTTCTCTCACCTTCTCTATTTCTTCCTTGAATGCAATCCCAAATGGGAAGGAGGGCACTCAGCTTACTAGTTCTCATAACTGGCTGGTATTTTGCCAAACACACACAACTTAAAACAGTGGGGCTTTCATTCTTCATTAGTCCTACTGTGAATGTTTTAATATTCCTCTCACCAAATGTACTGTAAACAGCAGGATAATGCTTCTGGTTTTAAGGCACACTGTCAGGCAGGCATATTGGGGATTTAGGCTGAGAGGTAACTACTGTCCTTACAGTCTGGAGTTCAAGGTGGCCTGAGAGGCTCTGGGTACCTGAGACCTCCACAGAAAGCAGCCACTGCATCACCTATAGAAGATGTCTGCCCTTCTGGCCTCCTAGCTGGAGCCCTCATACTGCCAGGCATCCCAAATGGCACCAAGTGCCTATCCTTAACCCAGTCGAGCCCATGTCATGCCTGTAGGACGGTTCATATAAACACTGAAATGTAGGTGTCTTAATCTTGAGCTCTCACATAAAAAGGCAACTAAAGAAAGACATCCAGGTCTCTGTGTGGTTGCATATGTGGAACCATGTTCCTGCCCCAGCCCACACTCACACTCATGGTCCATGACCAGGGTTTCCTGTTATTTATATTCTTCCCATTTTCCAGGAAGTTTGTGAGCACAGTCCTCAGGTGGTGTGAATTGGATTAACTCCAATCTTTTAAGCCATCACTTAATCTGAAAATTAATATTTAATTGGCTACTGAATGCTCAGAGGGACATGAGAAACTTCATATGGCTTGTATGTAGGGCTAACTCCGTGAAGGCAGAGGCTGGGACCTGCCTAACCTGTGAGCTGAGCTATCAGGTTATTTGCCAGTATTCATTTATTTATGTTTATGGGTTTTTTTTCATTTTAGAACCTTGTTATTGGTAAGGGAAGATAAAGAAACTTTGCATTTTACTAGTTTGGATGAAGTCTATTCTGAAAACTAGAAAAATACTGAGCTACCCATACCCATGTCAAAACTGGGCTGGGTAGTTGTGAATCACCATGTTTCCATTTCCAGGTGGGAGCAAATCTTCTGGTCTGGGAGGCAAAGTGGTATTATACACAGATTGTTGCAAAGTAATAGAGATTTTAACATTGCTCCCTATCAGGATGTGTGCTCACTACTTATCAGAAAACAGCAGGTATCTGATATTTGACAGGTCAGAAAAATGTGTGACAATCCACAAGGAAAATAATTTCCCTTGATTACGTCTTTTCTGACTGCTGAGTCTCTGGGACTGTTCTGTTTATCTATATCCAGGTGCAGATTTGAGGAATTCTGTATTTTCCAATATTTTTTTTTCTATAATGTGATCTATATTGATACTGCATAGTGTTGCTCTGGCTCATTCATTTGTCTGATGACCTGTCATGAATAGGTGACATCTTTATTCTTATAAGCAGCAAAACATTTTGACCTTCTGTATGTCTTCAGTGACATACATCCATATGCGACTAACTTCGTGGGGATGTGAAGGGCATCGGGCGAGCACACACATCGAAGCAATCTCACCTGCTCCAGAGAAGACCTCTTGCCCTGGGAGGACGAGACAGACCAAGCCAAAGCAGACAGGACTAAGAACAGGAGGGAAACAAACCAGGCGAAGAAACAACACAAGGCAGAAGGGATTTTGTATCCTAGTGTTTACTTTCTGACTGGTACTAAACCTATTTTTTACTCCCTGTCAAAACATCATCTGATCTGCAGCTAGATCTTTTGGAGGGGAAAGATGCTGGTGTTTCTACTGGGTGATCACATTCATCTGAAGTGGAAGTAGGCAGGACACTGGTGTCGTCGTTTTACCAGGCAGTGTGAGGGGGCGGGGGGGTGGGGAATTATGCTCCAGTCTACTTGCCGTCTGCCAAGCACAGCTTTCTGCAATGCAATTCCGCACAGGGATGTTTATTCCACTGGATGCAATACAGACAAAATCTTCTGGTGCATGTGTGCCATCGTTTCAGATTCTTTTTAACACTTTTAGTCCCCAGTGCCCTAGACAGTTCAGCATATGCATAGGTCTACTCATATAAATTACATTACTACAGAAGAAAGTGTTTTTTTTCCAACTCTAAATATATATATTTGTTTGGAGGGTCAGGGTTTCTCAAAATATTACTTTTATCAAAAATTAAAATCTGGAGAGATTGTTTTAGATAAAACACTAGCTGATTTTTTTTGTTCAAACATTTAGATTTGTATATTTTAATGGTTATTTATTATTCTAACTTATCTATTCAAAGATATTACCAGTTAAAAACATGGTAAGAGGGACCCAGCTGCAAGAGTTTTAAACTATTTCTCTGCTAATAGCTGAAGGATGAGTGCATTATATATACTTCTTGGCAGTCTGAGAGGCAGCGTTCCTGTTATCTCATTTTCTGTTGCTGGAGAAGCTCCTTTGCAGTGTTGATCACTCATTAGCATGGCTTCACAGTCAATGACAGTTGTGGTTCGAGGTTACGAGGCAGCACCCTCAGAGCCGTGTGTTGCTCTGCTGACAGCACTCTCCCTCCATGTGCAGCCCAGCCAGCGCTGTATCGTAGCATGGCTTACTTCACAGGCCACAGGGCTTAATGCACCTAGCCCTGACCGTCAGCATCAGAGCTGTTCTTGTAATGTGAATGGCCCAGTGCACGCTGCTGGGGACAAGACAGCGGTTGCCTCCTGCTACACGTTGCTACCCGGTTACAGCTGACATGGGTGCTGTGGGAAACCCAGGGATCACAGTCTCTCCTCCATGTAACAAAGCTCAGATTTTACCCTGTGATTTGCTGTATATCACTGAATAGCCATGTCAAATTGTGCATATTCTAGGAAGCGGTCACTGGCATGTAGAAAGGCCCATCAAAATATGTTTATGAAACTATCAAAATCATATTGGTTTTCTGAAAATTCCAAAGGAGAATTTGAATTTTTTAAATGAAAGATGGGAAAATGTCTTTTTTATCAGTCATCCTGATAGCCCTTTCGCCTGAGACCGTCCTGATGAGGGCACGCTTGCCATCCACTGTGTAGCCCATTCCAGTGTCTTCCAGCGCATCCAACAAGCTCGATAACTGCATGTGTGCTTCTGCTGAAGTTACCAGCAACGGTATACCTAACAATGAAGGCACAAGTTATCACTGATGGGTTTATTTATTTAATTATCTCACACTTCCGTTATGAGCATTTTCTATGGACTTAGATGTCACAACACTGGCGATGCTGCATTCATAGTTTGAAGTCCTGAGAGATTTTTCTCCTCAAAGATGTCCCAGATTTGGATTCATAAAGTAGATAATAGTCTTTTCACCTACCGCAGGTTTGCAGGTTGTTGTTTTTAACTTAAAAGGATACATCCCTAAAAGGAAAATTGCTTCCCAAGGAAGTGAAAAATCTTGTTTCTACATTCAGTCTTGCAGGAGATTTTGGTCATCTGCACATTTCCTAGAAAATTATCCTGATCAGCAGGAAGAGTTGTCCAGAGAATTTACCCCTTTTTAGGAGCTATTGACCAGGAAAATGACCTTTCGTTCTTGCAATCTATAAATTACTTTTTAATGTCATTTGCAATAACCATTAAAGAACAGAAGCAGTTATGGGAGAGATGTATAGGAAGGAAGGTAGCTTGGAAGATGAGCCATCAGTAGACACCAGCCACAGTACATTCTAAATCCTTTTTGTGTCAGTGGGAAATGAAATCTTTCTGCATAGGAAATAAAAAGAAAGGTAAGTTATGATTAAAGAATTAAAAATCTGTTTAATTAGCTTTACTCATCTTTAGTGCTCACCGGAAATGGAAAGGTGGTGAGAGCAGGGGAGATGAAAACTGCTAATTCTTCAAATGCAAGTGAGGAGCTGTGATAAAACCCAACTTTGTGGTGAGCATTTAAAGGGCCCTTTAATTAGCTTTTCTGGAAAGTTCACTGATGATATGCTGGAATAATGATCCCATATGTTCGAAAACGTCTAGTCATTAGCCAGCATGGTGGCTGAACATACTAATGCATTTGCCTTTTAGACATTTCAAGAGCGGCTGGTGCTGCCGCTGCTGCTGCTGAGGAGGTCAGCCCTTTGTTTTGCTAAATCACATGGAGGCTTTCAGGACTGAATCATTTTCTTAGTCACACTGTGAACATCCGTTCCCAGCAAAGAGAGGAGCACGATTGTGTTCAGAGTGGAAAGGGCAGAGGGTTCAAGAGGGATGGGGTTTATTGTATTCTTTTTTGTTTTCTGTCCTGGCCCTGGTCCACCAAAACATGCAAGGATCTGGAGCAAATTAGCAGAACAAGTGTGAGACTGGCAGCCAACTGTCAATAAATTATTGATAGCATGACAAACATTTTTATTAACACTGAGTCACTAAAGCACCTTAGATTTTCAGACAGCTGCTCAGGTGTATTCTAAAATAAATGTCTTCACCCCATCTTTTTGTAACGGTGATAAACCAGTATCCTGCCTAACAGAGATGGAAAGTGGGACCCTGAGTCTACTACTTACTGAGGACAAGAAACCTCTTGGCTGACACCTCAGCTGTGAAGTTACTGACTTTCACTCATTTAGTCCATGTGCTAGAAGACTTGAATAATCCCTGAGGTTTTTGATGCAGATTTACCCGGCCCAGCTCAAGTAAAAAGAAAGACTTCTTGTTGACTTCATTAGGATTGTATTAAGCTTAAGTTAAAATTAAGAAGCGGGGTAGAGCTAAGGTGAGAACAATTAACAGGAGAAGTATTTCTGCAGATGGGATTTCAGAGAGGTAGGTGTGAAGGCAGAGAAACAGAGCAAGCCTGTTCTAGTTGGTGTGACTAGGAAAAAGACCTTGTGTCAGTAGTGATAAGACCACATAAAAATACAGAGAATGAGTGAGTTTTGGACCAATAGAACACACGAAGGGAGGAATAGCACAAGTAATTCCCACATTTTCGAAACAACCAAGAGATCTTCAGCAGACCTGATTTTCAGGAGACAAGAAAAAAATTGAAAAGAAGATGTATTAAAAAGACTCTCAAGTTTAATATCCCCGAAATAAGTATCTTAAATAAGATTTAAGTTATGTCCACTGAGATGTTTTCTTTTTTTCTTCTTACAATTTCCCTTTTAAAGTCTAGAGGACAGAGGAAGATACAGAATCAATAAACATACAACGGTGTCTTTTTATTGGTGTCTGTTACAGTGTTTGGTGGCATTACAGAAAAAAAAGAAAAAGTGTTTCTTAGGATAAAATCTAACACATTCTTCGTTTAATCGTATTTCCAAGCTAAGGCAGTGTGATTAGCTATTCTCTTTGTCCTATGGCTCCCTAGAATGACGAGTCTGGGCTCCAAGGCACAATTTCCTCCACTGACGGTAGAAGAACCCACATCAAGTTCATTTTTTATGACTTCCATAGTCATGTGTGGATTGTGACAGTGTGGGAGCTGGAGTTAATTTTAACTGAATTGTGGCCTAGAAAATATAGTTTCTTAATAAGCCTGAAGTATACATCAGATCAGAATTTCCATTTCCAAAATTTGGAATGAGTTACTCATCTGTGAAGCTGACAACAGCTTCCATGTTTAAGTGCTAAACAGCTTTTATTGAGCCAACTTTTAGAAGGTGCTAATATCTAGATCCACATGTCTTCTATGTTTGCAATGGCGGATACTCAAAAAGAAGCATAATTTGGCTCAAAATGAGTTGATATAACAAAATTAAGTTCACATTCTTCCTATGTCGCTGCTGCCTGAAACAGATATAGAGGCAATTTATTCAGAATAAATTATTGCCAGCCTTAGCTAAAATAACTTGCTCTGTGAAGCTTCCTCATGTACGTAACCAAAGGGAGCTGTCTGGTTACATCTGTTTTTGCACATCTTTCAGATATATCACATACAAAATCCAGCATTTGGGGATATTGTGTCATCAGTGACACTCTCTAGGGAACTCTGGGTTCATAAACTAACGAACAGATTACATCCATCCATATATGTAGTTTTTTCATCTGTGACAGATGCAATATTGATAATATTCTTCATTGTAATTTTTAATGACAATCTTCATTTAATAATTGATGGCAGTATAATTTAGTGCAAAAAGTTACTTATACACGGGAGGTTGGAAAATGTTCTTCATTTTGCTTAACTGTTTAAGGACACCTTGAGAAGCAAGAAAAAAGTGAAATTGCATGTGGAAAAATGAAGAATATGGGTTGGTCAGTTGAATTGTAATGTGGCATTACACATATTTGGACATGTCAGTTAGGGGCAGATGCAGGAAATCCAGCGTATCAGGACTGAAGTTCCTTTGCATTTAGCTCATTTATCAGCCCACCAGTTTCCTTTGAGGTACAGATGCACTAATCTGCTTCACTCTCCCTCTCCTTAGAAGCATGTCCCCTCTTAAATAACCCTCCAAGACTGCTGTTGCTCCTTTAGTGGCTCCTGACTAGGCAACCCCAGTACAAGACCTCCGGTAATGACCTACGTTTTCTTGCCTTACCTGCTTTCCTCCTTTTCTGACGGCTATGGAGCATGAGGCACCCAGGTTTGCTTGTGCAGGAAGGGGAGAAGATATGTGAGACTGGGCATTTCCAAGATCTCTACAGAGGGTAATAATAAGCTTTATGTCATTCTTTTTTTTTTTTTTAAATTTTTGGTGGCTTGGGTAGAAAATTTTCTGAGCTATGCTGAAGGGACAGGGATAGAAAGAGCTTTTTTTTTTTTTTTTTTTTGCTTTTCAGCTAGCCAGCTGGGGCTTTGCTCACATTTCTGTCTAGTTTTGCAACAACACAAGCTGGGGTATTTCCTTTTCTATTGCCCACCTCCTTGTAGACTGCCTCCAGGATGGGGCATCTGGCAGAGCATGGGCTGCAAGGATGTGTGGGTGTTTTTGTGTATTCTGTCTTTCTCATAGTCCATCACATACCTCTGACAGAGGTAGAAGAATTTGTATCAGTCATCAATTCTTTGCTCTTTTGGAAACAGGCTTTTCAGATGTGACCTCTGCTGAGCCCACATATGTTAGTCGGGGAATGCAACTGAGGCACTCCTACCACATGCTGGTGTAAATACCTGGTGAATGGGGCCTGGGGATTTTCAAGGCTTATTTGCAAGACAGACCACAGTGGAGTAGTTTCCAGCAGGCAAGGTGTAGACTTTCAAAGTCTTAGGTTGCAGGGTCCAAAAATGACACCTTGTGTTTCTGTACTGTGCTTTACTAAATGAAAGGTGATCTCAGATTCATCTTCAGCAGATGTACACTGTGCCAGTGCTGGCTTTTGTAAGGAGACTGTTACTCAATGAATTTTCTACGTTTCATCAGAGCAGAACTGTGGGAAACATCACATGAAAGTACTACAGCATATAAAAGATATTAAAAAGGTGAAAAATATACCTGTGGGAATTGTCTCATAATTTTATTATCCAAACCTCAAGAATTTGCCAGACTGGGCTGGAAGTCTCAGAGGACTGGCTAGCTCACAAAATTTCCACTCCTTTGCTAAGGAGAATATAGGGCAAATGTACATTTTAATTTTGAGCACTTTGTTGCTTCTGTTTCTAGTCTGTAACTGAGCAAAGGAAGTGCAGAGGTACATGAAAACGGAACCAAAGAAGAAAAGGATCTGCTTTTCTAACCATTTTGGCACTTGGCCAGGTGTTTTAGGTGACGTAAATTGGGGACGCTGTGTGGCAAGCTAAGGAGTCACTTTTGTTTACACCACATGAGAATCTGGCACGTAACATTTGAGAGGTTTTTGGAATTTAGATTTTCAGGAGAGACAATGTAAGGCTTTTCTTTAAGTACTCAGGTGCAAATATAACCTAAGCTCTTCTTAGTTATCTGAAAATATCTATCTCTTTATAAGCATGCTCAGAGAGTTAATGCACAAACTATCCAGAGGCCCTCCTGTATCAACATTATAGCATCACTTTTGCACAGTCATGCCTATCATAGTTGTCCAATGACTGCCCCCATAGTGCCCTTTTTAAGCTAAATTCAGCTATAACTGACTAATTAAGCAACTTTGAGATGTATTTCAGCACCTATTGACTAAAAAGTTATATTCTTTCAAAGCTGAAAACGTTGCCTTAGGGGAATTAAGTCAGCCCTTTAAATTTTTTAGTAGCATAGCTTTCTGCTCAATGGATTTTGAAATACATCTCAAACTCATTTAATTAGTCATAGTGTATTTTAGCCCTGAAAAGTGGTTGGTTTTCTTCAGGCATGGACACTAATAGGGCTTGCTGCAGGCGTGCCACTTGCACACCAGGCTGAGTATGCTGGCGCTGCTGCAGGTGCAACGAGGCAGGTGATGGTGGGGTGCAAAAAGCTGGCTGTCACTAATGGAGACAGGGTGTAGGAGACTCAGCTGGTGGTTGAGGCACCTTGTACAAGGGTTTACGTGCGTGCTAGGCCCCCTCTCCAGCTCTCTTGAATGCCTTGACTAGCTTGCCATCAGCAGCGATGGAAGCTAATTAGATCCCACTTCTGCAGTGGGTATCTAAGGTAATTTTAGGCTTTGTGGGATATTCTGCTTGAGAAATGTGCAGAACCTCTGCAGGTCCTGTATCGTCTGTGACAGACCTGTGCAGATGTTTAAAATACTTTAGGACAGCTTGCATAGCCAGAAACCTATGTTTAGGCAGCTTAATTTTTTTGTCTGGCATGCCTGTACACACCTAAATTTAGGTTTTTTGTAATCTGGAGCTGAATCTTATGTGGCAAGCCTGCACTGTAATGTGCCTAAGCACGCTGAGCTCCTTGAGCCATCCCAGGCTCAGGAAAGCACTCTGCCTGCACCTGGTCTGCATGGCGGGGCAGCGGAGAGAGTCCTACTGCTTCTGGGCTTGTAAATCTTCCCTCCTTCCAAGCAGAAGCAAAAGTGCTCTGCTAGACTCCTGGTCGCTTCTCTCTGTGCTCACTGGCCTGAACCCGCAGCATTCTCCTTCGTCTTCATGGAGGAGAGCATTTGGAGGACTAGTATTAATGAGAGGTGTGCTTAATTTCTTGTAGATGCTACTTGAAACTTACTGTTTTTACACTAGAAGGGTGAATTCATATAATTCAGCAGCGTCCTCTGCCACAAAAAATGCTTAGAACAAATGTCCATAGATATCACATTGCCCTTCAAAATCAGGTATCACTCACTCTGCTTTTAACAGCACAGATAATTTTTTAAACTCACATTAGCCAGTTCTCTCACTGAAGACTATTATTGGCCAATAACACGATCATTTTCTAATATTGTAAATACAGACTTAATGTGTCTACTAGATTTATAGGTACTATTTTTTTCTGAGTCTTGTCTACTGTCTTTTTTTCTTCAGAGCTTTTTTTTTTCTTTTCTAAAACCACGCAAAAACATATTTTGAGAAAGACTTTGACGAACACCTGCTTGACCTGCAGGTTGGAAATCTATTCTACTGGTTCTATGCTGCCAGACTGAAACAGTACAAAAATACACATGGACTTGGATGATTATTTCTGAGTATTGACCTTAAAGTTTTCTTGAGCAGATTTTAAAAATCACTTTCTGAACCTAGGGCTAAAGCAGGGACATAACTGATCTGAGAACTTGCCAGAAAATATTGTCTTTTCTGTCACTGTTTCTGTTCTTTATTTTCCCCCAAAGTTCTTTATTATGTTTTTAAGTGCTTTTGAAGCAAATCTGTGTTTGAGATTGTCCAGATCCTGTGCATATACTGGGATACAGGAATAATTCAAGTAAACCAAAAATTATTCTAAACTTCCCTTCAAATTCAAGCAAAGCCTGCTGTAAATAGTTCCAGATGATTCAATGCTCAGCAGTTTTTGATCTCTAGAATCTGTGCAAAGTCATAGCAAGAGGAAGGCAACTCCTCCCCCCATTAATAAGGAAAATAACCTTGAAGAAAGATAAATTTCACAAAGTTACCATTTCAGTTACCCAAAACTAAACAAATGCCAGTCTAATAAGTGTAGCTGGAGCAAAGTCAACATTAACAAAAATTATATAATGCTATATGAACCTCAGGCAATACTGAAAACCATAATTGGTCATGAGGATGAAGTCAGAAAATGACCCCATCCTTCTTTTATGAAGGCTTGATAAAGGAGTAGAAAGGAAGTTATTGATGAGTAAGACAGTGACCATTCAAGACCCAATGACATTGAGTGGACTGGTGTGCCTGTGCTAGCACTTATTTAAATCTGAGGATGCCTGGAGTGTCTAAAGGCATAGGCAGCCTCTGATCGCCACAAGTGCTAACTGGGATACCTATGTGTGCTACAGCATCATTCTCAATAAATCTGACCCCGAGCAGAGCTCAATCAGAGTTTGATGAACTTTATTTTTTTCTGCTAACAGCTTATCCACAAATGGCTTTGAGATTTGCTTAGATTTGTTAATATTTTTGTGGGCATAAAAAAAGCATTAATGGAATAATTAGCTGCTATGATGAGTTGATGGTATGTATTTATGGCATAGGAATAGTCTCTGAACTCTGGTGATGCTGTCCCTGCTCCATAAATGGGCAGTCTGCAGTTTATATGCAGTGATCTCTGCCCTGTTCAGGGCATTCAGAAATATTTGTTATTGCTTGGGAACAAAGTAATCATTTGCAGTTCTAATAATGTTATGGATGCTTGCTCAGACCAATATTTATGAAGTTTTTACTTTCCGTTACTGATCCCACAGCTCTTGGACACCAGTGAAACAAGCTACCGGCCTTCATTTGGAAAAAAGGATTACATTTTTAAAAGCTGCTTTTGCTTTCTGTACTCATTGTGAAATCAGTCCACTTATGAGAAGATACTAGTCATCAAAGAAACAGAGACAATAAAGATGGTATTGGGTATTCCCTACAGATCTAGGAAGAAATAGTATTTATGGGTGGAAACACTAACTATTTAAAAACATCTGTAATGTGCATAAGCCTAGTAGGTCTTTGTCACGTTTGGCCAGAAGCTGGCAGTCACAGAATATACTGAAGGACTGAATGAACTATTCCAAGTTAAAACATAGTGAACATTGACCTTTTGCTATTTCTTTCCCCCCCAGAAAACCTGTTTTCAGCAAGAAATGAGTCCTTTTTTTTGTTTTCAGAAAACAGGGATTGGTAATATTTCACTTTACCAATTTTTCCCCTCCTTTTCTTTCAGGTTTCCTTAGGAAAAAGTATTCCCATAAATTTTTAATTCCTTTCATAATTGTCCCTGAACAAACAACAATACCCTCTTCTTGCTTATGCTAATAGGTGGAACTCAGATGTAATGAGGAAAAGCAGTATTTGTGTTGCGGCAAAGCAAAATTTAAGTCATTTAAAATGATCTAGAAAGTCCTGTAAAATCAAATGGCCTTCCTTTTATTAATGAATGCTTTCAAATTAACAGATCAGTTATCATGTGCAAATAGTTCTATTGGGCTGTTTGACTTAAATTTTCTTCTGCCTAGTCTATGCAGCATATTAACATCCTACTTTATCTTTTGGTTGCTGAAATAATGTTCCAGAACATGAGCTGGATTTTGTAAACAAGACTGCGAGTTTTTTTTTTTTAATTTTATCAAATAGTGTTCTGGGCACAAAAATGTGTTCAGACTGGCTAGATCTTGCCTTACTTCCTTGGAAGCAGTACAGCGGAAAGCTGGGCAATCATTGCAATCTTTCCCCTCTACCTCTTTCTTTCCAGGAATGGTAGTGAGTAGAATTACAAATATCCTACCAAAAACAAACCGCATGCCCTGAGTCAAGGCATATGTAGCCAGTACCTGGCTTCAACGTAACACAAGGGTAACTCTTGCCATTGTTTTATCTTGTTGAGATATTGGTGGATTTTTTTGAGTTGGTCGTAATAACTAAACCACCGCAACAAAATACGAATGTGGGAAACTATGGCACCTTGTTGTGGGATCTCCAATCTGTTCTTTCCAGTGCGCCAAATTCTCCTGTGCCCTACCCCTTTTGTGCTCACCAGGCAGCCCACCCACGTTGATGGCCTCCAGCAGACAGAAAGTCACTGCCGTTTGTCTGCAGCACTGGCCATGCCCTGCTGATGGGGTGGCTGCAGCATGGCTAGGGCATGGCTCTGCCAGGGCAGCCCTGGAGGGAGATGCCTCCCCCACAGGTGGCCCTGGGGAGGTTGGCCACCACAGGCTACCCCTCATGGTGGCAGGGGAGCCACCAGTGCTGGAGTGAGGCTGCCACCAGCACTGAGGCTCTGCCAGAGCACCAGCTGCTCCTCTGGTCTCAGGCCTTTTTCCCCACCACAGCTCCAGGTCTAGATCATAAACAGCATGAGTGTTCAACCACTTATGCTCTTAATGACATTGTTTTTAATCTACCACAAGTCCTATATAAGTAAACCTAATTAGTTGTCTTTTACCTTTATATGTCTGAATGATCTGTCAAGTTTTCTTTTTGCTTTTCTTTTCCAGACAAAGGGAAAAGTGTGTACGATTTTATGAGTTAGTACTAAATGGCTAAAGTAGACATAATTGGGAGCCTCTTTGGGCTAATTATAGGACACAGTGTTTCACTTCCATCGAACTTGTTCAAATCCAGCCTGGAGCAGTGGTAACAAAGAGCCTGGGATGGCGACCGGCCAATGTTATGGCGTGTAAAATTAGCAGGCTGTTCCTTCTCCCTATTCATCCTAATGGACAGATGTTCATACAAACACCCTCCCCATCCTCCCTCACTGGCACCCACTGGCACCCTTGGCCAAGGCACCGCCAGCCATGAGGGATGGCGACTCCCTGATCTCTCTTTCTCCTCCTGGGCTGATCTTTCCCCTGTAGCCCTGTGGCTCAGCCCCAGGTTAGGAGAAGCTTTTCCCATGTGGGCTGCAGCCCCAGAAGTGACTTTGCCGAGAGTCAAAATGTGCCACACTGGGATGTTAAATGCACTGAATAAAGTCCCCAGTCAGCACGATGCCTATGGGTATGCCTGGTTTTAAATAAAGTTGTCCAGCAGACATCAAATTAATCTAGCTTTTTAGTACTGTGTTGCTTTCAGACTGGAATGAGCAGTTTTAAGTAGTAGACGTCTCAGTTATGCAGGGAAGGAGATTTTTTTTTTGTTCTTGTGGTTTTTTTTTCCCCTTTTTTAGAAGAAGTAAGTAAATATTTTATTTGTTTAGGAAGGTAATACTCTGTTAGGTAATCCCTTGTTTTGAAGGATCTTGCTTTTATTAGGGAAAACAGTATCTGTCTCTATCCAGCTTAGCTATTTGCAGGACACTTATCTCTGCAGTGTTTGAGAGCCAAGCATGATCATTAAGACTTGTGTGGAATGCTAACATCTTTAAATCCTAAATGAGAACTGCATTATGGGATAAGTTCAATTTCATGTCATAGTGGGAAAACTAGAGCCTTGCTGAAGATGAGCTGGGTCTCGAATCCAAGCTGTATTAACTTTGTGTGCTGGGATTTTTTTTCCCCCTTTTAATTTTCTGTTTAATAGAGACTTTAGACCTTGATAGGTTGTAAAACTTGGGGAGGGGGAAAAATGATATAATAAAACCAAGCAGCATCAATAGAGTGAAGAGCAAGAACCACCTGCTACTCCATGAGCTGCAGCCGATGAAGAGTACAAAAAGAAATGATTGACACCGGCATACAAACACACGCCCTGACTAGACACAGCAATATAGCTCAATAGCAAAGTTATAGCCTGTGACGAGATGAAAGAATACAGGCTTTAAAAGTAAAACACTTCGCAAACATAAACTCCCCATATATTGCAGCGAGTCCCCAAGGAACAACAGTGTGCTCCGCACCCCTCCTTAGCTCCTGCTCGCTACAGATCCCGCTCTGCAGGCAGCAGGCAGGTTCAAACAAGGTCAGAGTGTCTGGCTTCTTGGCAGGAGCTGTCCTTTCTGTAAACTTAATAAATGGAGTCCAGGTGCAGAAGATGTTCTTTACAAATACGTCCTCTATCGCGCCTGTAATGTTTTCCATTTTCTGGGCTGTAGCTCCCAGGTTGTATTAGTCCCCTGCTGATCAGAAAGGGGTCTGACAATGACCAGTTGCCAAGAGAAGGAACTTACTCAAATTAGAATGCATAAAAATTAACACATTTCCGAAAAACATACTGAGAATTCAGAGTTGCATGCAGCTGCCTAGAGCAGAGGTCTTGAACACCCTGCCCATAGGCTGGAGTTTTACTTCTTTGTGGGCCATATGGCCCACGAAGCTTGAAAACATGCTTACTTTAGAAATAAATTGCTTCTCACCCACCTGGCTACAAAGCCAACCTTTAAAAGCAAGATAAGCATAACAGATAAAGAGTTGTCTTCCTTATATGAAATGAGAGCTCTGGAAAAAGTGAATTCCTTCCCACTTTTTCCTCCTTTGCACCACACTACCCTGGAGTGTTCACTCTGAAGCCTAAGAATGATACAAATCTTTGTCAAAATGACCATTTTTTGTCAAATGAACTAGGGAGCAAGGAATAAACACAAGACTGGAACAGACCACCTAAATCAACAAATACAGTTCTCTACTGTCACCAGTAATAACCTTACTATAATATGACCGGTTAAGCCTAGTTTGATAATGAGTTGAGAAAGACATGAAGCTGCTGAAGGAAAAAGTGAGACTTGCTGATGGGAAGCAAATTCAGAAGCAAGAAAGTTAGGGCTGGAGGAAAGAAATAAACAAAGAAAAGTGAAAGGGAAAGCAAAAAGTAAAAAAACAATGGGAGAAAGTAAGAGAGTACCAAGAAAATGGGAACAAATGGCCAAAATACTTAAGAGGCATACTTTCTTGCTGGTGGTAATCAGAATGGCTTAAATGACTGTTGATGACAGCTATGAGCCTTGTTATTGTGTACGAGACATATGCCAGTTCTGATTGTAGTATAACTTCCTCCATAATATCACTCCTATTGTATAACAGGTATCACTGCTATTATATACTTAAGGTAGCAGAAGGGCCATAAATTTCTGCTTCAGAGTTAAATTAATCTCTCTATTCATATAAGTATTTGTAGTCATCTTACATACATATTTTCATTTGATGGCATTTGCTTCCTGGGAACACATGAGTTTTACTTGTGGAATTGCAAAAAAATGGTGTTTTATCTTGAGGTTTACTGAAAGCAATTTTTAACTGTACATTTGGACACACAAATAGTGTATTTTCACAATTAGTCACATGCAGGTTATGTCTAGTTATGGACCACGAGTCCATAAGTGGCATTATTTCTCTTCCTGACTGGATGAATCTGCAGCTAGGCAATGTGGGTCAAATTCTGAATCGTAACATGCTGTGTTATTTTGTCTCTGAGTTGTCCAGTCAAAGACACAAAAACCTACCATGGGATTGAGATGGCTAGCCCACTCTATATTCAGCTGAGATGTTTGCAAGATACAATTTAATTGGATTTTCATATCATTTGCAGCTTAAAATAAAACTTTATTATTGGCTCACTCAAATGGCAAATATATGGAAAGTTGTGAGCAACTTTGGATGAAATAAATTGACCTAACAAATCAGTCATCCACTTGCGTTATCAAAACAGTTTTTGCTGGAATGTTTGCTTTCAACTTGCCAAGCAATGCTCCAGCTTTCTATGGTTTTGGGGCAATTTTGAGCAGAGCCTGGCAACAATACCTAAATCACAGATAGCTTTGTCATATGCAGAGTGGCTGGCAGGCTGGTCCCAGCAAGCTGACTTTCCTTTGCAAATTGCTCAGGACTTGAAACTGTCTCCTGTCACTGCCCCTCATTTCACGTTAACCTTAACTGATGCCCAGAAGGACCTAACTGCAGGGCCCTGGAAACAAATGTACCAGAAATCCATCCTTCCACAGTTTTACCACCAGGCATTAGATATATCAGAGATCATTCTATTTAATTTATGAGGTGTGAGACTCAAATAACCTATATAAAAATTTATGTTGTGTCTCAAGATGTCCAATCGAGATTGAAATATGTCTGGTTAACTTCCAAATAAATTGACTCCTCCAGAGTTTTCTCTGAATTTTTCTCCCAGGCTAGAGTATGATTGAGTTTTATAGGTTTAACATTGTGAAGTAGCACCTTAGAGAGAGTAGAGTTGAGACATTTGCCCAAACCATAGGCATATGCTATTGTTTCAGTACCGGTGAGGGGGACTCGCTTTAGAGGGGGTTTATGACTCTGCTTTGTGTGTAATTACTGATTAAAATGGTACCATAGCAATATTTAAAAAGAGTCAGTCCTGGTCTACAGAGGGATAGAGTCAGCGTTGTGGGAAGTATTTGTGAATGAACACATGCTTTTCAGCCAGAAATTCAGCTGCCATCTTCAGGTTAACTGGGATGGGAGAAGAGGAGATGTAATTATACTTTTGAGTCACACAGAGAACATGGGATGCCAGCACTTGTGAATCATCCACCCAACCAGAGAACCCTCTCCTCAGAAACATAAGCAAGATGACCATGATGGCAAATGGGCTGGCACTGAGCGCCCTTCTCCAGCGTGCCCCTTGCAGGGAACATGCAAGCTGCTGAGCCACATCCAAGGAAATACCAGCTTGGAGGGATCCGTGGGTCTTTCCTTGTGGCTGAGGTCAGCGCATCAGTGTGTTGGGTCTGGCTGAGATGGAACTACTTTTTCCCACAGTATCCCTGTGCTTTGTATTGGTAGCTAAAAAGGTGTTGATAACACACCAGTGTTTTGGCTACTGCTGAGCAGTGCTCGCACAGCATCAAGGCTGCCTCACCCAGTAGGCTCAGGGTGGGCAAAATCTTGGGAGAGGACCTAGCCAGGACAGCTGACCTGAACTGACCAAAGGGATGTTCCATACCATATGATGTCTGCTCAGCAATAAAAGCTAAGAGATAGGGGGAGGAGCGGGGCATTAATTATTACGATGTGCGTCTTCTGGAGCAACTAGTAAGCATACCTGAAGCCCTATTTATTGGGAAGTGGCTGGACATTGCCTGCTGATGGGAAGTAGATAACAAATATTTTGTTTGCTTTTGCTTTTGCTTTGCTTTATTAAACTGACTTTATCTTGACCCGTGAGTTTTTTTCCATCTTGTTTTCTTCCCCCCCCTCCCCCTCCTGCTGAAGATGCGAGTGAAAGAGTGGCTTGGTGGGCACCTGGCATCCAGCCAAGGTCAACCCACCGCAGTCAGGCTGTACCAAGCTTTCATTCCTCTTGCCTGTAGTGCTAGTGGCAGAGCTAGCTGAACATGGAACAACTTTGTCCAACCTGGGGAGGCATGTACACAAAGTGAAAACCAACAGTCCTTCTGGACGTGAGTGTACATTCTCATTTTGATGTCTCTTTTTTTGTTACTGATAAATCACCATGCCTTGAAGTGTATACGGTAGCTCTGTTTACAGGTAGATAGCTGGATTTTCGCCTTGATGTGCATCCTTGAGACAAGGATGACATGGAGGAGAGTTGATTCAACACAAGTGATGCTTTGGTAGCAAAGGGGAGGAGAGCTGTGTTGGTAAGGGGACAGCTTCAGCAAAGGGGTAGTCATGCATATCCTGACTGGGAGGTTAGAGGCCATGTGTAGATTAAGCAGAAGTCTGTTGAAAACTCTTCAATATTGCTGAGCCTAAAAGCTGGCATTTTTAATGGTCTAGAGCCTTCCCTAGCAATCACATGGGGTAATGTTAATCACACCTTACTTGTTGGCAAAGAAATTTGTGCAGTCTGCACCACCTTCTCAATTGTTTTTTTCTCTGGAAATGGCAAAAACAAGACTGGAGAATTGGAAGAACAACCGTGGTCTCACAACCCATTATTTTTTACCCCAAAATCTTTCCTTTACTTCTGGGTAAATCTGTGACAGAAGCTGTGTTTTACACTGCTGGGAGGGGGAGCAGCTTTGCCTTACCTTTCACATAGTGTACCATTTCAGGCTTTGGCTTGATGATTTTAATGAATTTTGTAGGGTGTGCAAAACAACAAACCAAAAACATCTAAATCTCTGCTCCTTTTGTGAACATTTATGACTGGCACAGTGATTACACTTCCTCAGGGCTGCTAAATCCTGTGGGTGCTCTTGAAAATTATAACAGATTTCATTGACTGTGTGTAGTAAATTTGACCTATGATTTCACTTATGTTTTCCTTTAGTTTCTTTTAATTCCTGCCCCTCCACTTTGCTTCTTTTGTCAGCTCCTGTTTAACTTTGCCCTGCCCTTGATTTTTTTTCCTGGAATAATCTAGCTCTCTTGGGCTTGGTCTTCACTAGAAAGGAAAAAAGTTACCTAACATGTCTTACCTAAGAGCCCTGTTTTTTCCAGTAAAACTGAAAAAGGTCGTTTTCTTTTCAGGCCTGCCAATTCTTGTCCTTTCTTCTGAGACTGCTCACCAGTGTGGAGATGGCTTTGTGTTGTGAATTCCTCTTTCACAGTTCTGCTCAGAACTGAGTTACGACCACCTTGTTGTACCTAGGTCACCACTGCAGCTGTCCATTCAGAAAGATTTCCAGTGACAACCAGCAATGTTTTTTGCTTTGAAGTGTTGATAACAGCTATTGTTGGGTTCTTCCTGTCCTGGGTGAGTTTACATAAATCATTATGTATGTGTGTGAGATAGCAAAGGGGGAAAAAACAGATGGAAGAGAAGTATAGTATACTGGGGAGTGGATGAGTCCACAGCACATGGGTAAGAGAAATGCTGGGAGAAATAATTAGTGCTGTAATCTGATTTGCTAATAATCCATTTATAAAACAGTTATGATATATACTTGTAGGAATGTGACTGATCATAACGACAAATGATATTACTTCCTCCCCTCCCACTCTGTATTAAGGAACCTTAATTACTTGATGGCTCAAGACTTTGTGGGTGACTCATGCTACAAAGAGTCAGATGCTCACAGCTTATAATGGAGCTCTTGAAAAGCTTTCATAACGATGGCGGGCTCGCACTACCTCCCTCCCATACATCCCTCTTTGCCAAAGAGTTATTAGGTAATTTAAAATAATTAAAAAGGAAATAATTAAAAGATTTTACACACACAGAAATAGCACTTGCAGCTAATTATGTAAGTCTATCACTTCTAACACTGGAACACTATTACCATTATCAGAGAATTGCGTTTGAATTGTGACGGATAATCCTCTAGTCCCATGTTACACTCTTGCAAGTGGGAGCCGGTTGTCTAGGTTTTTACAGAAGGAAAGACGTGTATGGAGCCCATGCTCTAGCCTCGGCTGTGCTGTAAGAGGTGTCTGGTCAGCTTTGCTCCCTGCAGATTTTTAACTAATTAAAACATAATGGGGAATGAAAACTCCTTCATCTAATCTTAATGCGTTTGCACAGGGTGTTTTGCTAAACACGCAGGAGTTCCTGCATGTTTGCAGCTCCTTGTAGGCTTGGGTTGTTAGAGCAACTTCCTCACAGGGGGACTGTGGGCATGGGTCATGTTAAATGAAGTATATAGACAAAATTATCCTATAGCCTTGCTATCAGTAACATGGACGTCACCTCCATAAATACGGTGATGGGGGTATCAGGTAATAATTTATTTCATTGATCAGCAACATAGAGCTACCTTTCATGTGGATAATGGCAGCTGTTTAACAGTGCAAAAAAATTACATTGTAGTTTTATGGCAAGAAGCTAATATCTTACCCAAATAAAGCCTTTGACGCTTTAAGCATTCAGATTCTAAATATTCAGAGTGAAATTTGATGAAAATAAGTGAGGCAAATGTCCTTCGACCTTTGAAAATTACCTCTAATACATCACTGCTGCTAATCAGAATGCCCCTAACACCGGACAATCAGTAGTAGTTTAATGCTACTCCAAAGGATATGACCAAACTGTGAAAGAGCAGCAGAAAGTAACACTGGTCTTTGGATTTTGGGATCTCTTTACTTTTTTTTTTTTCCTCCTGGAAAGCTATTGAAAATATTATCCTACTATTTGTTCTATCTTACATGAAGAAGATACCAAATAGGCACTGACAACCAGAGGATACTTCTGATTCAAACAAATGCATCTTTCCATGTTTTTTTTTTCCTGTCTGAGACAGTGTCCCCAAAACTACGAGTGAAACACAGTGCTCAGGAGAAGAACTTTTAGGCTGACTTTCAAAAAAGGTTTCTTATTTTGGCTGTTTTAATCTCTGATTGCCCCCCATAACACCATTTTGGTAGCAGTCAGCCCAGCTGAATTTCAGTGGGAGCTGTGGGCACATGGTACCTCTGAAAACATCCAGTGCTCAGAACAAAAGGTTGTTTGAAATGGTGGGATTAGAAAATCAACTTCACCTCGAGGGGCAGAGGCAAGATGGGACTGCACAGCTCTTTGTGTGCCCCAGCCAGGCATGAAGCCTCGGGGGAGTGAAAGGCAGCTGTGCCCCTGCACCCGGCAAGGGTAGCAGCGGGGAACGGAAAAGCAGCAGCAGATGTATCCTTCCATGCTTCCAGCTAGACTGAAATGTGCTCCGGGGCTGCAGCTAATACTCACATGGTTGCTGCCAGGCAGCTCCGTAATGGTTCAGGATCTTGCAGATTTGAGAGAGGTCTGAGGAGGTCCAGTGGCGGTAGCCTGTAAATTTCTTAGGACACAGAAAAGGCAATGTTCAGGTAAGAAGGTGTATGGGTGTGTGGGAGAAAAATCCAGCAGCTGTGATCTACATGCATTTGTTTCGATTTGGTTTTGACCTCTCCTCCTCAGTTTCCAGTGGTAGGGACTGGAGTCAAAGCTGGCTTTTTATGTCTGCAAAGTACTGACAGGGGTGCAGGATTGCCAATCTGGGGCTGCAGAGCTGGGAAAGCTGGGTAACACCAGTTTTGGTGCCTTTTTCCTCCTACCTGTCCAATCTTTGTCCACAGTGTGTCACATATAAAACTTCTGTGCTATGGGGTACATACTGTCTGAGAAACTGGTACACCACAGAGGCTTAACAGGAGATTGTGTGGAAGACCATACTTAAGCTTCCCGACACAGAAAACTGCCCATGCGCCAAACATGGGCAGAGACCCACAGTATGCTCCACTTGGCAAAGGGTGGATGGAACTTGGTTCGGGTCCCAGCTCTCCTTTGTCAAGGTTGCTTCCCCATGGGTATTTGCCAGAGTCTTCTTGGATCCCTATAGAGGGGTTGGGGTCCCCTAAAGGGCTGTTCAAAGTAGGAAGCTCATTTAGCCACTCAAAAATGGGCTCTGAAGAAGTTTGTATCTCACTGTCCCTTGACTGTAGATGAGGAACAGGGAAAGGAAACCAACTTTTGTGAGCACCTGCATCATTTTCATCTTTGGCTGTAATATGGGGTAACAGTATTTACCTGACGTATGAAATGCTTTGTGAGTTATGGATAGATTGTTCTTTCTAAAAGCTAAGCATTATTATGATCGTGCAGTACTTTAGGAGTGGTGTAAGGAGAGGCTGTATTAAATACCATCATTAATGATCTAAAAGAAAAAGTTGAGAAGAGCATGATTACAAAATTCAGAGGATATTGAATTAGGAGGACTAGAGAGAAAATGAGGTAATAAAAAGAGACCTAAAGAGATTATAGAGGTAGGCAGGGGTTTTTATAGAAACAGAGATTCATCCCGGAAAACTGCAGGATAATAAATCTGAGGGAAAATAATCTGAAACACATATCTCCAAGAGGAAGAAGAAACCTGGGAAGCAATAATTCTGAAAGAAGTAAGATGATAATGGATAGCCAACCAAGCCTGAATTTGCAATATCATAAAGCTGCAAAATGTCCAATGTAATTTTAAGTTGCAAATACCAAACTATCATGTCACAAGACCGATAATCTTTTTTTGCAGACTGTTTATTATGACTGAATGCAGAACAGCTCAAGCAGTTTTCAACTCTGAGCAGTGAGTTTTGATCTATTTTGTCACTGCGCAGGGTCCTCGCTACAGCCAAAATCCACTTCATGTGTTTCAAGATATTTGCCTAAAACTGGTGAGATGCTATTTTGTTCACGCTCCTGTGCATGTCACACAGACCCACCATGGTCTTCTGTTGCTATCCGCTCAGTTGTGTGAAGCAATGTTGATAGCAACCATCACACACTTTCTTTTTTGTTTTTCCTCTTGAGGGAATGGTTTGTATGTGTGGACGGAAGCTGAAGGGGAAGGAAGGGGAAGATCCTTGTGTAATGTTTTACTGAAATGTGCAAGGAGCTGTTACTGGCAAAGGGTAGGTTGAAAATCTGCCCTTCGCTTGGAATGGGCAGTGGGGAAGTAGTGGTGCGATTCATGGTGGTTTAAATTAAAATGTTTCAGTCTGGATTTGGGATGGGGTCAGAGCACACAGGCAGGCTATTACTACACCTTGTCTGAGGAGCGAAAACTCATAAATTTACAGTAGTTGATTACTTTTGCATTGCCTTCATCACACCCTCAGTTCCTTGGCCCTGGACCAGCAGTTGTCTGTGCTATCTCCATTGTGCTGTGGCAGAGGAGAAGAGAGCAAAACTTGTTTGTGTAAAGTAATGTGATACCTTACATATCCTGGGCTGAGACTACTGGGCATTTTGCAAATGAATTATAACACAACGAACCTGCTGCAACAGGCAGAGAGAAGCCAGCACACTAAGCAGAGGACAGTTTTGATATGTTCCCTGTAATGGCTATTGCTGAGGAGGAACTCAGTGGATCAGCTGAAGAACGGTGTTGCTGCATTTGGTTCCCATTGCATGTTTTTAACCACTGAAGTTTTCAGACCCTGGTAGATTATATTTACAATCTCCCTATTAAATCATCATAAACTTTTAATGCTGGGAATATGACCTGTTCACAAAACCAAATGTAAATAGCAAAGGTTTGGAGTGGTTATTGAAATTGCTGTCAGTGTGAATCATAACGTCTTACCGAAGAAATAAGCTGCTGGATTTAATAAGGCAGAAGTTGTGAAAATGAATATCTCCTCCAAATAAAGCAAAACTAACATTTTACCATCTTCTGATGGTTGAAATTTATGGTGGCAGCTAAGATATGAATGAAAGTTAAATAGTCCTATTAATTTGATTACTTGTTTCCAGAGCCATCAGATGTGTAGAAAGTAATATCATGTGGGAAGTGGTGTAAGATTTACACTCACCTGAGAGAAATCACTGCTCCGTCTATCAGATTTGATAGGTGTCAGAGGGCCTTTTGAAAATGAATAATAAGAGCACTGAATAATAAGAAAGACGCTTAGCTGTTTAAAACTTTTAAACATTTGGATGAATTTTTAAACTAATTAAAACAAAAGTTTAAGTGGAAGTTTTGACATATATCTGGAATATGGTAGAACTGCTCAGATGAATGTGTGAATTATCTCACACTCACTGACATTTGTGAGGGGGATTTTTAAGGTGCAAAAGATTTTAGGGCCATTCAAATCAAAGGAAAGTTGATTTGAGTTTGTGCCTGTATCCTTTTTATGCTTTCACAGCACAAGAAAACTCAACCAGGTCAGGACCTTTCTGTCCAAGCCTTCGTACAGACCCAAGCCATTTTGTGTATGCAACAACCTTCATAAACGATGCCCTTTCAATTTATTTTATGTTAAAATTTGCTAAGTGATGAAAAGTGATAAAGTCCTCTTGGCCATGGCAGTGCAATAGGACCCAACAGCTGTAGCGGTGGTCATAAAACCATGCTGATGAAGAGCCCGTTTCTTGCCTCGCTAACAGCAATGGCAGAACTCCTTGTTGACTTCGGTGGGAGTGGTGTTAAACAGTAAAGGAGGCTTAAAAAGAAATAACTGTCCTGCACTTGTGAATGGGCACTCATCGCATTTCATCTTTGTGCCTTCTTCTGCTGGGGGGAATCCTTTCCCCGACCAGCCTGTGGAAGTCACGCCTCCCAACAAGGAGCTCCAGGGCACTGTGGTGCGAGAGCTACCTGGGAAGCAGAGCGATGTAAACCAAAGCCCCATTCAGAGCCTGCGTTCCCCATGAAACATCAGTAGTTGCTGTTCAGCCTGGCGCAGAACAGGACTGGATTAATCTCTTACTCTTCATTTGAAAGGCTCTATATTAAAAGACTAAGGTTTAGGATTTTACATCCATTTAACACCTGGCTAAGAACTGGGGGTATGTGTTCAGATATTAATGTGACTAAAAAGATATATGCTCAGGTTAAGGTTATTTCAAAAAAAGAAGCTCTGTCGTTAATAATTTTTGGTCAGGAGCTCTGCCCGTCATCAGGAGATAAATCAGCTTGCAGCAGCTGTGACAGCTCTTTAAGTCTGAGGCCTGAACAGCTTAATTGGGGAAATGATCAATTCTAAGATGCATAGTCAAGATGACATCCTTGGTGCAGTGAATTCTTTCAGGAATGAACATGAATAAAATGAATATATTTATGGAACAGTGATGTAATTCAGAATCTTGGCTGTTAGGGAACCTATGCATCTTCATTCCTTCTCTGCCCTGTAGCAATTTTCCAAGGCTCCAACCCCAGACAACTGTGAATGGTCTGAAAACTGCCCTAGGTGAATGTGGATTTTATAAGAATGAAGAGTCTTTTCAAATACTATGAATGAATAAAAAGTCCGCATTTACTAGTGAGTATTATGAGATGACTGTACTTATTTTTTCTAGACATAGGGTAAACATAAGTCCTGAAAAACTCCTACCTGTGAGTTGCTGGAAAATATTGCCACTTTACAGTGACAATTATGCGCACTTTCCCCATAAGTAGTAATACCGGTCCTATAAGCAGACACAAGTGTTTCTGTACTTCATGTGCCTGAGCAACATTTGAAAATCCCATGGCTTAGCCTTTGCATCTTTCTTGAGTTAATGATTTAATCAGCTGAGGTCACTTTGAAAAAGAAATACTGATTCACCTTTTGGGAAAAATGTACTTGCTTCAAAGCCCTACCAGGCGGCTCTCCCTCCTGCTCATCTTCCCACCAAGCAGAGCATCCTGCTGTATGTACTACTGCCGTCTGTGAGTACCTTGCACAGCAAGGTAAATTCACGGGGCCAGTCACGTCTAGGCAGAACTGCGTGAATAATGAAAACAATTTCATCACATGATTTATTTAAAGGGTGCATGGAATTCCTCACTGGAAAATTTGGATGAGCATCTTAGGGCTCCTTGGGGATGAGGCCCCAGGACTGCTCTCTGCTTAGGAGCCTCTCCCTGGTGGTCAGGGGTCTGGGGAGGGTGGCAGAGGATAACACCAGAGGGATGGTGCTTGGCCGCAGATCAGGTAAGTCCCGAGGTGGGCAATGGATGCAGGAGAAGGACCCTGCCTGTGCAAACATGGCACGATAAAGAGACTTGCATGTGGCACTGAGGATATTGAAAAAGAAAAATATTTGCATGGAGTGCTGGGCTGACCCCTCTGTGCTGCTGTCCCATCCCAGGGGCCTCGCTGGGATTTCTGCAGTTTGTACAGCGCCCTGCTATGGCATCCAGGGAGTTTCAAAGGGGTGTGATTTGTTATATGGAACAACTAATGATCTGGCAAGTTTTCCTCTGGACACTCTCATTACATTACTCTGGTAGCACTGGCTGCTGGCTAGAATTTACTTTGCAAGGGAGGACATCTCCCATCTGCTTATGTATATTGCTGTAATTTCAAATCCTGCCTACACCAAGTGGTTTTTTTCCCCTGACGAGAGTTATCAGGCATGAGACACACCAGCAGCCCTGGAGGGGTGCCGCAGCCGTGCCTCACTGCCTGATCTCAGAGGCAGGGCTCATGCAAGGAGGGAACCAGAGCAGGGCAAGACACAGGGGAACTGCTGTGGGTGGGCTGGAGGTCATTGCCCACCATTCAGTTCTGCTGCTGCTGGTGCTGTGGAAGACCAGGCACTTTGCAAGCTGTTGATGTTGCTTTTGCTAAGGGAGAGTGCTGTGTAACCACCGCAGAAATGGTCTCTGGAGACTGCTAGGTGTGTACCAAGAAATTTTGGTTTTGGATTAGGCTATTTTCATTCTTACAATGTACCATGTGCCTGCACATGTTCCCAGGGATGACAAAACACTACAGTAGCCATTCCTAAGTTACGACCAGTGACTTTATGCAGAAGAAATGGCTTCAGGTTATGTGAAGAGCATCCATTCATACAGAGGTTCTTGATTAACCTTGCAGGTTCCCACTGAGCTGTTGCAGTAAATAAAGCAAGAAGCCACATGAAAAGCGCTTTCATATTGACATAAAGTAGAGCAGACCAAGTGCTTTTACCATGTATTTTGTCAAGATAATTTTCATGCTGAATTTTGAGCCACATACCATAAATATTTCCCAGCTAGCAGGCAGTGATCTTGGAGCACACACTGGAGTGCATGACTCAGGCCATCAAAAGAAAAGTTTTAACCATGAACTGTGTGAACTCGAAGGAAAACCTCCAGTTGAGCTAATATAATATATTGGAAGTGACTTGGATACCTTCCCATCTGTGGTGCACTTTAATGAAATCTGTCCTCTCCCACTCTGAATGTGTGTGTGTGCGTGAGTGTGTACTTAATAGATACAGGGCAGCAAACTCCTCAGGATTAGCTAATGAAAATAGCACTGTAAAATGAATTGAGGAAATCGATACAGCTCGAATTTTGAGCACTGTAACAAATGCACCAACCCGAAACTCCCCTCTTCCATTGCAGCCAATATTTTATGTGCAAGTATGTGTTACAAACTTCTAAAATGAGATGGCTATTTGTAAATTAAAATTGACTCAGTCCAGATGCGCGTGCTTAGAGAAGCAAAGGAGAAGGAGCAGCTCTTCAAGTAGTGGAAGATGGGACTGCCCTTGGGAGCTCTGGGTCATGCTTGCCATTAGAAGGAAGCCCAAAGAGACCCTCCTGAGTGATGCTGGTGTAAGGAATATGTACAAATATGTGAAATAACACAGAGGCTGAAGGAGCTGGGGAATTTTTCTGGGGTCCTTATTGCCTTTCTAGCCCCTCTGAGGCTTCCAGTGAGGGCACTGGGGCAGGAGGAAAAGTTACCTGCAAGAAAAAAAGGCTGTGGATGGGCAAAAAACCCCCCCCCAAAACGTGTGTGCCTTATGTAGTCTCACCTTCTGGGGCTTCATAAACACAGTCCCCTGCTCCCTCCAATGTTGCAGGAACCTTCCCATTGGGGAATGAAGAGGAAGTTTAAACTTGCTCCATTTCAGGAGGAATTTTTCATCTTTCATGCAGGATAAGTGAAACATAATTTGAAATGTGAATGTCATAATTAAGTCTAATTATTTTACCATACTTTTGCCTTCATTAGACATTGTGTTTGTAATAATTGCTGTAATCAACCATATGGTTAATATTAACGCCTTAACTGCATGAAGGCAGATGATCTCTGCAGGAGAAATAGGTGACTTCCAGGTCTGGAGGTGTCATGCTGAGTCCCACCACCCCAGAGACCAGCAGATGTTTGGCTTTCCTTCACCTCTCACAAATGAGCAGGAGGGCAAGGTTTCAGATGCTTCACATAGCTGAGTGGGTTCAGAGGACACATAAGCCCCAAACCTGTGCTTCGGGCATATCTGGCTGTTACCTCTGCAGTGCCACAAAATGCATCTGTGTGGGTGCTCCTTGTTCCCAGGGAGCAAGGCTGGGGAGGCTGGTCGAGTTGGGGCGGCATCCCTCTGGCCCAAAGATGGGCACTTTTGGTAGGCAGACTGTCATTGTATAACAGAAGTATGAAATAAGTCTGCAGAAAAACTTCTTCTCTGTGCATTAGTACTTCTATTTATCCACTGCACCAGCTTCAACCTTGTGCCATCAGCTGTAATTTCAAGGAGCCACTATGAGCATCTGAATGTGTAATGATGGTATCTACCAACTAATTCTCTTTTCCATGGCTTGCTAATAATTCTGTCGTCTTGTTGCTAATGATTCCTCTCTCAAATTATTTTTTACAGTTATATTATAAAAAAAATCCAGATTAAGTATACTGTAATTGCTGAGGATTGTAGGATATATGTTAATTTTTCTTTTGTAGTGTGTCAGCCTGCCAGAATCAATTAAGTGTTTTATCTTTCTGTATAACATTTGCAATGTACAATACTTACAGAGTAACATCTCACCTGACTCACTATTAGGTGCCTTGTATTTTCACAGATATCACTGTAAGTGGACTTTGGTTGGCTATAGGACAAACCACAGGGGAAAATCTATTCTTATGGCTATTTTCCACCCAAATGTTTAAACCATATGTTGGTTTCTACATTCAGTTTCCTTTCTTCTGTTTCCAAGAAAGCAAAGAAATGCCTTCACTCATATAGCAAACAGGGATGATGATCAGAGCTAATCCATGACCTCTTCGAAAGCTTCTTTAGTGGAGAAGCAGCAGGTTTGTTCAAAAGCTTTCTCAGCTTCATGGTGGAATTGGTGGTCAAAGCCAGAAAGAGAGGGGGTGCAAGATGATCCCAGTCCAGACTGACCTTAGCTGAAGTTTGGTCAGGTCCAGCCAGAGAGCCTTTACCTTGACCAGGCAATGCCTGCTGGGTACCCCTCTCACCAGTGATGAGGGCACAAGGATGAAGTCCGTTTGCTGATGAACACCTACCTTTCATACACATTTGGCCGACACTAATAAGGAATGATTTTAAGCTTTGCATGTCAAAGCTGGACTTCAGGTGTATACCAGAGATGGAGTGATGGGCCCTTTATTACAAGGGAGGGATCTTTTTCTCCCTTGTGATTTTTTTCCCCTTCCCTTATACAACAGCATCCTTCTGTTGCAGGCAGGGGAGTTTCAAAATCCTGGGAAGTGAAAATTGTCTCCTGCTTCCCTCTTGTCCCTGTGACAAAATCTGATGCTGCCCTGAGCTGCAGGAGGTGACATGTGATCCTGTCAAATGATGCTCCTTTTGTGCCAATGGAAAGGGCTTGCAGGGGGAGATTCAGCATATCATGAAGACAAATTAGGATGTTAGCTTTACAATAGGTTAACAATTTGCTCCCTTGGTGGCCCAGTTCCTTGCCAAGCTTGGGGAGGCAGGGGGAACCATGCAGTACCTGAAAGGTGTCTATGTGCATCCTCTCTTTCAGTTAATGACAGTGACACCAGCATTTGGGGCAGAGGAATTAATTAATTAAATAAGCTTTGTCAGACCTTCCACAGAATTAAAGTTGGTGATTTCAAAGATATTTCTGCCCCAGGCATATGCTAGTTTTTCCTTCTGGATAATTCCTTGAGAACAGGGAAGGTGAAGAGGGCTTTTTGGCATCTGCTGTAAATAGGCCACTTCCCAAATCCCTTCTTGTGATTTCTTGTGATTTGTAAGGCGAGTAAGTGGTGCCTGTATCCACTGTGGGAAGGAAAATGAAGGAATTTATTTCATAGTGGATATAATACAGAGGATATATTATTACTCTTAATTGCAAAGGTGGTGAGTGGAATGAGGACACCTTTTCATGGGGACAAAAACAGGGAAGGTGCTTTTTCAGGTGTGTTGAGATGAAACCTCAAACACAGACAGTCTGAAAGACAGCAGAAAAACTGTGGCTGAATGCTCACAGGGCTTGTGTAGCCTTTGGAAGCACGCTTGTGTCTTACAAAACATACAAAGCTCTACCAAGCATGGAATAACCACTTCATCACTTTAAATGAGGGCTATAAAAAATTACAGTCAGCAGATAATAGGTGTTTTGCACCCATGCTAAGTACTGCCAAGAAAATAGTTACCTAGGCAAATCAATAAAGTATCATTCCCTCCCAAGGTCTTCCTGTCCCAGTCCCTGAACCTCTCATTTTGGAGGAGTACTGAAACCTGTTCAAGATTTATTTTGATGAAAGTAAGTATCTCTGCATTATCAGGCAGTAAGGAAGTTGTTTACTACTACTCCAGGAGTGTTGAAAAATCTCTCTGAATACATACTTGCACTGTAGCTATCATAAAAATGTCTACCAGCTATTGGAGCCCCCAAATGGGATTTTTTTTTCTTTCCAGAAAACAAAGAGTTCAGCCTGGGACCTAGAAATTGCTTCATAAGAAAACCATCTGTGTTGAGAGAGATGGACTGAGGTATCCTGTCACATACACTGCTCAAGTTTGGTATAAAACATTTCTATTCATATTCTGTTAGCAAATAAGCCTGGGCTGAGGTAGCAGCACCTGTTCTGGGTTCGTTTCCTATAAATCAGTCTAGATGTTTAATATGTTCCTCATTACCGGTGAGTTTGAAAGCCAGCAATACACCTGAAAACCAATTTGCTGGCATAAATGTTCCAATAAAGTGGTGAATTTTCAGCTCACACTGTCCATTATTGGCAGGAAGCAAATTTTGACTTGGCCCTTGTCAAGGTTAATACTATTCAATCAGACTATGAAAATACAGTGTGCAGGATATGCCATTGCAAGAGCTGGAATTCCAAATTTTTAACACATGCAACAAAGTCTTTGCACAGGCAGTGCATATATAAAATGATTTTGTGAAAAATTTCAGATAGCAAAGACATTGAAGAAAATCATCATCTATCTGCAGAATGTGTGAATGGGAGAAAAGCTGACTCAGCTCCTGGCTGTGAAAGGCTTGCCCTGCTCTGAGGGATATTACGCCAAGTAGTTGGCAGAGCAATGCTGCAAAGGAGAAAATACCTTGCACTCTGGAGATTTGTCCCAGAAAGAAACCAGAGTGATATCACCTGCTCTGCTCTTGAACTCAAAACAGTTTGGGGGAGTAAGGAGGCAAAGAGGAGGAGTGCCGACCTGCTTGGCGTAGGGGAGTGCCAGCCAGCTTTCTCATCCCTGTCTTACCTCCCGGCAGCCGTGAGCTCTTGAAGGGAGACACCTAGCACATTAATAGATCTATAGGGGCTGCAGGAGTCTTCCTGTTGAGGGACTCAGCATTTAGGATGAGGTTCATCTTTGTTTTAGTCACCTAAAGTTTACGTGTCTGTTTGAAGCTACTTACTTAGGCTTCCTGCAGAAAGCAACTTCTTAAGCCTTGACTTTAAGTCTTGACTTCATCTGGATGGGTTTTTTCAACATCCCAATCAAGAAATGTGATATTGTGGGGATGTGGAGAAGACCAGCCTTGGGCAAGTCTGAAATCATTAGTGTTTTAGCCCTCATGGACACCCTTGGGTAGCACTTGTTGAGCTATGATGAATGAAGGAGTGGAAAAGTCACGTTCAACACTGGAAGGAGACAAGCACTGTTTCTGTGTGCCTCATAGAGAGTAGGATGGGTGAGTTTTTATCATCAGATGCTGTGAGCAGCAGGTAATGGGGGCAGTTCAAAAGATCCAGGGCTGTGGTTGTGCCTGTGTCTGGGAGGTCCCACTACTACAGGGAGAAAGGTAAAGGGGAAGTGAAAGAGCCAGGAAGGAGTAACTGATATACAGCCTTTCACTCGTCCAGCTGGTGATTCTCTTTTCTAGACCTGGCATGACACAGACTCTTCGCCATTATCCTCCTTTTCCCAGATGGAAAACGTCATTATCAATATTCCTGCATTGCCCGAGCATGGTCTTTTTTTAATAAACTGAAATACTGGGTTCAGAGCAAATGCTAGTTGGGATTTTTATGTTCTATGTTCCTGTTTAAGTCAAAATTCCTCCTTTTTTGCTATACAGACAAATAAACCCAATATTTTTGGTTATGTTCTTCGTTTTTACATCTTGAATAAGCCTCTCATTGATGTCTGCCTTTATGTTTCTATGTACAAATCTATCAAGACCATCAAGAAATGGTTTCCCAAACAGAATTTATTGCAAAGCTGATTATGTATTAATATATACAAATGACAAACCTAAAACACAATGTCAAAAAGCAAGAAAATGCAATCAAGAATTTATTATTCTCCCATTACTATTCAGCTGGGAAAATAGCTGCTCTACTTTACCAGAATAACTTCCCCCCCAAACCTCACACCCAACCTGGGTTTTCTAAGTAAGCGCCACAGGATTATTTGTAATAAAATACTTTAATATATAATAATACTGGAAGTTCACTGTAATTTATCCACCTATTTTTCTCACCTTTATATTTCATGTGGGCTTGTTATAAAAATTTATTGCCACGCGTATACATTGTGTACGTGTATGTGTGTCTCTAAACTTACTGGTCCATTTTACAGGTGGAATAAGCATCTTCTTAATTTCATAACCTTGAATCATGTTCTCTTTTGTACCTGTTTTCCCAACGTTGCTGATAAGCTTGCTTCTAGAAAATAGTCGCACAAATGCTTCTCCCCAAGAATTGCCTTATCCCAAGCCCCAATTACCTTTTTTTTTTTTTGTAATTAAAAACCAGTAGTTTGAATAAAATGCATTTGAGAAAACAATTTAATGTATAGCTTTTCCCCTTGGAAGGTGATATTGTGACAATACCTTATCTACCATACAGTCCCATTTTATACCTCAGGGAATAGTTTTTTATGAGGCCTTTCTCAAGTGAAGGACTCATAGCGCTGAACATTTTGTAACCCCTCCTGTTGTGAGATATTAGGAGGTATGGGAAAAGAATCATGTCTTGCAATGTCTTTGGTTAGTAACATTGCTGGGCATGTTATATTGACACTGTTTTATTTACTTGCCAGGTATTGCTAATTATGGATGTATTTTGTTTTGGATCTGTCAATTCCTACATACCCACATAGCAACTGATGAAATCTCTCTCATTTGTAGTGGAAAAGCCTTTACTGTTGCGAAGTCCATGGCAGCTGGAGCCCTATTTTTGTCACCAGAAGCTGGTTCACTGCCATATTGTCTAAAGGAATATGGTGGTTTGGGACAAGAGAAACAATGGGAGCAAAATGGTTAACATACACATGCGCACAGGTGCACACGCATGCACACATGCAAACACATGTACAGATCATATAGCATACATCGTATACTATACATGTATATAGTACTATCTATTAGTAACATACATGTGTGCATGTGCATGTGTATTTGTGCACATACACTTACATCCGAACTCTGTGAAGCGTCCTGGGCATAATACAGACAAGATCTTCCTGTGTTTCACACAGAGGCAATCACTCCTCAAGCACATACAAGAAGTCATTATAATAGTTATGCTATTTATGGAGAAATGTGTAGCTAAAATGTAGGAAAATTATTGTTCTCTGTATTCTCACTTTTTTATTGAAGAAACAAATCACACAGTAAATTACATCTGATTTGCATGAAATGTTGCATGCACCTAGAGCTCAGCATGAACCTGAGAAAAGACATTGTTTTAATTCCATAGCCTTTATAGAGGTTTGTTTGTTTCTCTTTTTTTAATATAAATTTTCTGAGCTATAATTCTTATTTGGCTTCTCTTGAATTTGATAGGCCCTGCGGGTATAATTTAACATCTGCAAATTGCCATGGTAGGTGAGGAAAGAGTAATGCCCACTGCCCAAGAGGATGTGGAGGAGAAGCAGGAGGGCGCATGTGCCTGCCTCATGGCAATGATGGATGCTGCCCATGCTGGGAGCTGCTGCCATTTGCTGTGGAGGTACTCAGAAGGAGGGAGGCTCCTGGGGAGTCTTGAAACAACTTGGTTGCATCAGCTGTTTGCCCCAGGCCAACCCAACATGCTGAAGATTTTAGCCTCTCCTTTCCCTCCAGTTTTTCTGCCTTCATCTCTCTGGATGTCACCAGTGAGCTGAAGAGCACTTGTCTCCCCATCACAGGACCTCTGTGATGTCTGGCAGCTGCAGAGTAGTCCCTACATGCACATGTATGGAGGACACACCTGGGCCAGGTCCAGGGAAGGGCAGTGTGGTTGGTGAGGTGGTGCACTGATGCTCTTTGACTCCACAGGGTAAACAGAGTCCTTGCATATACAGCCTGAGGGACTTTGTCGAAAGTTTAGTCTGAGAGTTGTCAGCAAGACCTGAGTAGGTCTGAGTGAAAGTTTGCCACCTAATGGAAAATTGGATTTTTGATAAAGTATCCCTTTATTTTTTGCAATAAGTGTGTACCTTCCATAGAAATCACAGTGTTTCCTTTAAGAAATGAATGCTTGGATGTAGAAACATTTTTGGTGGAGATACTCTGCCCCGTTCATGTAGTCATAAGCTAAGAGGATGGTTTAGCCTTGCTTGCTCCTCTGTGCTAGGACATGCCCTTTGCGTTCAGTCATGCAATAGGGGATGGCCCCATGTCACTGGCATCCAAGGTGGGAAGACATGGTATGTCAGACATACATACGTGTGCACATGCACACATTGACAAAAACTTTTTTTGCAGAGCTGTTCCATGGTGCTCGACTTCTCTTTAGAGCCAGAGGAGCCAGCAAGGGGTTGCAATGCTGTGCAGCAACAAGGGGGTGTGAGGTGTGCACAAGGGTGGAACAGGAGGTGGTAGGGGGGCAGGAGAGGGCAAAGGCAGAAGCCAGAAGGGCAGCAAAAAGCCTCCGTTACCCTCTTTGTCTCCTTCTCCCTGCTTAAGCTCACATCTGACAGTGCTTCCTGGGAGGTACGGGTCAGTCGATTTTTATTTTCTCCCATCAGCTAATCTGTTTCCTGGCTCTGCCTAAAGTTGCTGTGACTCACCATTCATTCTCTTAAAAAAAGCCTAATACCTCAGGAATCTTTCACCATGTGAGGCACAATCTGATGAGAGAGCTCAGGTCATAGAAGAGAAGGGGAGTGTGTGGTATTAGGCCTGTGCTCCAAATTAAAGTATTTTGGGTTTGAGTCATGGTTCTCTCATAGTTAATTGTTGCTACAAGATCCCAGTTTTCTAGACAATGGGTCCTTCAGAAAAAATGTTTGAAGGAGTGCAGCAAAAACCCCAAAGTGGACAAAAGTATTTCAGCTAAGCTGGTTAAATAAGCAGTGGTATGAAGGGCAAATTGGGAGGATGTAAACACAAGAGAAGGAGGATTTTGTTTTCTAATTCAGAGAAGTACTTAAATGAAAGTCTCACATGATATCCTGGATGAGAGACTTGGTAAGGTATATAAGGCATACAGTTGTAGGATAAAACTGAATAAATAAATAGCTTCTCAAAGAGTCTTTCTCTTGGGGTTTTCAAAAAAGGACTGCTTATATCATAACCCTTACAAAAACACAAAAGCAACTTTTACAAGTTAATAATTATGCTTCAGGTCTCTGTTTTTTTTCTGGAGGTGGTCCGTGGGAAGTGCAAGTTGCCCTGGCGTAGCAAGTGAGCCCTTGCTTTGTGATCTGAACTCTGGCTGGCAGTGGGCTCTGGCCCTTGTGTAACTGTCAGCAAAGTTTTCGTGGCTCAGCCCTCCTGACAGAGATGGGCCAGCGCTGGTGCTGTGTTTGTTTCTCTGTGTACCACTGTCAGGAGGCCAAATCTTTCCCATGTCCAGTCTTGCTGATGAAATGGAGGTGCAGTGGGAAATGCCTCACAGTCAGCAATATTTTAAACATTTTTTTTGTTGAAACACCCCTTTCTTTCATATGGATTTTATCCAAGGGAATGTATATACTTGGTTTGCATGTGAAAGTGTTAAACTCATTTTTGTGTGTGTGCAAGAGGGAAAGAATACCTCCCCATCTAACCTTAAAAGTTTTTAATCAGGTATTCCATACTTCTTTCTTTAATGTTGTTGAAAGCATACTGTATCTTGCTAGAAAAACTCTTTAGTATGCTTAAGGACTCAGAAACTAATCTCAAAGTCTAGCCTTGAAGGGTGTGATCTATTGCAATTAGAAATGTATTGCTTTGCAATTACTATTACCACTTGCTTTCACCTGCAGGAATAGAAATAAATACCTGTTGCCTGTGGATATTTATACCCTCTAAATTCCTGCAAAGAAGCCAGTCCTAGTTTCAACAGCTCTGCTGGGGTGAAGCTGATGCCTCTAACTATCCCTTGCATCTGCCAAAAAGTACTGCAAGCAACCACATCTGGGTTGTAACTATGATCATGCAATTATTGACATCTATCTGTAGCAGAAAGTTAGAAAATAAGCATATTTAGAACACCAGTCTGATCTGGAAAGTCTAGGGATTGCTGCAATAATCTAGTTTTGGTTTTATTATGTGATTTCTTCAACTGGAGAATATTAAAGTCTAAACATCTTTTTCATTATTCACTCTTTAGCATTTCTGGAGAATGATGTCAGTTATTATGATGTCAGTTACTATCATCCCTTGCTCTTGCACATGATAATCAACTGTCATCAGTACTGTATTTGTGAATATATCAGAAAATAATAAATATCAATTAATTAGTACATAAGTATGATGACATCAGTGTTCAGGTGCATGCTGACTCAGGAGTGGTGAATCACTCAGATCTCTCCTCTGTTGGACACACGGTGAGTGGCATGTCCAGAGGGTCACTTAACAAGGCTGCTATTGTGGCCCCTTCACCATATGTCTGTCCTTATCCAGCAGAAAGAAAGGCTGCAGCAACAAGGCGTAGCTGGTACCCAGCTCTGCGCTACTTAGCAGCTTGGTGGGAAGGAGTCCAAGGAGGTGACTAAAGCCAGGTCTACACAGGACTCTTGAGAGGGTGAAGGCAAATTATTAGTATGAAGTTCATAAAGAGCATTTGTGCATCTTTGCTACTCTGTATCAGTTTCTCCATGGGCTGAATGGAGTTTTGAGGCTATAGGCTGAAATGGGGGGACAAAACTGATGTAGGTTAAAAATATTCCCTGCTCCTCCTTATTCCTTGCATTTTTTGCAAACTTGGGTAAGCTCATAGTCCCAGGTCACCATGTGCTCCCTCCCACTGTCAATGCAATTCAGGGGATGAAGGTCTGTGTGCGTGGACAGGAATGCAGAAGGAGCATTGGCCTCTGAACCCTTCTGAAGGAAACCACCATGGATCAGACACTTCCCTCTCCCACTTATGTAAGTCTAGAGCAAGTCTACCACAGCTGGTAAAGACTGGCCTCGCAGACAGCTGAGATTACCCCGTGTCAGAAGCTGCAGGATTTAACAGGAATTTTCAGATCTGATACAGGTGTTGTTTAACAACCTAAAAGCAGATGGTGGCATTCGCTGAGAGCTGCGTGTAAGTGAAATGACTCTCTCAGCCCCTGCCTGGACTGACTGCTGCCAGAGGAGACTGGAGACAGTGCAGTGGCACTTGTTGGGATTTGTTTGTGGGCATAAAACTTGGCATTATTCAGCACATGTTGGGACTACATGCTGGGGATCAAAGTGTCTTGTGAGCAGTTTGTGCAGAGATGTAGGAGTTCGCCTCTAAAACAAGATCTAAATGGGGGAGAATTTGCTCTGCTACTTCTAGTGAGTTAAGGGGGATGGCATTTTCTGATTATTGCTTGCTAACCAGAAACCACAAGGAAATGAAATTGAGCAATAAGGGACTGCTGTGTGCACCATATACTTGTCACGTTAGTGTGTGATGCCGGATTGAGGAGCTGCTGGAAGCAGATTCTTGCCACAGAAACATTTTGAAGGAGTGACTCGATGAATTTCAGCACCTCACCAAGTCATTCTCTCTTGCAGTTACAAACTCTCAAACAAAACAGCTAAGAGTTACAACATATTTCTTATAAAAAAAGAAATTAATAAGATTTTTAAAGTAAAATTTAGTATTGTATCTTTTGCAAACCTATTTCTTGAGTAGGCTGTAGGCCTTACTGGAACCCTGTTCAGCTTTTACATTCTATGTGTTTAGGATGCTCACTGGTAACAAGGGATAGAAAGAGGTTCTTCTCAAACTGTGCATTATAAATCCCACTGGTATAAAAATATGTAGCTGTTCTATCAGACTTCACAGACATACATATGCCTCTGCCATGTTGTTGCTTTGATCCTATATAGCAATATAGTTTAGAAGACTTTATGCCATTGTTTGAGGAAGGATCATAGTGCTGTAAGTCATACACACCACAAAGCAGATTGAATTTCTTCTGTACAGTAGCAAGAGAGATTTCCTGCTCGTAGGTGAATGTAGGAGATATGAACACAAAAGCAAGGTTAACACCGGTGATACACATGTTTTTACCCTTCTCTCTCAGTTAATCAGATCCTTCTGGCTTTTCCAAGGGAGCTTAAGCTTTCTCATGGGCCATAGCTACAAAGAAGATGGGTAGCTACAAAGAAGACGGAGACTCCCTTTTTACACGGAGTCACACGGAGAGGACAAGGGGGAATGGACACAAGTTGCTCTTGGGGAGACTCTGATAGGACATGAGAGGAAAATCTTTCACAGTGAGGCTAGTCACCCATTGGAATAATCTCCGCAGGGAAGTGGTTGGCTTGGCCACGTTGCACACCTTTAAGTGTTGTCTGGACAGGGTGCTGGGCCATCTTGTCTAGACTGTGCACTTCCTAGAAAGGTTGGACTCGATGATCCCTGAGGTCCCTTCCCACCTGTGATTCTGTGATTCTATGATCCCTTGAAGGACGCTGCTGCATTGTGTGTTCCCAGGGTACCCCACAAATGGGGACAGAGGGAAAATCCCTGCTCGACTTGAGAGATGGGAATGTAAAGTCCATCTTCTTCTTGCTCTGCTCTTCACTCTCTCTATTTTTCTCCTCTCTTCTGAACAACACAAAATTACCTCCTGCCCCAAATAAGGGGGGGTATTGCTACACGTTGTTGCAACCACCCATCACTCCCAGCAGTGCCGTTTACTTGACACATACATATACAATATAGCTGTAGGGATTGCAGCTTTGCTTGGCTTGCAGCATTACTCATCAGCAAAGAGAAAAACCTGCCACATATCCTACAATGCTGAAATCTGCTCCTCGGTTTTGTATAAACAATTCTCACATTATTGCATCCTCTCACACATGATTTTCTGAAACACTTAAGTAATATGAAATTATCATCAATATAGCTGTCACAGGTGAAAAAAGCCTGCAGTATGTTTATGATGAAGTTCAAGCTAGTCATTGATTTCTGGACCTACCGTAGCCCTTCAGGGCATATCACAAAGCTAAGCGATGTACATCCTTGAGAGTTGGCTTTTGTAGCTGTATTTCTGAATGAGGTGGAAGAAATGCTTTAAAACCTTTGCATGACCTGACTCAAAAGTCTGACTCCTCCCATTGAGGGTAATGTTTATGACTCCTGCAAACAGGTTATTCTGATATACCAGGAGTTTGGGTATCTGAAGACCATATAAATAGGCTGGATATCAGGGACTGTCTTAGACACTAGGATGTGATGAATTGGGGCATGCTCTACCCACCCCCAGTTTGGCAGAACACTTATTTCTCTTAAGCTATTTCCCTCTAGGCAGAGGAGCTCAGGAGAGTTGCAGAGCCGCACATTTTGGAAAAATGGTAGCGTATTGGCATCACTGCTTGCTCTTGGGCTTACAGACACATGAAGTTAGTGTGCCAGGTGTAGCCAGTAATACCTGGCTCTCCTGCTGGGTTCAATCTGGGGAAATTGCAAAGTATTTCTCACTAACAGGATAATTATTATTGTCCCCAACTTTTTGGTGTGGAACTGGAACTGCAAGATGTGAATTGGCATGCCGAAGTCACGCAACCCCACCCCAGAAAAAAAATTATGGGTTATAGGCCAGTTCTCTAGCTCTTGGGCAAAACTGCACCTCTCCTTATTTGGGGATCTGAATACAGCGCTGAGGTCTTGGTAGATGAACACTGGGATTTCTCATATACTCCTAGTGCCGGCAAATATTACCCAAGACTGGAACAACGTCGGGTGTGTTGGCTATTCTTGTTCTAGCTGAAAATCCCAATCATATTTCTGCTCCAATAACCTTCCAACTTGGAAAGGCTTCTTCCAGTGGAAGCAGTTTCCAGGAGACATAACTTCTTTTCATACCTGGCCTAGTAGGGAAAATGCCAAAGGATGTTTCCTCCACCCACCCCTGTATGTGGACAAGGTTTTATGGATAGCAAATAATGGCAGGAATTAAGAAGCATGGACAGTATTCCCTGCTCTGTCACTGACTCCAGTGCACTGGTTTTCTTCTCTGTGATTCAACAGCCTCATTTGTAGAAGGGGGCCAAATTATTCTGACCCACTTCTGCAAAGTACTTTGAGATCCTGAGCTGCACTTTATGTTTTATTATTTTTCTGCTGTTCCTAATCCTTTGACACTAAATTATGAAAGGGAAATTAAATGAGCAAATAATATATGGATTTATTTTCCTTGACTACATGAAGCTACATACATTTTCAGTAGACATATGGACTCCATCCTTTTGTCTGGAATGGAGAAAAACAATTCTCTCAATAGGATTGCTAAGAAACATACAGCTCACACTCTGGCCTCAGCTTCAGGCTTTGTAGTGAAATGCTGGTTTAATGCTTTTCTAGTTTAGAGAACACACACTATGATCAGAGCTGCCAAAAAAGAGGTAATGTGTATAGCATAAATATTAAAAAAAAAAAACCTCAGCTTCTTAAAATTATGTACAAAGAAAATTAAAACAGGTTTGTTTTAGCTTTTGGATGTTCATTAGTTATTTTTCTCATTGTCTTTTAAGCATTTTAAAGTGTTGGTTTTATCTGCTTGTTTTTCTTGGTCCTATGGATTAAAAGTGGAGAGGAAAAAGGATGAGAGAAGCCCAAAAACTGGAAAAATGAAAAATTGTTTTACTTGACAAACCCCAAAAATTGTAACATGAAAAATGTACAAGAAATAATTTATTTCTGTGGAGAGGGTAATTTTTCATGTTAAAAAGTTTCAGATAAAACTTTGGCTTGCTCTAACGATGTCTAAAGCACTGAAACCCATCCCCGAAGTTGCATCACTGGCGTACACAGAGCCTTGCAGTATCATTTCTGCAGGATAATTAGCATTCTGCATAACAGAAGCCAGCACAGTGAGGTCAGGTTTCAAAGTGGGAAGCAAGGGTAGGCCCCCAAAATTGTGTATATGGGTTAGCAGTAACCAGCCTAGCAAGCTATATGGTTCTGTTATTCCTTTAACCCTTTACTGATGAACGTATTTAGCTCGTTGCAGAGGTTAAGGGACCATTTCTGAACAGAATGTAAAACTCACTTACCTTTATCGTTTCCACTGGTTTCAAAGCAGGTGATGTGTTGGCTCTGCTGCTAGTGGTCAAGTAGACATAAATGAACAGTATTGTACTCTGTGTATGATATGTATCTGTAGATTTCTGTATTTATTTTAAGATGATGTAGGGTTTTCTCCCATTTTAACTCTTAACAAATACATATTTTTTAGATGGGCTTGCTTTTGCACAAAACAGTGTAATATTCTCATGCTCCTCCCTGGAAGAAGGTTTGTGGCAATCGGTATCACCATTAGAAAAGAAGGATATTTTAATATTAACTCGCTAATTTGCTCTTCTGGCAAGAGATATTAAATTTCTCATCCCCCCGCAGATGTCATGTGTGACCATTAGTCAGGGCTTTGGTCCAGACTCACAGAAGTGTACTGAAGTAGCTAACACCTGTAAAGGTCTGTCTACATCTCTCAGTTACTCTTAGGCTAAACAGTATGTAAGCACATAAATGATTTTTATTAAAATGCACATTACGGGCAGGAAGGCCCTCAGATAATGCTGTGTTGGGGAGTCAGAGAAGCTGTCCTCCTGAGCTCTGATGTCAGGGTGCAAATTTGTGTGAGCATTTTCATCTTTCTCAGTCTTTCCAGATGGTGAAATGGTGTGGAGTGCAGTTGGGAAAAGGGTTTAGTTTCCTGCTGTCACGTTTGTTATGCACTCTCCTGGCCATTTCCTAACTGGTCAGCAGTTTTGGTTTGGACTGCAAAAGCTTGTAGTTAGAGAAATTCCACTGATAATCATCACATTTTCAAGAGATACATTCCCCGAAGACGCAATGACTGGGAAGGGGGTGTGGGGCAAATGAACATCAGTGGCTGCATTAGAGTTGCACAAAATTAACAGAAATTAGATCTCTAGTTACTGAAGAGAATCTTCTGCACCGAGATAGCTATTAAAATAAAACAATCAGAGATTACAGTACATGAGAGCCTTTTTAATCGTTAATTTGCCCACTTCAAAATGACCATACAGTGAAATCTCTGTCTTTTTAAATAACATTGTTTTCCTTAAAATTGGTTTCCTTTTTCAGCGTTATCTTTCTGAGAGTGCTGTGGTGATATTGTTGGGAATTATCTATCCCACAGTGAGGGGAGCCTATCTGAAGCTAACACAGTCCTTGCAAAGTGCAAGGTAATTAACCATTCTCCTCCCCCTATTTATCTTGATTTTTGCTTCCATCTAGTTGTTTTTCACGCTTGTAAAGTATAATTTGCATAGAGTTTTAGCACTTTCTTCCTACACAGCCCCTCACTCTCCGTTCTCTCTTTCCATAACACTGCAGTGATCTGAGTGTGAATTATCTCAGAGTAAGGGTGGGTGAACTGTTCTGCCTGAGCACAGCAACACTGAAGACAATGGAGCACAGCATCAGCGACTGACACAATTCTTTCTTCTAGAGACATTTTGTATGCTAATGAACCTCTGATGGCAAGACCAGACTTTTTTGCTGCTAATTCTGGCAATATCTATCTCTGATGGGAACCTAATTTCCACCCACAAAGATCTTCAGAGTAAAGGACTGAGCAAAGAATGATGCTGAGTACTGATGTGACTCTCCTCTTGGGTTCACTCCTATATTTTGCCCACAGCCAGGAAAATAGAGCCTCTAGACCAAATCACTTGGCACCTGGTATTTCCTTTCAAGTACTTCTATGAGCCAGGCTCCTTTCACCACTGGATTCCTCACAGGAACTTCTCTTTAAAGCAGTCACTGCTTCCTTTTTAATTGACCCACAAGGCACATCAGCACAGCCAGGAAACATTGACCTAATAGGTCTAAGTGGTGATGGTCAAGACCAAGCAGCTACCATGAAATGGTAATGTTCGAGGCCAGTAAGAAGGGGCTTTGTTGCATTTTTTGTGCTTTACGCAATGTAAAGTGAAGGAAACACAGAGGTACAGTGGGATTCAGATAACTGTATTTACACACTCAGTGTCACATGCAAGTCATGACTTTGCTGAGCAGCTTTGCAGAAGGTCAAACACTCAGAGCAATTGTTCCAGCTTGCTCTTAGCTTGAAATCTGGCTTTCATTTCAGATCCAGAGAAGGGCGTATGAGAGCCATAGTTTGTCTGTTTTTCCCAACTAGGTCAGCTAGTTTAATTAGACACTCTGTGTCTCTCTCCACAGCTTGCTTCCCTAGTCTACTCAACTGTTTGAACAGATAATCCCAATTCCTAATAACTACAGCTGCAATATTATATGTTTTGCAGAGATAACTCTTACAACTGAAAATTTAGAGCTGCCAGTTACATCCTCTTGTATAAGTCCTGTGTCACTAGGCGTAGCCTAGCTTTTCTTTTCTTCCCTTCCTGTGTGCCATGCACAGCTTTTCCTAGCACTGTCAAAGTGTTGAGCTACAGAATTGATTCTATCCCAAGCCAGCCAGGCTGGTGGGACCATTGTGGGGATTGGTGTGTTTTTGTTTAAAAACAGGTTATGGCAGTTTGACTGGTGGCTCTACATTTGCAGGTGCAAGTTAATTTGATATTAGCCAGGTTTCAACCGATTTAATAATGTCCACGCCCAAAGCTGGTTTAATTAACTTGGATTCAGACCAGGGTGTAAGAGGGGACATGTCGGTTTGGTTATTAATCACAGGAGTAGGAGCCAGCAGATCTCTCTCTCCTCCATTTCAAGCTCTCCAATAGATTAGTGATGTGACCTTGGGCAGATCCCCTGGCATGTTTTTGCCTTGCTCTCCTCGGCCTGGATATAATCAATTTCTCAGAATAGATGCAATACTGAACTCACAGGCATCTGTGAAACTTAATTCCCTGCACGCAGAAAGGGGTTTGGCAGTGGTTAGGGAGTGCAGCTCCATGGGGAAGGGGCAGGGCTTGCCTGATGCCTGATTCAGCTCCTCGCAGAGCGATTGCTGCATTGTAGGTTTTAGGAGTTTTAGGTGCTGCCATCCGCAGCAGCAATGGTACCTTGCTCTAATCCTAAACTGGAAAGTGCATGGAAGTGCATTTGAGATTGCTGGGATGGTCCTAACCAGGAGTTTGCTATCCATTTGCCAATATGGATGGGAAGTCCATCCAATGGATTCTTTTTTTTTTTTTTTTTTGGATGGGGGAAAAAAGATCCTTTCTGGGAAAGCAACCTTCTCCCTGTTTTGCCTCTGTGTGTGGAACAGCTGTAACAATAAGCCTGGCCCTTGCAGGTAGCAAAGGGCAAAGAAACCACCGCTTTGCTAAATTACAGCAAGTGCTGTTCTCAGGCAAGCACAGGTAGAGCTACTCCTATGCCCCTGCCATGGGCATGGCTGTGCAGATCCGACTGCCGCCCTGCTACCCATGCCTCTGCCAGGAGAGTACTTCCTGCTGAAGGTTGGCTCCCACACACCACCCTACGTGGGAAGTACAGTCTTGTTGACTTCTCGGCCAACACTGTTTAGCTACCTGCTGCTGCTGTTGACTGATCCAGCCTTGCTGTCTTCCCCTTTCCCAGTCAATCCATCATGGAAAGTGTAAAAGTCCTCAGTAGCTATCTGTTCATCTGTGTCCTGGTGTGGCTTTGCTGGGTGCTTCTGCTTCACATTTCCATTTCTGCTTGTTGTTATTCTGGTTTATGCTCTTTGGTTTCTTTCTCTCAGACAAACGGTGGCTTTAAAAGTAAGGGAAGGAACTTACAGGCTCACGGTAATTACCATGGTTTTGTTAGGGTCATATTTTGGTGCACACAAGCACTGTGTCATCAGTCTTCCTTTGAAACATCAGAAGGAATCTAGGGAGAATTGCAGTGCCTTTCATTTTTTTTCCCCTCAGAACTGATAGTGAGAAGAGATTCACATTTCTTAATTGTCCGCACGGGTCCAGCATGAGCTTCTTGATCAGAACCCCTTGATAAATCAGGTACTCTAGCCTCATGCAGGGGCGCTCCAAAAGAGGTGGGAAGTGTGAAAACTAAGATACGACTCTCTGCTTAGAGCTCACTTACCGATTTATTTAATAGATGGGACTTTGCACACAATTAACTAATTTTGAGCAAAAGTCAGTGCTTGGGGTGAAGAGCAGGCCTTCGAAAATACGTACTCAGCCTCATTTGAAGGGCAAACACTTGACACAACGTGAACTTAAGCAGGAACTGACTTTCAAAGGGAAAAATGTCTGTCACATTTAAGTCTACACACATATTCTCTTCAATATTTGGGATTCTAAGCTCTTTGAAGGCAGTCTCTTCACTTCCCCACAAAGCACTTTTTTGTTCACCTCTGCAGTAATTTTCTCTCTTCCCTCTCCCCTCTTACCCCCGGTCCCCTTAATGTTACAAAAGAATTTGCTTCTGGGATGAGATTTTGCTTGCTGAGTTTCAGCCCCAAATTATATTTTACCGATGGCTTTGAAATTCCCTGTAAGTGTGCTCTCATTATTGAATATCTTTGATACAACTTTAAATACAACTGTGCAGATATTGCTGCTATTAGTGCTAGGAAAATATAAAACCTACACAGAGAAAGCAATAGTCAGAGCCAGAAAGCCCTGTGACAGATAAAAGTAGGGGTATGTTTCAGATATGGGACCCCGGCCTCATAAACATTGTGAAGCTCTCTGCATTAGTCACTTCACACAATATTTGTAGGGGAGTTTTAATCAGACTATGTTGTGCAGGGGCTTGTCCTGAATGTATTTAGCCTGGGGAAATTACTCTACTCAGGTGTGCCTTTTTTTTTTTTTCCTGATGTTCCTCTCTCCTGGAGACCAGTACAGCAAAAGAAAAGAAGATACCATGCAAGGTCAGGCCAATCAAAGCAATATTGTGCTCAATGAGAGACACACTTGAAGCATGTTGACTATAAGTTACTGCAAACCACGTACATTTTTCAACAGACTGGAAGACCAGTTCTCAGTTAGAGGGAAGTACTGGGCATGCCAAGAGAATGTAGACATTGCAATTGAGAGTAGAATCTCCCCACCACCAATGTTTCTTCCAACCAGTCAAGGCCTTTTTGTATTTTTCAGATGGCTCAGACATCTCTTCCCAGGGGTGAAACTCCCAACAGTTACACCAGGATGGACAATGACTCATCATCCCTCACCTTTACAGACGGCAGCCCTACGTATTTGGAGGTGTGCACAGGTTTCCTCTGCAGCCAGGGCAGAAGGGCGCAGCAGAAGCCACCCATGCCTTCATGTGTCCTGCCACAACTCGTGACAAACTCTGCTTTGCCCAGGACTGTGGGGGCTTTCCTGGGAGAAGCTGCTGACGTGGTAGATGAGCAGTCTCACACAATCAGGAGAGCACCACCAGAGCTTTTGTTTTGCCCCAGTTTTGCTCCAGAATGGAAACAGGAGGTTTTTGGTTTTGTCCTTTTTTGTGTGCTGTAAAACTTTCTTTCCACTGTATGGGAATGTGTGTCATATCCCTCACCATTTCAAAGTATCCTCATGTAAAAAGTACTTTGTGACCATGCCCCCAGCATGGAGAGGAAGAAAAGCAGCAAACTGAAAGCGTTTTCTTACAGGGTTTTATGAATAGGGATTTATAAGTGGTGAATACTTGCAGTAGGCTGGAAGTTTCTGTGGTGTCCATGTGCAAAAGGACCTGTCAAAAATTCAGCGTTCCTTTACATGAAGCTCTTCTTGGCTGATTTGCTCTATCAACAGGGTATGTTGTACTGATCCTCAAGGAACAGGAGGACCTAAGTGTTTCTGAAATCCTCCTGCTGTGACATTTTGAAAAGTGGTATTCATGCAATGTGTATCCTGGACCTCTTATCATGGAGCTATTGTTCTGAATATTTCTGAAATCTTCACGCTGTGTTGTTTTGAGAAGAGTTATTCGTGTACCATAGATCACTTAGTGCTGAGCCATTGCTTTGCCATGTCAGAGATGACAGAAAGAAGCAGGTGACAATATGGCTAGCACTGGTGGAGAAGATGCTGTTAAAACTCACCAGAAGCAGGATCGAAGGGCCCTTACTGAGATATTATTTGATTATTTTGGATGCACATGGATTAACAGAGAGATGATCCTGTCTTAATAAACTGATAATATTTTTATTTTAAGGCAAGAATGCAAAGAATTGGCAAGAGTAAGCTGGAGGTAGAATTTATGCAGGGTTCATGGTGGTTTTGTGACAGGAACAACACAAAAAGGCTAATGTGTGGGGTCAGCAGTATGGCACAGGGGGTGACGTGTTTGAGTGGATTAAGGGGTGGTCTCAATATAGAATACAGAGAGATCATACTGCTTTGGCGTGACCTGAATGGAGGAGCAGAGAATTCCATGGAAGAGAACTGGACTAGGCTTGTTTCTTTTATTCACACTATTTGTCTGAGGCCTGAGGAAGACAAAAATACTATAAAGCAAAAAAATTGCAGATAATGCAGAAATAGGGAGCGCTGCCCATATAAAGAAGCTACATGTGTGTATGGGAAGATGAACGACCCAGATAAAAATAAAGTAATGAGGAGCTGGACAAAACAGAGGGCCAGAGTCTGAAAGATCATACTATGCATAAACGCAGTTCAGGAAAATTTCATGGGCAACAGAAATTTGAAGCAAAAGGGTTAGAACAGGTGCATACAAGTGCAGAAATTTACAGAGACCTTTGCAAACTTTACATAAATGGTGGATTTAAGTATCAGGAAATTACCCCCCTTCAGTACTGCAGAGACCATACTTGTACTATCATCCTCATTTCTGAACACCTGATAGTAAAGAATTTTTACAGCGATAGACAAAGATATAACAAGAGTAAGCAGAATAATGCAGGGTTTGGAGGACACTAGTTGTCCCAAATAAACCAAAGAAATTAGGGCTGTTCTCTGTGAAAGAGGAGAATGAGAGGTGAGATCATTTTGCTCCATGAAGTTCTTGAGGGAATAGGAAGAATGGTTGATGCAAGACAGTTTGAATTTGTGTCAAATACAAGAAGCAGAGGGCACAAATTAAAGTTTTGCATTATATGGGGGGAGTTCCCACAAGGAATTTAGCTTAGAATTCCTTTATGCAGAGAGCAGATAATATACAAGATGCTGAAAAGTGCACTCTGCTATACAAGAAGCCCAGTGGGAACACAAATTTTTACTGCTATGTTCCCCAAAGCCACATCTTTGTCTGAAGAGTGCTTTAAAGACAGCACCATTCTTCTAGAGAATACAGGAGAGGGCTATAAGAAAAAATAACCTACCTCATCCTCTTGAGAATATTCAAAGTGTTTCCCCTGGAATATTGGTAACATTTTCAGAGAAGCTGGATGTCTGAACCCTTTCAAAAATTTCATCTGTGAAGGAATTGTTTCCTAGAAGAATCAGTGAAGTAGCTTTGAAATTACATGGGACTGGGGCTGAAATTATGAGACCCCTTTGGGATGTAGGATTGAGAAGGCTGAACTTCTGCTTTGACATAGTTTTTGCAAGTTTTAAAGGATTAATAATACTGCAGCAGTGGAGATAAAATGCACATGGCAAAGTCTGTAAGACACAAATGAAATGTGGCATTATTTGAGTGAGTCTAAAAAAATTATTCAGACAATACATAAGAAAAAGATTTATTAAGAATAGACCTGATGGTGCAATGGATGCAGATGAATTTACCTGTCCCTCTGACATGCAGGTGAAGGGTGGATGAAAACGTGAAGTTTAGTACAAGGAAAGTCTTGAGTCCCCCAACTGCCCTTTTCCTTCCCTCTCTCTCCTATCAGTTAAATGGAATAAATCTACAGAGTATTGGCTTACTGAAAATAAACAGATTCTTGGCTTTTTTCTCCACTAAATTGTGTCAAGAATTTTGTATGTGAAACAAACACTTGTAAAGGCTCTGACTCAAAGAAATGTGTCTGGCTACTCTTCTGCCCCTTTTCATTAGGGGCTCTGTGGGCTTCCAGCATCTGAAGGACTCCTTGACCTGTCAGTGACATCTGCTAGCATATTGCATCTCAGCCTTGCCCACAAACTGCTTGCAAGACAGTCTGAATCCAAACCTCTGAAGCAGAGCAGCAGTTGTAAATGAGCCTTTCATACAAAATAGAAAAGAACTAACCCTATTACTGTACGCATCCAAAAAATGGAGGCTGTAACCCTTTGATGTCTGCAGCTTGATTTTCCCTTTCTTCCCTCAGTGAATGCACCATTGAGCATCACTTGCTGTCACCAAGAGATTTAAATGCAAACAGAAAGGCACCTGATCCAGTCATTTACAGCACAGAGTATATGCTGCTGTACAGTGAATTATTTTTACATAGGTAATTAATAATAGAGAAACAATGTAGTGACAGTGTGAGTCCCAGGGGAGAAAATTGTCAGCCTATTTATTCATTTATTCTTTTCTAACTAAATTGATGGGATAGTCTGATGCTTTTCTGGATTCCACACGGATGATGAAACTGCAAACAGGCAAATCTTCCAATTAGTCAAAGCCCAATTCTTATGCCTTGAAATGATGAACTGTACATTCTGTGGTCTCTGTCAGTCTGAAGGGGAAAAAGCTGCCCACCAAAAACCCAAAGACATTGATCTGAACATCTTAGGCACTGATTCAAATAGATTAATCTAGTGTGATTTGCCAAGATTCTGCAACTGTCTTCTGGATTCCTAGGTTCATGCTAAATGGGATATCACAAATTCTTTCATATAAACTCATCTTTTAGCTATTGGGGAGTTTAAGGAAACATAAAGCACAGTTCTTGGGAGTATGCAGGGGATAACAGTGGATTCTGCTCCCTAATGCATGGCTGTGTCCAGTCTTCTGTGTGGTTTATGCTTTCAGAAATTACACCCTGCACAGTGGCTGAAATCCCAGTTTCAGGAGGGAAAGGAATTTGATAATAACAAAGTGCTACTAATCTAAGAAGAAGCTAGTGGCTAAAGAACCCAAACACAAAACAAATATTCTACGGCTGTTTCTGTCATGAGGCGGGTGTTCCTGCAGGTAAAAAGTAAGCTCCCAAAATGCATTTTTTAAAGTGAAAAAGGTTGTATATTTTTTCTGGCTTAACCTTTCTCTCAGATTTTATGTCTCAACCTTGGCACCTGCTTGTTTTCCCATCTTAATAAGTTAAGGATCACCTCTACTTCAGTGTTCTTGCATTTTTTAAATGGAAGCTGTTGGCTAGCATACATGTGGATCAAGAATCCCCAGAGCACAGTGAGTAAAGAATGATTTTTGCAATAGCTAGCTACAGCTGAATCATGATAAATCATACAATTTCATTGAATTTATCTTCTGAATATTAAATTTAAGAAGCTGTGTCATGTTGAAATATTGAAATATCTCCAGTGTAATCCACTGTAATTCATTGTTGGGAGTTCTGAGGGGGAAAGGGCAGAGAGAGAAAAGGTTGGCTGGCATTAGATAACCAATAATCTGCACAAGCTCTCGGAGCTGGCAGAAGAGCCGTGGTCTCAACACTAGTTTCAGCCTGGGAGCGATTGACACTCCCTGTACCAGCTATTTGGCTGGAACTTAAATATGTCACTTGGCACTGAGAGTTCATAAAAGCCCTGTTATTTTCCAGGCTGAGAGCTAAACAAGACTGCAGCCTTCCTAAACCATTACAGAGTGCTTATAAGGAATTGTTGGTTTATGTGAAGTAATTTAATCAACCTGATCATTAGATGAATTTGCTACTTCCACACTTTATTCTAATTGTGTTTGCTTATATGCGTATTACACTTTTGCCCAGTTATTTAGTTCTAATTAATAAATTGACAACAAGCGTGCTACGAATGTCTGCTTCCCAAAGAGCACCTTCCTGAAATGGAGGAGTCTGCAGGGAAAACAAGCAGGATGGTGAGACCAGAGGACATTCTCCAGAGCCATCCTTGCAGACTGCTGAAATCTGGAGCCTGAGCTGGAAAACCCACCATCCATTGAAGGCCTGGCATCTAAAGCTAATGCATTTCCTCATAAGTCTCTGCATACTGCATCATTTAGCTCTGCATTATTTGTAGGGAGAATGTTAACATTTGGGATATAAGCACAGCTGAGAACAGTAAAACACTGTTAATATAAAAGAATATGTGCATAACACAGAGTATGCGCTCCTTTGCTGTCTTTGTTCTCAGGGTCCTTTTCTTTCCTTGTTTCCCTGTTGCAGAACTCTTTGTGGCTGCACTGTCCATAACATCCCACTTCATTTACAAGCTGGTGGATAAAGTAAGCCCTCCCTGCAGAGCAGTACTAGAGCTCATGGTATAAAGGTTTCACTGCAAGAGATGCAAAGTCAGTGGGTTTTTTTGAGGAAAAAGTGGATTTTCTAGACTAGGTCTTTTCAGGCTGAAATAAGTAATAATCTTAGTTTTGTTCTATTCATGTACCTTTTGTATGCACATATCTTTTGTCATCTTCCTGAGCAGGGAGATATCCTGTAACTGAGAGATGAACTGAGTGTTGTCATCTCTCTCTATTGCCAAGCCAGTAGCATTTTATATGCCATGTGTTGAATTAAGACTTCTGCTTGGCACATCTTTGCAGTGCAGCAGTCTTCTCCAGCTGCTGTCAGTAGAAGGTGCTGACTTTGAAGGAAACCAGGCTGGGGCTTAAATGCACGAGAGGAGGAGCTTCACAGTGCAGGGATACATTACTAAATATGTCCAAGAAAAGATTTCTTCAAAGTTTTCAAGAGTATGTACTTCTCCCCACCTTCTCTTGTATCGGAATGAAGTAAAAATCTTTTGAAACAAAAATCTGAGATGCTACACATAGACAGTCTTTGGAAACAGCATCTGGTCCGTAAGATATTCCCCTAGAAAGTACTTAAGAGAGGTATGCTTGGGAACCACTTCCTGCTTAGGGTGACCCACCACACAGCATGTAAAGACCAGGATGCCTGGATCAGAATAAGGACCTCAGCCGTACCGGCTTATAGGGAAGGCCAGGGCTTGAGCTAGGGTATTGGTGCATGGTCGTCCATGCTGTTGGATTATGAGCGTGCTCCTGGCCCTGTTTTGGCCTGTGTCATCTACTGCTCTTAAGTTATGCCCAGGTGAGGTTTGGAGGATGGCACAGGTGATGATCTGTACCCATAGGCAACAGAGATAAGGCTATGTAAAACCTGGGTAGGAAGAAGAGGCTGGAGACCTGTGGGAACCAGTTATGCTGTACTGCTTGTCTTGACCCCTCAGGGCCAGAGGACTCCTAGGGAAGTCAAGGTGTTGGTCGTGCCCCGCTGCGTCTCATACTGGGTCTTAGCCTCTTCTGCAGGCATTATTGCAACCTGTATGGGTCCTGAGTTGCTGGAGCAGGGCTGTGAGCTATGTTATCTTTCACACACAAGTCCCCTAATACCGGGCTGGTGGCTTTTCGGAGGAGGAAGCCTTACTCTGCTTCTATCTTTCTTTGACTAAAAATCCCATGCTGCTTGAAACTTGTACAGTTGTTCCCATTAAAAATGTTAACACTGAATTTTTGGAAAAAAAATTCTACCAGAAAAACTCCTGATGAGGTCAAATATTAGTTTAAGTCTTATTAATTCTACAAGTCTTCTCTGCTTTAGCAGATGTTGGGGTTTTTAAAGGCCTTTGGGAACAATGTATTTTAAGCTTATTTTATTTGGAGAAAAAGTTGACTGTGGTGGTCATAGAGGAAGAGGTTATTAGGAAGCTGGAGCAGTAAAGTTCTTGCAGAAGAACAAGAAAAGAAAGGCAACATGTAGTTCAAGAGGTATGAAAAAGAAAGGGAAGATGAGTTCATGAAAAACTGTCCATGCATTCAAAATAATTGAACTAAGGTACACTCTGCACTAGAGCATAAACTGTGCACCAACCTCTCTGGATTTTAGTGGCTTGAGAGCTTAAGGAGTTAAATTTTTTTCTCTATTGCTTACTGTTTTTCTGCCCCAGTGTGGGTTATTTTTTTAATGTCAGATCTACATTGACACTCATATCAAAAAGCCTGTGATTTAGCTTGATAGATCAGCTACTGTGAGGGGGTAGGGGTGGGTAACTGACCCTGCTATTGAGATATATGATGCTTATTTAGAGAAATGACATATATTCTTGATGAGATGCACAGACGTAAGCTACACACTTCTCATTCAAGGTTACTTACTAAAAAGGAGGAAAAGAAGCTGGGTTTATTCTTCTGCCCTCCTGTCTTTTAAGATAGAAAATGCAGCATTTTCTGCATTAGAAATACTGTGTACTGTGGGTGAGTGAGAGAACGGATGAACTGTGATATCACTTGACATTTATATGGGAACAGTTCAGCAGGGATAATAGTTTTAGTTAGCTTATGGTGGAATTCGGCATTCTTTATTTTTATTTACACAAATACAACTTCCATTCATACCTTCAGAGGATAAGTTGTCACTCCTGCAATTAAGAGATTCCCCATTATTTCTTGCAATGTTTCAGAAAGGTGATTTATGGGAAATAATACTCTCCTGATGTGTTTGGATGATTCTAACCATTTGAAAGGAAGTCAAGAAAGAGATCCATAAGCTCCAATAATATCTTAGACAGGTGAAAAGGCAATGGAAGGGCTTCCTAAGCCATGCCTGAAGATAAATTGTAGGTGATAAAACCCATCTGCAGAGGGACATTCTTCAGTGTGGTTGGATAAGAATTCTTCATTATCTATTTCAATGAAAAATGCTGATTTGCTAAAAGAATTTCAGAAAATGAGCTGTTTCATTTCAGTGAATTATTTGTTAATAAATCACATGTGCAATAAGAAATATCTACTTTAGTATTTACAAAAATTATAAACATTGAATTTTTTCAGTGAGAAACAACTTTTTCTTTTAAAATTTAGTTTAATTTGCATAGAAAAGAGAAATTAGGTCAAATGAAATATTTCAATTGAACAAACCCCATTTTTTTGACTGTTTCATTTTGCAGAAAGAGTTTTTTTGCAATCTACACTATTCTCTGATTCTATGAGATTTCATTTTTGAGGCTGGAAAAATAATTGAAATATCAAATCTTTATGGATATGAAAACTCTTTGCTGCCTAACCCTGCTTTCTAATAATGCCTTGATATCTCTCTCAGAAAGCTTAAAAATAAGCAAATTTCTCTGCATTTCTTCATGACAGAGAGAAACTCAGTAACCTGACTAAAGACACATAATTTGTTTGGGTTTTTTTCCCTGAGCTCCTTTGTGAGGAACTGTAGCATGATGTTTAACTTACAGTTTTCAGCAGCAAAGAAAAGCACAAATGCTGGAAATATGCATTAAAACCCGCCATGGTAGCTTAAAAAGAGTCTGAAAAAAATGTAGCCTAGTCTGCTTTCCATTTGTGACTATTTTGTATATTACTTTTTCTTTTTGTCTATTTATGACAGTTTGTAAATGGCTCACATGAAAAGTCTTCTTTAAATCCTTTGCTTTTTACTAGACCAAAACCTCTGGACCATCACAAAATGGATTATTTTGGGAGGAGTTCTTAATGAACTGAAAATTGAAAACTAGGACATTAATCCGTAACACCGGGTGGAAATTCTTCACATTACTCTTTATTGTCTTAATGTCATTGGAAATTAAGGTAGGAGAATATTTCATGAAAATCATCAAAGACACCCATAGCAGAGGAAAAAAGAAACTAAGAAAAGATGCTTGAGTACCAGGAAGCTGGAGTGACGAGCAATCTTCATCAAGGTCTGGGGTTTGGGTCAGCATACCTATATAAATCAGGTACTAACAAAGAAGTAAGCATGTTTGTTTTTCTGAAAGAACAGACTGTAATGGCAGGTTTTTTTGGTCTCCAGTTAGTCCTTCACACTTATCCAAGCTGAGTGAAGAGATTTTGACTTTTTCTGGTAGAAATTGAATTGACTTCTCCTGGTTGATGACCATTTCAAAAACTTCAAGGAAGCTCCTCAGGAAGTAGAAACCTGAAGAAGCTTCTAGAGATAGTAGATAATCAGGGGTGTTTTTGTTTGTGTGTTTTGCTTTGTTTTTCCCCCCTTGCTATTAAGTCAGTACATTCAACCCTCTTGTTTAGCTAGAAACAGTTGATTTCCATCAAGGAATGACATGCTAATACCTCATTAGTGAATTATGCAGCCATCACACCACCCCATTGGAGGGAATAACTCTGATTTCAGTATAGCTTGCCAGTGTGACTAAATGAAACAAGGCGATTTAGAACAGGTTGGTGTGCCTCCTCTAAAATTAGATCATTTGCAAGTCCATTGCGGTTCCCATTGCAGTCCACTACCTATAGTTATTCATTAATCAGATACTCATAAATATTCAAGAAATGGAGAAGGAGCTTCAATCTGTAAGCAATCCATCTGTAAGAACCTACCATATTTCTGAAAGATATCAGACCTGCTGAGCATATGTACCCCAGGTAGATGTGTTTTAGACTTACCAGATGACTGCAATCCCTAGGCAAATAGAGAAAAATCTTGAAATATATTCAGAACAAACAGAGCATGTCTGAGAAAACCCATTTATGTATAGTGGCCCTAACAACGATGCTTCACGTTAGGGCATTATAGGCAAAACCAACAGTATTGTCATGAGGAGATAGATGGGGTTTCAGTCTGAGACTGACCAAATAGCTGGGTCTACCCATGAGAAGTTGAGATTTTTAAGTCCCACCATTTCTTGCAACAAGACAAGGAGGACTTGTGAATCACCTGAGTCACTGTTGTCATGTGTGAATTTGAATTGGTCACATTAGCCACTGGAGGCAATCAGCCGGGTTAGGAGGAAAGCACATGGCAAATTCCAGGAGAGTGATGGGACTCCCACCTAGGCAGTGGGAGCACAGAAATGCTTTGGATTCTGTTTTGAATGTTTTATTTGTAAGAATGAAAATGATCCTTGAGAACTTGATAGTAGCTTTAACTGTTGATTTCATCCCCAAACTGCTCTTAATTTTGACTGTTTAGCACGTATATGTTAATATTAATTCAATGCTTCTGAACTTGCATTTGAACGTCTGTGTTGTAGCCAATGTTGAATAGGTTGTATCTTGTTTTTGATATTTAAGTCTCCTTTCTGATTCTGCAGCAGAACAGAAATTGGGCTTGCGGTCTGTTCCACAGTGCTTCTGCAATACAGTTGTTATTACAAATGATGCCACTTTAGGCAGGATAGACACAAGCAAACTGTAAGCTCAGAATTGCCCATTGTAATCAAATTGGCTATTTTCCAAACAATTCACAGCCTCTCTCCCAGTGTGACCTTTCAGAGCCCTGCACTCAGCAAAACAGGGCTATATTACCTTTCATGCACTACTGTTCATTTTCAGGAGAAAGCCAGGATTATTGTTCAAATTCTGTTCAGTTACACCTGGGCACCTCATTGTTTTCAGTGGGAGGGCACAAATGAGTCAGGTCAGCATTTGGTACAGAGATGTGGCTAGCGTTACACACAGCAAGGCAGAAACAGAAAGGGTTAAAAGCACGCTCTGTAATAAATATGTGATAGTCTGAATGGCTGGAAGGAGAATGGATGCTGTCGCCCTGTTAGCCCAGTATATGTATAATGTATATGTTGGACAGGAGTTGGGGGTGGAGGGGACAGAGAAGATAAATTGTTTAATATGTTTACCTGTTACCTAAACAGGTGAAAGAGCAAATGAGATCTGAAGTTAGGGATCCTTTAAGTTGGGGTACTTGGGCTTTAGGCTGTTTCCACTTTCCTTTTTTCTCCCCCAGCATTATAGCTGCTCTTAGAAATCTTTGGGTTTATACAGACACTTAAAAAAAATCCAAACAACGATAGATTGCCCAGCAGAAAATTATTTACACGAAAACTCCTGCCTAAGCATAATTCTTCTTGAGATGACATCTGCTTTGAAAATACAACACAATTTCATCTCAGATGTAAAAGTAACACCCTCCCCCTTATTTTTTTATTTTTTTGCTGACACCAAGAGATACATAACTTGCTGACGGTAGGTGGCTGATAGCTGTATCAGTCAATCCTAAATAGTCTATAAATCCATGTACAGTGTAAAATAGCATTGATTTATGTAATTGGGAATTTTTAGCGATACAATTTTGTTTAATTGTATTTGTTTTTCCCTATCCAGAACTGTCTTCCCTGGTGAATCTGGCAGCAGTCTCTCATTGTACAGAGCCACTATCTATTCCGCCCTTGTGCTTCCCTTGAGTATAAGTTATGATATATCAGCATTGTCTTTGAGGTCTACCGAATCTGTGGATATGCAATACGCTGAAAAGTGGAGACGGAATGAAGTTGAAAGGACTCATGAATAAAATGTAAGTGCATGATACTTCAAACTAAAGCACAAATACTGCATTGCCTAAATGGAGAGAAATTGCCCCTTTTGCTCAAGTAGGAGCAGTAGCAGTAACAATAAGCTAGGATTATTGTGCCCTTTGGTCTTGGGCTCAGTTGTTATCTGAGAGTGGCACACAGCAGCTACCGGAATACTTTCTTTCCACATGACGGTTGCAGCTGAGCTTTGGTGAGGAAAATAAATACCCTACTGGGTACAGAGTCTTCTAGATCTGTGAGAGAAACTTTGCCAACTCTGAATGATCCCCCACAACCTGCAGCACCTACAAAAATAAATAAGGTTTTCAATCCAAAATTCTTGATAAATGGAAAACACCGTCCTGCCCCTGGCATTGTCAATTTTCTCTCCTTTTACAGGGAACCTGATTATTCACACTCAGTATATAAACATACTGCATGAGGTAAATAGGTACCAAGGCTAGTGCTGTTTTTGAACATAGATCATCATTTTACTTACTCCCTTACATCATTTAACTCTGTTCTGGTGACCCTGGGACCTGGTAATACACACTGCAACCAATAACCATAACTCCATGATCCGTATAGAATACGTGAAGGATGGTGGCAAGTACATAATTTATTACCTTCTCTAGTGCTGTGTTATTATTATGTGACTGTTATAGCATTCATAGTTTGACAGATTCCTATTAGCCAGTCAGTCAGAGTATGTAGTGTATTATTTTACCAATACCTGATGCATATCAATAAAGTGGGTGAACACTGCTATAAAAGAAGAGCTGAATTGGCTTGGATGGCATAATCTCCCGCCCTGAGTTCTCACGTGAAATATCAGTTTAAGCTGATGGATACTTTTGTAAGTATGAGAAAAGTCTGGGCAACTTTCTTCCTTCCTTGTCCTGAATCCCTGAAAGGAAGTGTCAGAATAGTACAATAGGTTATTTTCATAATACTCCCAACAGCAGAAGCAAAAATTACGAGAACTCTTCTACTGTGAGACAACCTGTTCTCACAAGATTTCCAGCCCATTAACTCAAGAATCAGATTGTTTGGATTAGGTTTGCACAAACAGCCAAGCTTTTCAGGTGTTTATCCAAAAGGCATCGAACCAAATCTTTCGAGGTTTCCCCACATACTTGATTTATTATGCAAATATTGACTATATGCAGGGACTAGAGTAGGATGAGAAACTTCTCCTTGTCCAGGACAAGCAGATTTAGTTCTTGCTGGACAAGTAAAGCTGTTGTGCTTTCTGCTGGCTGGACAAAAACAGCAAGAAGGAGTGGAGGCACAGACTGACAGTGCTGAAGGACTGAGGGTGACCAAGGAATTGAAGAAACCTGGAGCTAGAAAGCTGTGAGCTGCTGGAGGGTGGGAAGAGGAGACAAAGCTGCATATAGCCGTGAAACAGTCTGCCAAATTACCGGAAATACAGAGCTTATATAAGTAAAGAATATGACCAGGGATAGCTGTGATGCTGCTGAGGGGAGCTGGGTAATATAACCACAATGCCTGCATGTGGCCAGAGCTCAGCTCACAGCTAGTGTCCTCGGTGAGGCATGGGGGTGTCAGTACTCCAAGGGACAGATGCTGCGGCATTTCTCCTAGGGGCAGAATAGCTGGCTGGGGCACGTTAGATCCCTGTTTGTACACTTTATCCTCCTGCATTTCTAAAAGAGAGAAAGAATAGATCAGCCTGTAATGTTTATGCCAGGATTGTGAGGTATAATATTCTGATTAGGTGAACGATATTTAAAGAGTATCAATCAAAATTTAAGAAACTACATAGGGAAAAATGCAAGTTATCCAGATTTTTTTTCTGTAATTTTCACTTCCCAGACAACCTAACACAACATGTTGCATGTAATTTGACCATGCTGTCAGTTTTTATTAGGAATGTAATCAATATGATCAAACAAATTTTAATCAAGGTGTCTGAAACAAAGTATTCGATATCATATAGATTCTTACCTAATACATTACAACAGAATGTTAACAAGCTGATATGAAGTGTAAATCTTTAAGGTGAAACTGCCTGCCTGTTGAAAGACGAGTCCTGCCTCACCCAATCCATGATTGGCAGTAGCACAGAGAGAAGGGTTTCTATATAAGGTAGTCCTACTGATCCTGCTTCTGAGTGGTAATGTAATAATAAAGTATCAGCACAGCTGTGTCTGTTCATGACTTCATGAGTGGTCAAGCAAATAAAGCATGATACTTTATGTTATCTCATGATGAACTGCTAAGCAAAGATGTAATCATCAAGGCCTATATAGAGGCTCTTTTTTGACCTGACTAAAAGTAATTTCTGCAGGCACTCGAAGAGCTGGTGGAGAGAGAACAGAGTTGTACAAAGTCATGCTATGAGAGCATCGAAGTGCTGCTTGCAATTCTGGTTATCTCTCCACCTACCTTTAGACATTTATGTGGTAAGCATTTAGGGATTACAGTCACTGTACAATTCCTTTATACTCTGGAGGGAAATAGGCATTATTAGGGAGAGATTCTTTTGACTGCTTTTAGGCCTCTTCTTTAGGATAAGATGATTTATGACTGCATAGTTATTATTCTCATCAATAACTATAAGGTTCAGCAAAAGTGGCTACACTTATGGTGATGTTTAGTCAGAAGAATATCTCCCTCTCCCTCACCACAGATGTTAACATTTGCATCAGCTATGTCATCACAAGTTTTTTTCCATGAAGGTACTCAAATTTTTGAAATAAACTCACAAGAGATGCTTTGTTTTCTCAGTGTATAATGAGAAGTATGGCCGGCTATTTCACATCTTCTCTAAGAGAAAAAGGGTCATTTTTTTATAAGCTCTGCCAAGCTGGGGTGAATAGCAGAAATTACACAAGTTACCCTGTCTTCTTCCACAGAGTGTTTAAACATATGTTTGAGAGGAATGTGAGTGGGATACTCCTCTGCATAACTCTTCCACATCTTTGATGCCAATTAAAACCTTGTTCCTCAGTGGCACACCACTGGTTTTGCATTTTGCTACCCCATCAGAAAGGCTGAGAGGATATGTGGATAGAAGAGTGGAAGATCATTATCACAGTCTCCAGTGAATTCTTGTGTGAGACGAGGCACTGCTGGGTAGGAGAGTGGTTGGTGTTGGTGGAATGAGTGGTACCACTCCAGAATGGCTGCCCTGCCTCTAACAGAGACATGGTACCTCACACTTGTTACTTTCAGAAGAGATTTCAGCACAGACTACCTACTGGAGTAGGTATTCAGAGTCCCTGGAAGACCTGTACACTGAGTAGCTTCGGTGATAACTCTGCTATTTATATGGAGCTTGCTAGGTTCTAGCTGTCTCTTCTGCAGCCGCACCTCCACAGACAGCCACGGCATACCCTCCAACAGTGAAGCTGAGCTAGATAGCTCACATATGTGCTGTGCTCTTGAATAAGTAGGTGGAGAGATTCTAAAGTAGTGATGTTTCTTCCAGCGATGTCTTCTTGATACTGAGCTAAGTGTGTCTCGGGAAAGCACAATCCCACAGTAAATAGGAAGGTAGTCTGCTGCGTCACTGAATGCGGCCCTCTGAAATCTCAGAAAACCACATCTTATAATCCTTCTATTAGAAGAACCAGCTCTGTCTTAAAAGTATGTTGTCCCACTCCTTTCTGCTCTTTTTGAGCACGAAAAGTGCAGGTGCCTGTAAAGAGTCATCACAGAGCACAGGTACTCAGCAGATTTCACACTTCTAGCTCATGATCCCTAAATCTCACCACTGCTGAATGCTTAGAGGAGCCCCTCAAATCTGGGTTCACTCTATGTGGAAGCACATAATTGAAGCAGCCTTAAATCAAACGCAAGATGGCCTCAAACAAACAGCAGGTTCTCCCCCTCTTGCTGTTTCTTACTGACCCGTTTATGCAACTCCTCACTAGGCAATGCCCAAACCCCTTCACTGACTGTATGGGAATGCTAATTTGGGATTAATTAATTAATTGATCAATTAATGTTGGGGCTAAGTACCTATTTGTAGGTGCTGTAATGTTCAACACAGACATCTAGAGTAGGCACTCTGGTTTTGCTCTTTTTTATTTATTGCTCTTCATAAATGTTGTGGAAACCAAGGATGGAGAAGTTGAGTATAGATTTTTCAGTCTTCATCATAAAGATTAAGGTTTCAACCAAGTCAGAACTGGTGCACAGCAATAAGTGGCTACTTCATTATTTGTTCCTATTGCAAAATGTATGTCTTAGATCTAAGAAGAGCTTGCTAGGAATTTTCCAGTATGGTGCTTATCTGTATGGGAACATGACCCTCAAGAGTGAAAACTAAAAAATGTAATTTTCTTCGAAATAGTTGTTTTTGTTTTGGGTTTTTTTTTTCCCCACAAGTAAGTTTTTGTGTAGGTCAGTTAATCTAAAACTGAAACTTTACATTTTCTGAAGGAGCCAGCAATATTTATCCTGAGTCAGTACAATTGCCCTTCTCTCATGGGAAGGATTCAGGGCCAAACGTCATGTCCATGATAGGACACTGAGCAGGAATTACATGTCTGTGGCTCACATAATGTATCTTTTCCACCAACCAAGATGAAACTTGTCAGTGTGGGAAGGATAAATGGCAATCTTTGGCTGTCATGCACTAGGATCTTATTATAGACAAAGAGATAATGAAACTAATGTATCCTGAGGCAGTGTTACTTAAAAGAGTATCAGAACCGGAGAATGTGTGCTGAATTTCATTTACTGAGACTTTTTTCTGGGGTGTTTGGGGCTAAATTTCAGCAAACAATACAGGGCCTTCGGAAGCAAAGTGATGTTTGGACAGCTGGCAACAGGGTAAGGGTACACAGAACCCTGTTTGTGAAGCTTTTTTGTCAGGAAAGGTATGCATACTTATGTGACCCTTTTTATCACTCAATCAATCCTTCACTGAGATAAACAAAGTAGAAGGTAGGTTGGGAAGAACTGAACACCATACATGTTTTCCACAAAAAGTCTGTATGTGTTAAGCAAATGGTAAAGAGGATGGGAACAACTGATCTGGACCCTAATAATGTCAACTGATGCCATTTTTGAAGATGATCAGATATGACAGAAATGAAGCTCCTCTTATAACTTATCAAGAGTTTGGTTTTAGGTACATTCTTGGATATGAGGGACTGCCTTGCGCCTGTTCCCTCCTGATAGACTAGCGTTTTCAGAGGGCCTGTTAGGACACCTGCATTTATTTCATAACTACATGTATAAGCAATCTGTAGGCTGCACTTTAATGTCTGAGTGGGTACACCTTCTCTCTCCAGCAGCTGACATAACCTATTGTTATGTACAGGAAGCCTGTTAATCCTCATAATTAGCCCAATTCTGGGGTCAATGCAGGTGAAGAGATTTAATACACCTTTTAAGTTTACTCATGATATTTTCTTCATCTTCTGCCCACCTTTATTTTACTTCCTCTCACAATAGCTACTCGGCATAACTTGTTCCTTATGCCTCAAATGCTATGCTGTCACTGGCAGTTATAAAGGGAACAAAACAATCTGAAAGGAAAATTTCCATATGGGAAACCTTTCCTAGCAGGGTATGTTTTTATTTGATTGGATCCAGGAAAGTAGCTTGAGACATTTAGAAGTAGACCCACCCTATTCTGTTGAAGCTTTGAAGCTTTTATGGTCCCAAGCGTTAAAAAAACCTGTGTAAAGCCCCATGCACATTGGTCTGTGACATTTTCTATCTGTATTAAACTGCTACTCAGAAACTTTGGCAAGGACTGAGTTCTGTCATGCTGGGTACACTCCAAATATATGATAAAAGGCGCCTCCTGTCTCCAGAGTTTAAGCTTTCAATCTGACTGGCTACTAGAACATTATAATAGTCCTGCCTATGGCATGCTCATTTGTGGCCTTGATCAAATCACTTAGCTTTTTACTTGTTTAAAAGAAAATTACTCCTGCACTTGAATGCATGGTAATCTATAGAACCACTCACACACACCAAGGAGGTGTGTAGGACTGAAACTTTAGGCCATTTAAAGAACATTCTCTTCTTGAGGAGCCTCGTGGTCCCAGCTGGACTACTCTGTCCCTCTGTCAGGCAGGCGTATTCTGCTTTATCTTCTGGCTGAGCTCCTTGGGTAAGAGCTTCCTGCTCCATTTAAGTCAAAATGAGTCATGCTAAAAATTGCTCCACCTCCCTAGTAACCCTAGTATTTAAGCTACCTATTTTCTTTGGGCTGATTCAGATCTGGGAGAAAACACAAGGTGAGTTCTGTTAGCAGATCTGACTCAGTGACAAACTTGATCAGGTGGCAAGATGACAGCCAGGCTGGCACACGGTGATATGCACACCTTTGAAGTCGGCCTATCTGTACCTAGAAAGACCTGAACATACTGCCTTCATCTTTTTATTTCTGGAATTTGAGCTACATGCCTGGCACTGGAAACTAAAGGATGCTGGTTCTTGTCTCTACAGACAGATACCCTTGAAAATCTTAGAGATGCGTAATTTGAACGCATTGAGTCTTCCAGATAAAATGTCAAAACTGGCCTACGGCAGTCATATTTATGTAGTTAAAAATTATCTCGAGAAAGGAGGATATTCAGGTAAAGGTGAGGAGCGCAGAGTAGCAGGTGCAGAAGGAAGAATGGGAAACGTAAGGAGCAAAGGCCAAAAGTATTTGATTTGAGTAGCAAACACTCACCTAGAATGAGCAGCAGTGGAAACGACAACTCTGGAAGACAGTCTTAAATTTGATGAGGAAGGAACATATGTGATGGGAAGATGGGGGCCAAGGAGCAAGACAGATGACTGCAGCAGCTGAGCTGTGGATAAGGCGGAGTGGAGGAAGAGTGCTACTGGGAATCCTAGCTGGAAGAAAATGTTGTGGCATCAGAGCTCTGGACACGCCTCTGGGTGGGAATGTGTAAACATTTAGAAATGGGAGAAGGAAAGTTGGAACAGGAGTCACTGAGCACTCAGATGTTGAAGAGAGTAAGAACACCATAATAAGCACAAAAAATCTTGCTTTATTAGGAAAGCCTTCTCAAAAATATGCCTTAGTTGATAGATACCCATATACATCATGTGTGTGTTTTTCAGTGTCTGCCATGTAACCAATTTTTCTTCACAACCCAGAGAAGACTTGACTTCTGCAGCAGTTCAACATGGTCTGAAAAATGCGTCTGAGGACATAGACTAAAAGCATCTCTGATAAACTTCAGCACAATATGTACCTCTAGGAACCTCTCATCCTTCACAGATATTTGTCTAATTGCACTTGTTTACTAATCTGAAATGTAAAGTGTCCGAGAAGACACTGGACAACCCCACTTTAAGCTGTTCTTTTGACCTTCCCTGAAGGTCCATGGAAAGGAGACCCTGAATGTTTGTCATTTGTCAAGGATTCAATAATTGGCAGGAAAGGATGGCTTTGGGCACATATGTCCCTCCCCTCCTCCCTCTCACAAACATTGTGATCTTGTTTAGCTTTGTACTGTCATGTCAGCTTCTTCTGTACTCACTAGGGTTCAACTTGTATCTTGTGATGGCGCTGCAGAAGGTATTCTTGTCACCTTGAGCACTTTCCACTCTTCCCTCATGCTGACTGCTGTTTCCATGGAAGTCTGTGATGTGGTTTATTCAAAGTATAATTTGTAGAATGTTTGCTTAGAACAGAGGAAGGGAAAAATAACTTCTTCAAGGTAGAGTGAAAGAAAATCTCTAAATTCTAAAAAACATCAACCCCCCTCTAAACCTTAATCCCTGGCTCTACCGAATCCCCAATTAATACCAGTTCTGTTTAGGACAGAAGTGTTCAATGACAACACGAGGGAAGACATGTCAGGTCACAAACACAGAACATGAAATATCTCCACTCTCCTTAATTATGACCCAGCCTTACTGAAAAACAGATGGAACTGCTTTCAAAGCTTTGTGTGTGTGCCTGTGTGTGTGCATATGTCTGTCTGTCTTACTAGTGGCTAATTCAAATCAAACTTGGGATTCTAGTCAAGACAACAGCCTCACTGCCTGAACCAGCTTGTTTCTGCACTTTTATCATTACCAAAAAGAAGGAAAACGGCAATCAAGTTTCATTCAACTCCAAAGAAAAAGAATAAATCCTGCTCTTTCCAGTAAGAGCCCACTATGCAATACTTGCCTGTGTGACGAACATATGGAGAAACACATATTCTGGGCTTGATTCTGCTTGAAATTTCACAACTAACTACAGCATCTGTAGCTCAAGTAATGCAGCTAAAATCCCAATCAACCTCTCACCTTTCCCCTTCTCCTTGTTACAGGGCTACAGGATCAAATGTTATTTATGCATAATAGGCAGAGAGAAACATCTGCTTATGCAGGGATGTGCAGCATTAGCTATAGGTGCTCAGGAGCACCACTGTACTGCACAGCCTCACCAGCTATAGGGGATTAACCAAAAGCAAGTGGTGCCTACACCCATTTCTTCAGCTTAGCTGTGCTCAAGTGTGTTTTAAGTATTGCAGGAACATAATTCTGGTCTTAAACCGACTCTCTTGCAAGACCTTGCAGTGTAGTTCATTACTATGAAGTGTCAGGAATTCAAAGGGAGGAACACGTGAGAACAGAAGTAGGTGCCTCCAGACTGTAGTGGCAGTGCTGCTAATTGGGACACTTGAAAAACATTGTCATTGTGTCATTGCTTTTCGCTGTCCCCCAGAAACACCTCCAGAAAAATATAAAATGCTAATCTGATTTTTTTTTCCCCAGTTTACCACTGTTTTAGAGGAGGCTGCCTGTCTTGTCTCTCAGATGGATGTTGTTCATAGTATTTAGAGACAAAAACTACTTTCTAGGACCGCTGACACTGGGACGCAGTCATTAAGCAAAAATAAAACAAAGCAATCCCAGATGCAATTGAATGAACGGTTAAAAGGCAGGAAGGTAACATATGTGCTTCTCTGCCTTGCCCCAACTGGGTGACACACTAATAGGTTTCTTATTCTGCTTTCTTCTGCTAAGAGACTGGAAGACATATGTCACTTTTCCACCTTAACTGTGCATTTTCTAGTTTGTTTGGATTTATGTCATAACCTTAATGGGATTTAAATGGAATTTTTATATGTGAATAATACTCTGCATTAATGCGAGAACTTTAGGTTGCTGTGCTACCAGCCTGATTTGCATAAAGGTTTTTATATATGAAAGAAGAATAGCCAGGCTCATGTAGATGGCAAAGTGAAAAAAAAGACACTGGCATAATAGTAAGAGGAGAAGACAACACCCCCAAAATGTTGGCTTGTGAAAGGGTTAATTCTCTGACTCTCAGGTACAACTGGGTGTGAGACAAAAGCCTGGAGGTCATGTTAGTCATGAATATTTAGTTTCTGGAGGGTCAAGGCTGGACGAAATGGTGAAGCAGGCAGGTCAATGTCATAGGTTTATACTTTATAATAAGCCATTTTCTGTTCTAGTGTACTGTCTGTGATCTGTAAATGTAAATTGTCTGTGTCAATGTGTAGCTCACTTGACAGTTACAGGCACACCCCACACACTGGTGTGCAGAAGTGTCTGTTTCCTGTAAGTATATGGTATATTATAGATTTCAGGAGATTACCTATAAATAATAAAGCCAATAAGGTGCCTGTGTCTTACAGTGAGAAATGTGCTATTATGCAATTAGATATTGCTCATGTTTAATATACAGTATGTTGTCTGTCTATTTCCAAGTCCTTGTTTACCCTGGAGTATATCGAGTAGGAGTAGGCAAATACTTACCCTTTTTGTATTATTGTTTTCTCAGAAGGGGAATTTGGGGCACAGAGAGTTCTGAAGATTTGTCCTGACAACATTTTTGTGGCAGCGCTTGGAGTAGCACTGCAGCTGTTCTGCTCCTGAGTCCTTTGCCTTAAACAAAATATCATTCTTTTGGTTTTCCAAGCCCAAATTGTATGCAAGCAGCTCTGAGTTACTGATGGTAGTGCAGTCAGTGAACTTTCCTGCTGGCATGTTTTTCATTCTTAGTGTACCATTATTATTTTTAAATGAATTATGTATATAACACGCTTCGTGTACAGTCTACTCTGCATGTGAATAATAAAGCACAGTCTCTGCTCTGAGGAGCTGACAGTCTAAGGGCTTGATCCAGTAAACACTTATTCCTGGGTGATTTGCTTAGCCTACTATCATGAGTAATGTGTTGATCTGGCCCCAAACTAATTAGATAACTTGACAAATAAGAACAATAGGACATGCTGAGTAGTGAAGGAGGGAAGGGATGAGACACAACAGTACATAAAGATTTAGGAAGAAAGAAGATAAACACAAGCTGGTTTGGATTTGATTCACTTCTCTGTGGCAGTGTCTGCATGGAAATGCTGTAAAGGATGGAGCTTGGGCCCTGGAATGGAGTGTGTCAGGTTTCATCCAAGCCTTACATCTCACTGTGTGTTCAGCCTGTCCTCATGGCAGGTTATAGCCTTGACCTAACTATTTTCCTTTATGATCCATCTCTGCAGTCAGTTCCAGAGGAACTTCTTGATGGTCTTTTAGAAGTAGGCCAGATAATTGAATATACATGCATAGGTCTGAAGAGCATTGGAGTGGGCTGAATTAAATCATGCTGTTTGCAAAAAGTTAGCTGACTGTTCAGGATTGTCCCATGCTCAAGGAGAAGGAGGCTTATGCTTCTTGCAAATGAGTTAGCTCCCTGCCCACGGGGAACAGAACTGCCGCAGCCAGATGTATGTACGACCTTCATGTGAAAGAGCTTGATCAGAGGATGATACTACTTCGAAGTTGAGTCCCGGTTCATTTTATCTCCTGCAGAAGCAGAATATGCAGTGCTAGGTTGCCAGGACACTGGTCTTGTGCCCTCGCCTGGGATTCCTGCAGGGTGAGGGGCCCAGCACCGAATTTGAGTCCTGAGATTTCATGTGTTGGTACAAATGAGCTTAAAGGACTTTATCATGTTTGAGGACTGGAATAGCACTGTTTGAGTATGGTTAGTTTCTGTAGAAAAATAGTATTTAGTTTATGCTTAAAGATCCTGTTTGTACTGCTTTAAGTGATGCTTGGACTTGCAGAGGCCACTGCTGACCTTGTTTGTATGCGTTCTGCATTTAAAGGCCACAGTAAGCTATCAAGACCTTGGCAGAAAAAACCCACATGCATTTTTATCTGGGAGGTGACCCAGGACAGATTAGCAGTGGAGCTGGGGGTGTGATGGGCAGAATGGAAGTGCCTGTAACTGGCTTTGGAAGCTCTTGGCTAATGGACTTAGTAACATACTACTTATAGTCACCCTTGACACATTTTCCTGGTACCTGGCTTCTGTTTGCATTTTCCGCAAGATCTAGGCTAAGGGATCTTGAAAAGTTCACTTATAAGCATGGGCAAAATGATTGTCTCCAATGATTATCCAAGGCACTCATTTCACCAACTGGTGTTTGCAGCATGGAAAGGGCCACAGGTGGCTCAGGAATAATAAAGTGGTACTTATGCAGCTGATGACTGTGCTGGAAAAGGGATAGATATATTTTACTAACATGATCCCAGAGTCAAAATTTTTCTTTAATGCAGAGGCAGGTCAATTCTGTTCTTACTCTAACATAGAAGTAAGTGGAAACACAAAACAAAGTGTGGAAAACCTTGATTGTAAAAATCTCGACAAAAAGCTTGTTTGCTATTGCAATTTTTTTCTCTCTCATGTCTAGTACTTGTGAGAAAATGCTTCTTTGTGCTCTTACATTAAATGAAACTAAAACATCCCACTACAGGTGTCTATTTTATTTGCCTTTTTTTATATAAAAAAGGGAAATATATATATCTCTCAAAATCTGCAGGGATAAAAGTTTAATTACATCTTAGTTGCTTGCTGTGATTTTAAAATCAGTGCTTTAGTCTGAATAAGCACTTTGTGGGTTATAAAATGACATGATGAGTATTTCTGTTTCTTGTGTTAAAATCTAGTTTTTGTAAGGTAATTGGCAGTAATGGAGTTGACATTGGATTAACAGAGGTGACCTGAAGTTGGTATCAAGAAGGGGGATTTTTCAGAGAAATGAATGAATGAAATGAAAATAAAGGACCACACTGTGGAAGAAAATATACTTACAGCAATAAGGATTCATGTTTTTGCATGCCAATAGAGTTGCGGATAAAGATATGTGAATAAGCTAAAACCCACATGAGCATTTTTTTACCTTGGTAGAATTTTATGAAGACTAGGTTGTTGGTCTTTGTGGAAATATTGACTTCTATAAAAATAAACTGATACGGAAATAATAGTTTAGACACAGCTCATGTAAATACTTCAGTCCTAAAAACAATAGTCTTCACTCCCTGATGAAAGTGACAGATGAAAGTGGAGGTCAACACAGAAATGCTGGGGAGTTTCTGGACCATGGCAGAGAGAGGAACAGAAAGCAGGGACAGCTCTGAGGAGAGGCAGCGATATTGCTAATGGGTAGTGGCTGAACAGATAAAATGGGGCCTGACACAGGTTATTTGGGTAGAAATTGGCTCAGGGAGTCTTTGCGGAGCTTACTTTTTGGTGGACAAGGGTTTGATGGCAAGGCCTTCCCCTAGAAATGTTCTCGTTTTGTGGCCTCCCAGCTGGGGCTGATGTGGTCTATTTTTTAGACTATACATATGTGTGTTTCTGCCATATCATATATTTGTATTGTTCCACAGTGCACCCAAATCCTGCAGAATGCCTCCAATTTTACTGCCAAATCTTAAATTAAAAAATAGGGCTTTCTTTGAATGTGAATTTTTTAAAAGGATGCTTCTGGGCTTGTGAATAGGCCGCTTACATTGCCTCCCTTGCAGACATCCTCCTCAGATAGACAGAAATAGGAATGAGCATATTCAGAAAGATTTCTTCACCCTGAGCGATGGTACTTCCATGTCAGGAATCAGACAAACTTTTTCCCCTGTGAGTTCCCAGCCCCCTTTCAGCCCTGGACACAGCTAAAAATGTACTTTAAAGATGGACATAATCTCTATTACTCCAGAGTGTGAAAACCAGAGTCTCCAGGAACTGGACTAGGCACTACTGCCCAGAAAGGATGGGAATCATGTGTACCATGCACTGCCAGCCTTGTCCCAGCTCCAGATAAAAACTGGAGAAATGCACAGGCTTCACATACAGTGGCATAGCCATTTGTTTTGTCTCTGATTCTCCATCAGAGTAACTGATGTTTGGCATATCTCTGTTAGTGTGTTCCTTCCTATTATACAGGTTGACTCAGATAGACTGGGAAATGCAAAGATCGAAGGCTGTGAGACTTGCTTCTGACCAGAAAGCTTTTAGAGTTTAGCTTCCTGCTGAGTAATCCTGATATATGAAGAATCAATTGTGCTAACTGCTTTAGGGGAAAATATGTAATCACTACCTCAAACCATTTCCCTCTTGACTGTAGTAGAGTCTTTCTTGTAAAAACTGAGGGAGAAAACAGGAGGGGCAGCGAGACAGTAACACTCTAAAAACATTTTAAAGAGAAGAGTTGTTTGCGAGTCGTGGTAAGCGCTGTAATACTTTTCTCAGATCTCTGTAACTTTTCTGTAACACAAACAAATTCAGCTTCAAATCCATCTCCACTAGGTGGAAACCAGTTTTCTTGTAATGTCCTGTGTGTCTGATCTCCAGTTTATTTATATAAACAGATCTTTATCTTGCATCTTCTGTTTTGATCTTTAGGATTCACTGACAACCATTTACCTAATGAGTGTGTATGAGCCATGTAACACAACATTCAGGACGGGCTGATAAGGGTGGCAGTCAGAATGGTGTGTGCGCATCCATCCTACCACCCCATAATCACCCAACATAATAGGTGACAAAGTGAATATCCCAAGTGCTCTTTTGTTAAGACTTTTTTATTAAGATATTTTTATTAAGTAGTGTTTTACAATAATAATAACAGCTGCTTTTTTTTTTTTTTTTGGAAGAGTTCGGTGAAGATATGAGAGCATTGAAGTGAGTAGAAATATGAGAGTGTTGTGGGATCCCAGGACCATGTGACTGCTAGAGTAGAAATACAGAGTTGGCTCCTCCACCAGTGCAAAGTGACTTCAGTCAAGCAACGATAATTTGTGCCAGCTGGAAATTTCTTACTTCCTGGTAACCCTTTGTTTTCAGTTGTGCATTTACGTATCTGGCTTTTGTGTGTTTACTGAATTGTGTATGGGAATATGCATAAACTATGCAAAGAAGAAGAGAAATCACTTGATAAGGGCCATGAGAGGGAGCATCACAGAGGGTCACAGAGCAGTTTTCAGCTCTGCTTGCTTTTTCTCGCAGCATCCTTTTGCAGTTCTTTGCCTCCTTGCTGATTTATCTAGTTGAGCTGTAGGTTTATTATGTCTATTTTAGGCTTGATTAAGTGCTAGCCACAGGAAGTTTTGTGTGCTCATGGAGTTTGAATGAACCTTGGGATTTTGTGCAGAATTACTATAACAACCATAACAGAGAAATATCACAAATAGTATATTCAGCAGAGTTCATGGGTCAGTCTAAAATGTATGATTCTCTTTTTCATCAGTTGCTCTAGCTGGTGTTAGAAAGGTCTTAAGGTGGAAAAACACTCCTTCCAGTTGACCAGTGGGTTATGCCACATTTCTTTCTCATTTAGTATTTCAGTGCCATACCAAATGATAGAATTATTGTTAACTAGTTTGCATTGACTCCTCTTACTTCATCTCCTCTGTGTCTATGTTTCTGGCATGTTATATGGTCTCCTGTCTAACACATAGTCAAGCTGCAGACATGTATTGGAGTTCTGAATAATTTTTATGACCTCAGTGATTACATTATGATCTTAGAAATGGATATACTGAGATTATAGAAATAAAAATAGATGCATCGAGAAAGAAAAGGCAAACATAAAAGCAAGAGGACAGCCATTTTGACACTGAGGAATGGAGAGATATAGTTTCTGGGGTATATCTGACAGTTTGGTTTGAGCATGGATTGCTTGAACACAGACCTTCCTACCTGATAACTCCGAACTGGTGCTGAAATAAGTGGGATAAAATTCTCTCCCTTGGGATGGTGAATATGGTGGTGTTTAAAGAACTTCTAATAAGAATGCAATTCAGGCCTCAGTGGATGCATAGATAAGAAGTGAGGTATGCTGAATGTTAATCTATTTGGCCCTCTAATGAGGTCAGGTTAACTCAAGTTCTTATGCCTCTCAAAGAAACTTTGGGCCAAATGGTGTGCACCGACATGTACCATTTTGGTATGACTTGGATCAAATTATTCCTGTGGCTTACAATCAGTTTTAATTCTGATAGTTGCTTTCTTTCTTTTTTTTTTTTTTTTTAAAAAAAAAGTATGTAATTCTTGCATTTGGGATTTTTGCAAAGCTCAAAATGGGAAAAAACATTCAGACAAAATCTCTGAGTTTGAGGAAAGTTTTGTACAGCTTTAGTTAAAACCTCATAGCACGTAGAACTACAAAGTTAAATCAAGAATGTTCTGGTCAGGGCAATTTTTGTGACCATAACCAATAGGAAGACCATTCTTTCATAACTGAAATAGCAGTTAAATGTGTAGTGAAAGAAGCCGTAGTTTGTTTGAATTCTGGTAATCCAGTATCAGAAGGATAGGTCTTGTGTTGCTGATCAAAATTAATCAAGGAATATATATTTTCTTCAAATTCCTAGAAGTCAATTATGTGATTTCTTACAATCATGTCAGGTACTGTTACAGAAAGCTGAGCTCTTGTGACTACTCCAGACCTGTTTGATGTTACTGGGCAACCTGCCAAAGTCTCCTTTTTGTATGCCAAGATGGTAATTATTGACACTTCACAGGGAAAGGGTTTCAAGGAACTCACATCAATTTTTCTTCCACAGTCAGAAACTGGAAACGCCACTATAGCGAAGACATCCTGAAATCCTTGGGGATTATATTCCTGGAATGAATGAAGACTAGAGAGCACTAAGAAAGTTAACCTTAGGCAGAAAAAGCAAGGCTAACATGCAGATGCCTGGAGTGGGACTTGGGTAGAACTATTTGAAAGGAATAAATCTGGTGAGGAGTGGGAGTGGGTGAGAAAACTTTGTATGTGCAACATATTGTCTTTTAGGATTGAAGGTGTATTATGAATCAAAACTAGTGCTCCAGAAGGGACTGAAAGGCTCACCTCTGCATCTCAGGAGTAAGTCACAGAGCAGAGGGGAGGTGGCACCATGCACTAGGAAGGTTGAAGCCATCACTTTCTGTGCTTTCAGGGCTTTATACCACATCTGTCTGTGGCATTTGTCTGCTTATTTTGGGTTTTCCTCTCAGTCTCAGGAGCCAAATTAATTTGATTTTGTAGATGAGGTTTTTAGGGTGAAGGAGGGTTGTCTCACAGAGTGAGCAGATTTTTAGACCAGGATGTGACGTTTCTGATCATTCCGATCCCTTTCAGATGTGAATATTAGCACTGGCACTAGCTGCTATGCTGGGCTTCTCTCCTGCTTATGTGAAACTTGTCTGCTTCCCTACCGAGACTGACAGCTTCACAGAGGAGTGTGGAAGTTTATGTAGACTGCCATTAAGAGTTCATACTTGGCCAACCATGAGCCACAGTGATTATGATTTCTCTCCTGCGCTATCATTTCAATGCTTTAGACACTTGCATGTGTTTATCACATCCTGCCCCTGTTCGCTGCTTTGTTAAGCACCATGTGCTTAGCAAGATGCTTAATTCCTGTTAATCTTTCCTCGTGTATCCCAGTGTGGGTCACTTGTAATGCTAGCAAGTAATTCCATAAAAAGCAGAAGTTACAAAGTTTGAATTCCTACTGATTTTGTTTTGCACTTGGGTCTGCTGGTTTCTATTAAAAATTGAACTCTTATTTCAGTCTCTTTCTTGGTTAGGACTTCAAGAGGATCTCTCTTAACTTGCCTGCCAGGTCCCAAAGACGTTTATGCAATTTTCAAATCTGTTCGAAGTTACTCGGTATGTTTAAAAGTTATTGAGGAGGGCAAGCAGACTGACAGACAGACAGACAGGAGGCTGAAGAGAGCCAGTGGGTTGTGTGTCTTATTTCTTTAAGAAACCCATAAAAAAAGTTAGAAGGAAAAAAATTATATGGTAACTGTTATATAGTTTCTTTTCTGAGAGCTGTTACATTCTCTGTCTTGGTGCAAAACATTTCAAGTTTTGCCATAGGCTCATCTTCACTGCAGTGCTAGTTCAAGTAGCCACACTGAAGCAGTACCATTTCAAGACAGTTTAGCTCAAAGCTCAGACCAAGGAATAAGAAAGGCTTAATATAAATAATTAACAATTCTGTGTTTTAAGACAAGCTGAAACTGGTGATGATTTAGCCCAGAAAGTGCACCTTTACCTGTGGTGGCTCAGGAGCTGACTGCCACGCAGCTCAGATGCCTGCACAGTGTGATGGGGAGGTTCAGCCAGGCACAAGGACCCTCTCAGCACCCCAAGCCAAGCCATCCCCTGCCTCTGCAGCCATACGCCAGCAGCTCTGGTTGTGTGCTGTCAGCAGGAATGTTTGTATTAGCACAGGATAGTCAAGTCTTCACTGCTTTATGAGCTGGAAGGTCAGCCACACTTGAGCTTCAATCTACCATCCCCTGCCCTCCATTAAGTTAGCTGCCTGGAGCTTAAAGCACAGTTTAATCTGTGATAGAAACTTATGGGAGTCTGCTCAGGGGCAACGCTCAAGCTATACCTCAAACTAATTCAACAATCTCCACGAGACAGCAGGGGTTTCTTGAGGAAGATACCAGGTGCCAAGAATGTGTCTATGCAGCCCAAATAGCTCTTTATGGTGCCATAGCAGGAGGCTGAAAAAATCCTAGGACTACCCCAGGGATGTCTGTGATGGAAGGAAACTGGTTTACTGAAAGGGACCATGCATGTTGTTATTTAAATGTAACAAATGAGTGTGTAGTAATCATTCTTATTAATACTAATAGCAACTATATTCCTGTAGATCAAAAGCCTCACTCACCAGCTCTGTGAAAAACTCTTACAAAAAAGTAGACAAGGGGGAGAGAAAGGTGGTGATGTCACTGCAGAAATGCTGTCCACAGGGACAAAAGCCTATGATGTCTTAGTGTATGCCTGGCTCGGTACTGAGCCTGGAGATTCACTTGACTAGCTGCTTGGCTGGCCTGTGGTCCAGGTGGAAGAGCAGACAGTCAGCTCCTCAGCGAGGAGGCAGTAAGGAAGGGCTCCTTAAGCCACCCCTCAGCTATTAGTTACCATCTCACGCTCCCCTTTATTCAGCCTGACAATGAACAGGCTGTTTTAGGTCCTTGGTGATAGTCTAACTAAACTGTTCAACTTTGCACCAAATGAGAGAAGGGCTAGCACCCAGTCCAATGAAGTGGAGAAATTATTTCAGAAGCTGCTTTCTACTCAGCTTTCAGCCTGCCCTGGTTCATTTGCTCATGCCACAGCAGGATCTCAGCTTTGCCCTGCTTTCCTGGGAGCTTCTGGGGCTGCAATGCTGGGGACAGGGCACCAACTCCCAGGCAGAGGGGTTTCAATGAGATGGGCACAGTTACTGGGTAAGCCTAAACCAAGTCCCTTCCCAAGGTGGCACCGGACACAGGCACTCACTCTGTGCCATGCCTCCTGCTCCTCCCTTTTTCTGTTTTTTCCTCTCTCCTTTAAAATACACTAGCTGGATTTTCCAAGCACAGAGCAGCAAAGTATTTCTGCTCTTAAGTCCTTCTTAGCCCCCTGACTTCACATTGAGTTTAGTGGGAGATTCGTATCCTAATGAAAAGACAGAGTCCTAAGTAGTTAATTTGGTTTGGAACTTTATGTTTGTGAGTTACTATCAACCACATTAAAATCTAAAGCGGTTACATGCTATATATTACATTGCCATGCTGTTCTCGTTAAAGTAATTAAAAGTGTTTTCACATTAAACAAACAAACAAATAAAAAAAAGGTGCTAATCAGCTGTATTTCAAAAAAAGCTGAAATTAAAATGATGCTGTCTAAATGGTTTGGAATAGTCTGGCCTGTTCTATTATATGTCTGTAGCAGCAGGATATAACAAAGGTAAAGATTTAAGGCAATTTTGACACCTTAAAGCAGAACTGTTAGCACTGCATGGACTTTCAAATCCAAAGAGGATTCAGCCTGCTCACTTACTGCCTTCCACATCTTCAAAGGACCATGGCTCTTTTTTAATCTTTCCACTTTGCTGTGAAGCCATAGGAAGTTATTGACTTTACAGGCAGTTTTAGTACACAATCAAGCAAGAAAAAAATGCTGGTATACTCTGAGGCTGTGAGTTCAAATCCTCATCTCTTTGTGTCACTCCCCTCTCTGTGCTCAGGCAGAATTTAAAAGTGCAGAACAAATGGTGAGCTGTTATACAAGGTTTTGTTTTCTGACCCCCTTGTTGAGCCAAAATTCTCTGAAGACATTCAGGGAGGCTTTGGCTACCTCACAAATCTTCCAAATGTAGTTGGAGTAAGCTTTCCACAATAATATTGCTTGATTATAATTAGATATAGTTTGAACTCTGGATCTGAGCTCTGACATCGCTCTTCTTGGAACAGCTCTGGGGTAAGTGGAGGCTGGAGGGCTTCCAGCGAGTGTTTTCTCACTGGTCAGTGTCTGGACAGAGTGCTGCCTGCTTTTCTTTCAGGCCAAGTGTAAGAGCACTTAAATTTCTCTTTGCTTAATGCCAGAAGGTGCTATTAGAACTGATGCTTAAATCACCAACCAGCTTGACAGAACTGGAAGGGGAGCTGACACCATGTGATTGAATGTTTTTTTCCTGAGCTCTGGAAGCACAAACCTCTCCCCTGTTTCACTGGGGTGAAAAGCACAAGTTTCTCTGGCCACCAAGAAAGAGATAGAAAGTAAGTAAGAAAGAAGCCCAAGAAGCCAGGAAGGGAACTGGTGAGACCGTGGCCCCAAGCAGGTGCTTCTGGAGGCCCTTCTGCCCAAAACGGACCTTGAGCTGAGGCTGACGTTGGCCTCCACCATGCAATTCCCAGTGTGTAGAGGGAAGGAGGACGTTGTGTCCACCCCTCACATTTACAAGCTGTTACCAATATCCTTCTACAGAAAGCCCGAACATTAGCAAACACTTTGGGCTAATGTTCAAATAATGGACAGTATGAAATAATGTAAAATAAGTATGATGAAGAGACTCAAAAAATCCTACAGCAAGCAACATAAAGATCAGGAATTCTGTTTTGCATCATGATCCTGACTGTACTTCAGCAATACAACAAATGAGCTTGCCTGTGTCCTGCAGCTCCTGGGGTGGCATTGGACTAACTTTCCTCCAAAGACCACATGTCCTTATTTTCTTCAACTGTATGAGATGCCACAAGATACCCAGAGGAAGGAATTCAACTGGACATTTTGTTTTCTCCCACTTTTATTTGTTTTCTCCTACTTTTAGCTCCTGACTGGTTCCTTGCAGAAAGCCTTTGAAACCTTAGAATGTTATTCCTAAATGGATAGAACTGATGCCCTTTAGCAAAAGTTTTTGATGAAGTCTAAATAGTAAGACATAAAGGTACATTAACTTAATTTGAAGGCATAATAAGGTCCTAAAAATATGGCAGTGATGACAAGTAGCTTTGGATGTCCCCATTATGGGACATCTAACTTGAAACCTTTAGAAGAGTCTTGATTTTATAGATGGGCTAGGTGTTTTTGTAAAATTTATGTAGTGAAAAGCTTAAGAATGAAAAAATTTTAAGCCCCTCATTATTTGGAAAGTCTTGAACTATAGCTTTAAGGAATTTATGAACAACGTACTGAAACGTACTGAGAAGTAAGGGTTCTGTGTTATCTAGGTCTTATTTAGCATTTGTCTTCTCTGTTTAGAAGTAAGGACGAACAGCATTAATTACATTTCCAAATGCTTCTAAATTTGGAAAACTTGAGTGTTCCAGTTGAAAATAATATGAATGAAGGTCTGAAAGCGTGTCTAAACACATTCAAGGGATAAAAGTGTTAGTAGCTACCTAAACATTAGTTAACGTAGGAGAAAAATAATGACAAAATCAAATAATGTCTTTCCTTCTAATGGAAAGGAGGCACTTGGAAAGCACAGATACTTACAGAATCTACTGGTGATAGGTCTATATTCATGGCCTGAAATTATAATCTGACCTTTATAAAAATTAAGACAGCCCTAACACTGTAACAAGAAGACAGAACAATTTTTTTCCACTATCCTTAGAGCTAAGCACTGCAATGGGGAAGTTTTAAGAAGAAAGTTTGATACATAGCTGAATTGGGCCAAAGGACTTGTGGTCCTCCCAAGGCCCTTTACAGTCTTGTTTTCTGGGATTCTCTGACATGCCACGAGAACCTGAGAGGAAGGACTCCAGATACACCTTTTGTTTTCTCTCTCTTGTAATTTTTCACCTGTTAAATGTGTGAGCCTCAAAGGAGTAAAGTTGTAAGGAGGATTTGAATGAGAACAGAATAGTGCTTGGCTTTATAAGGTTAAAGATACTGTATTTAGTGAGTTGCAAATTAAACAGTTTGCCATATGAGGTGGTTATCAAAAATATTGTGTTAAATGTCATCAGGATGGATGCCGGCTCAGTCTGAATGAGGTAGGAAGTTGTATAGCCATGTTATTGCCACCATATTGTAGACAGGGAGTGCACCTGTTAAAGCTCTTGGACACTGCTAAACGATGGTGAGAGCACAGTCTCATTTGTCCCACAGTAAATGTTTATTTGTTTACTTGTATTTTTATAGTTTTCTTATTAACCAGGACACAATTTCTTCCAACTTAATGATCCTCTGCATCACATCTTTAGATACCTGGGGTTTCTGAAGTCCATTTGTCCAAAATATTGAATAAATTCTTCCCCTTCATTGGAGGCAGCAGAAGCTAGGAATCTAATACAATATGCTCACATTTGGATTTCTGGTAATTCAATTTAGGATGTCAAAACTTTATCAGCCTTTGTCATCCCATGAAGAAAGGGTACCAGCTGTGTGCTTCTGCCCTCTTTCACTGTTAGCCTTACATCCCAGTGCTCTTCTCACTTGCATCCATGGCATCATCCTCCTGCATGACCCATTCTGGGGTGAGCTGGTCAAATTTTGCATTTATTGCTAGAATTCTATTTTGTATCTTTAACTTTTCAGAGAGAGAGACCTGGGGAGAATTAATTTAGTTCAGCTGAGGTGTTAGCAACCTCCTCTCTGACAGCCATTACACTGTCATGACCTGTCCTGTGCATCTAACACTGATCTATTCATAGTTTTCAAATCAGCATGCTGGGCAGGTTTTTATGCTAAATCATCTTTCTTCACTGGTCCCTACTTACACTGCAGCAAATAAAAAGGCTTAGATTAGTGCAACGGGCAAATAGGTCTCTCTATGTCCTATGTTCTCAATGTAATTTTCTGAGTGAATTAAATGGATGGACTAGCAAAGCTGGCCCTGAGACAGACACACGCTGTGGGGAAGGTATCCCACAGAGGGAATCTTATTCTGCCAAATTGTTTGGTGTTTTGTGATATTGACTAGGTGAGGTCAATGAAATAACTTCCGCTGGTGACAGTAAGCAATTTTTGAACATAAGGCACAAGAGGTGAAAGGTTGCCTAAGCTAGCAGTCAGCCTGAGAGCAGCCTGACAAAAACTCTCGGTACGGCAGGTAGGAAGATCCTCAACGAGGCATGGCACTGGTCACTGTGTGCAGTCTGTGGGAGCAGAGCACCTATGGGCATTATCCTCAGCTGGGGACCCGGGGCTGCAGCCGCTGCACAAGCAGGGAGCAGCAAGTTGGTCCCTCCTCTAAGCAGCTTAGAAAGATAAGCAAGGAAACAACAGATGGAGACAGGCAGATGGAGGAACACCAGGAAACACAGAAAATATTAGTCAGCATCATAGGCAGTGACCTCAGCATACCAGAAGTCTAAATGTTGTCAAGTCTTTTGTAGGCATCCCAGAAAAGGAGGGCTTTAAAGAGAGTGTTAAAGGAAGATAATGAATTGTTTTGTAGACATTTGCAGAGAGTGGCTCCTGAGCATCTGGGAGAGTGGAAAGCAAAGCATGAATGTGTTTGAAAATTCATTCTGAGAACATTTCAAGCTGCCTAGTGGACGATTTTATGGGCGGGAACCTCTTAAAGAGGCTTACTTTTGGTGCACAGTAAGAGGTGGTAGAAGACCAGGGGATAATCCATGAAGAACCTTCCTCTAAAAATGGAAAAGATGACCTTTAAAGCATCAGTCTGGCTAGATATGCGTGAGGGCTAGGGAAAAAGAACATACACTTTTTAAAAATACTGCAGGAAAAGGAAAGGGAAGGGGTCATAGGACTCATTGGTGAAAACACAGGGCAGGCTGCTGCATGGACAGGCAGAAGGTACTACCTGAGCACCCCAGTGTTTCTTCTGGCACTAGCTGAGATCATGAACCTGCTCTGTTGTTTTAATAAGTGAAAGCAGGGAAGATGATTGCCTTGTAGCTATATACAACCCAGCCAGAGTTAATGTCCTGTCCAAGTGAAAGAAAGAGAAAAAGAGGACAGAGATACTGTCACAGCTGACAATTTTCCTCACTGGCTGAAAAAGAATTGGAAGTCCTGCAAAAAGTGGGTGGCAGTGTGCATTTCTGAGGGGCTGGTGGATGATGTTGAAAGAGACCTGGAAATAATAGAGAACAAGAGCAGAGTTTGGCGAATCTTGGGTGAAGAAGGAAAACTGATGTAGGCAATAGAAACATAGAGGGAGAGAAGTGAAAATAACTCATTGGCAGCCCCATTCAAAGAAGGAAGAGTGGAAAAAGAGGAACATCTAGATATGGAAGCAGAGAGGACCTCAGCAAGGATTGAACTAGGAGAGGCTGTTGGCAGAAGCAGCATTAGGCATGGAGATGCCCCTTTCTGTGTGAGACTTACGGTCTAGAGGGACTGAAACGTGGAAGACAGGAAGAGTTGCACTCCAGAGAAAGCAGTGGCTGGGTATAAGGAGAGAAAAGAGCAACAGATATGAGGTAAGGGGTGACAAAATGGCAAAAATTAATAGCAGTGATGGCATGTGAGATTGGGGACTGAGGGTAGGCAAACACTGTGGATGTGTATGTGGGCAGGCAATTAAATCAGTGCAGCTTTGGGTTCAGCTTCAGTTTGGATTCTGTGCAACAGAACCATTTGGTTTTGATACTGTTTTGAGCTCAATAACTTTTCAAAGTGGTTATGCAGGCTCAGCTCCTATTCAAGAAAAATAAGACATTCAAACCAATTTACATCTAGTTTTAGTTTAGCTTTCTGGAGGTAAAATTGATGTGTTTCTCCAAGAAGCTGGTGTTAGAGAAGGGTGGTGATAATATAAATGGGAAATGGAGGCAGTAGAGGGAGAGAGATAAGAATGGAAAGAAGAGGAGGAGAAGGTGAGGTGACATCCCTGAATGGTAGCAAATAGATTAGGTTAAAAAAGAAGGATGGTGAAAAAGCCTTACAGAAACAATGTTGGGAAGATCCAAAATAAATGATGTTTGGAAAAAATCCCATTCATAAAGAGTGCAAGGGATGTATGCACCTTTTATGCAGCCAAGCAAAATGCAAAACAATGGAGCTGAAAATCAAGTCTGAGAAAAAAGAAAAGCAGCTCCTGGAAGAATTGTTAAATAGAAGAGCACAAAAAAGCAAATGTCATCACAGATAAAGTCACAAAGGTAAAAGTGGCAGATTTGCTAGTTTAAGCAAGGACAGGCTCTTATTTTTACATATTTTGTAATTTAATATAGCCTAATGATGTCTCAAACTCAAAACAATTCAGGTAATTCAAAGATAATCCTTTGAAGACTGCAGGAATACAGTATATACATACATTCTCCCAAGCATTCATTTGGCAGGGAGCCTAGAAAACGCTGGTGTTCTGTGAATGCTCACATGTAGCAATGCGCTGCCAAAATTTCAACAAGATGGTCTGTCACAAATTTGCCATTGAATTGATGACACACCTAGTTGGCAGGCAGGACTGGTTCAAAAAGAGAATTTATTTTGAACAGGGAATTCTGGAAAAAAACCGCCCAAACCCAAACCCTCAAACCCAACACCTTTTACTCAGATTTTCTCACAATTTAAGCAAGGAAGCAAACAAAACCTTGAACGAAGAACTAAATTGCTTGGGGATTTTGAAAAACAAATTTTGTTTATGTTCCGGCTTTTTATTAGTGTGCGTGTGAGTAGTCTTCCCCTTCTTCTCCTGAAACATGTGATGACGGAAAGTCAAAGTGCAGGGCCAGACACCTTAAATCTGGAAACCAGATGAGCTTTTGATGTTTCAGGTTTTTGACTTATTTCAATTCTTTTTACGTACTGTCTTGAAAATTTTTATTTAAGAGTTCAGGCATCCAATGGAATTATAGCTACTGAACAAGTTCTGCAAGTCCTGTGCTTCAGAGGCGGGGTAGGGCATGGATGAAAAAGGCAGGAGAGGGTTTTATGAGGTTAGAGAGAACAGGACAGCTTGTGGAGGAGCTGCTGTAAGTTCTTTTCAATTTGAAATCAATAGGATTTTATCTTCTTGTGAGATATTTTGAACCAGTGGCTAAGTCTGGCATGTCAGAAATCTTCATTAGGCAAGACAGAGATCTATGAGTTCAGTGGGATATTGATATATATTAGGAAAAAAATACTACATATGTTTGGTTTGACTGGGCTATCACAGTGGAATTAGAGGTACTTTTCTCCTACTGCCTTTAGAAAGGCAAGAAAATTGTGTAGCACTCTCTCTCCTAATTCCCTCACTTTGTTTACTTCCTTAATTTGTCCAAAAATATTGCACGCTGTCCTGGTTTCAGCTGGGATAGTTAATTTTCTTCATAGTAGCTAGTATGGGGCTATGGTTTGGATTTGTGCTAAAAACAGTGTTGGTAATAAGGAGATGTTTTAGTTGTTGCTAAGTAGTGCTTACACTAGTCAAGGACTTTTTCAGCTCCCTGTGCTCTGCCAGGCACACAAGAAGCTGGGAGGGGACGTAGCTAGGACAGCTGACCCAAACTGACCAAAGGGATATTCCATACTGTATGATGTCATGCTCAGCATATAAAGGTGGAGGAAGAAGAAGGAAAGGGGTGACATTTTGTCTTCCCAAGTTACCATTATGCTTGATGGAGCTCTGCTTTCCCAGAGGTGGCTCAACACCTGCCTGCCCGTGGGATATAGTGAATGAATTCCTTGTTTTGCTTTGCTTGTGCTCATGGCTTTTCCTTCACCTTTATCTCAACCCACCAGTTTTCTCACTTTCTCTTTTTCTCTTCTGATTCTCTCCCCCATCCCACCACGGGGGAGTGAATGAGCGGCTGTGTGGTGCTTTGTTGCTGACTGGGGCTAAACCACGACATTGCTCAAGAGACACCTGCATGCCCTTGGTGCAAGGCAGGTGCCTGTCAGAAAAGCATCACCTGGATGGGCCCGCAGGAGGACCGTCCAGGGGCTATACCAGGGTCTGTGCGAGTAGTTCCAAAGGCAATGTCACGGAGGAGAGAGCTGATGGACATCTCTGGTATATCAGAGGTGGGGAGGTAGCAAGCTAGAGGCTGCAGTTTTGAAATACTGGTAGGAACTGTGTTCAACCTCCAAACCAAAGTGTTATCCCTTCTGAAGGGTAATGTAAGTACTTTGAGGAGACTCTGTAGAGCTTAGTGGATTCAAGATGGAGAAGCTATTCATATTTTCATACTATAAATAATGTAGAATATTTAACAACTCCTTAATATTGATGTTGGTGACACACTGGTAAGCAATACTTAGCAAGTCAATGAGAATAATGTCAGACAAAGAGGTAGAAATCTTTTATCACATATAATAATATTTTGCTATCACTGTTGAGGGCTCTTGCTAGCCTCTAGAAGGCAAGTTATTTTCCATGCTGATTTCCTCAGGATTAATGTCAAGTATTGTTATTGTCTTGTATCTCTACATATACTTATGCAAGTAGATGTGTTAGTACAGTATTACATTGTATTGTTTAAAAATGTATAGAGATGCCATCTGGTCCAGCTGCTGTGTGGGCCAGTAACTGTTGTATTGCTTTATTTATATCATTTTGGGACGTGCTTGCTGTTAGAATTTGGGGCTAATCATGTGTTTGAGAAGGGAAAGGTTTAACTGGCTCGGAATGTTCTCTTGGATAGGAACTGGGTGATGAAATTTGGAAATGTTCATTTTTCTATGCTGATGCCACATTCTGTTTAACACCTTGGGCTTGAAAGCTCCCACAGGTGTTCTGTGTTTGTGTATGATTTTGATAATCTTTTCTTCAATTTAGTTCCAAACTGATCAGCCTTTTAAGATATTTAACTAGACTGCCACATTAAGAGAAATATTGAATTCCTTTATAGTCCAGGCAAATATTCTTGGGATTTTATGTACATATTTCAGAACTGTAAGTGTATACACATTCGCTCATGTAACATACTTCATTGGTTTGGTTTATGTATAGATGCTTGTGGATGTATCCATCTTAAAAGACTGTCACTTCCTGCACAAAGTGGCTGATGAAGGGGCCAAAAAGTAGCAGATGAAAGAGGAATCAAGGGAGCTGGGTCCTGTTTATTGCAGAGCTACTGAGCAGGGTCAGATCATTTAATCTGTTCCCCTTTTCATTTGCTGCCACCCTGTTCCGTTAGACTGTAAACTGAGGCAACTGTCTCCTACCATGTGTTTCTACAAAGTATATCATAACAAGATCCCTATCTCAGTTAGGGCCTCTGGGCACTATTATATTATAGATAATAAAATATACCTCATGTTTTTAAATTGTTTCCAATCAAATTTTGTGTTAGAGAATTTTGTTCTGAATTCAGACTGTGTGCGAGATAGCAGTTACTTATAATTATACTTGATATTATTCCTACAGAAGATAGGGGTTTATGTTGGTGTCACAGAGCTCATTAAGCTGTTTTGCATTAGCTTTTTATTAGCATTTTAAAGAAAGGGTTATTCAGAAATTAAATAGGAAACCTCCATTTTAAGGTAGGACATTTTGATGTTAGGTCAGCTATGCTGCATGGGCAGGGATGTAACTGAAACTCTAGTGATACCTATTACAGATGAGCTGTCTCTATCAACAAATCTTCCTATCAAAACCTCCTCTACTCCAGAGTAAAATGGAGTTAGAACTTCAGAAAGGACCATGGTGATTTCTCATCCCTCTCCACTGGGGTGGGTCATATATGTAAGAATAAAAAGAGCCTTTGTTAACAGATACAAGCACTGCCAAACATCAGCAGCTTGTGATTGTTTTTATAGGAGAGTAGTGATCAAGTACTTTCCCCTGTACAGTCAGAAATGTTACCTGAGATAGACTAAATACTCGGGAATTTGGCTACGGTGCTTTTTGTGTTAGTAGTTCTTCTGAGACCTGAAGGCCCTTCTAATGTGCCCAGACATTGCAACATATCCTGTGCAAGGCAGTCACTTGGCAAGCTAGGTTGGCTGCTATGAAGAGGGCTACAGTCCTTCAGAAACACAGGTGAGAAGGGCTGTACAGCAAATAAAATGCAAGTTTTTTCACCCACATATCATAGAAGGGAGGAGCCGGTTATGTTGCACTGTTGTCTACCTACAGGTAGATAACATCTTCCGTATTTGGGTTCTACTGAGTGAATTTAGAGCTTCTTTCTCAGTTTTGCAGTGTTGTTGTTTTCTTTATTTTAACAATAAAATGTAAATTGTTCCTACTGCAAAGCAACCCCAACTCTACCAGGCACCTTTTGTGTAAAGCTTGTATAATAGACCCTCTTGTTTTTTGAAAATAAAATCAGCTTATCTCAACTTATTCCATGGGAGTAAAAATCTGCTCTCCAGGCAGTTGATAAGCAAACTACTGATTTAATGGGTTTGCAGAAGATGATTATGGAAGATGAGTATACAGATCACATGTACTCAGTAGAAGACAAATTGACTCCAAACTAAGACTGATGGAATAGGCTTGTGATTCAGATTTTCTGAAGGAGGATATTTGAATTCAAAGGGAGACAGAAGAGAGCTGAGGTGTTTATTGTCCATTGTTCCTCTCATGAAAACATGGACAATGGAAAGTAATGAATGTTACTAGCTTTCAGGTGAAGAGTCAGAGAAGACTTTTTTTCTGTGGATGTTTTTCCTGCATGAAACCAAGAACCAGGGTTGTATTCTTCCCTGATAATATGAACTGCATTGTTGTATAAAAGAAGGTGCAATGCTCACAAGTGCAGGTGCGCCGCCCCAGCACGGAGCAGGATTCAGCTCTGTGAATATCACACTTCATGTGCATGGCAAAACAGTTCTGAATGAAGGAGCAATTAAACAGTGTTTCAGGCCTGTGCACAAACAAGACAGATCTAACCCTGGGCAATACTATGTGACTGAGTATCTGCTAGGAATTAGAGGACAGAAATAAGAAACTAATTTTCATTCAACTGCAAATAATCGCATCTACACCCTCATAAAGTAGCCCAGCTGGTGTTAGAGTCCTTAGTCAAGTCTGTTTTGGGTGTGGTGGTGGGAAAAGAAAGAGGAAGGAAAAAACCTCTACCAATCTAAAGGCTATGGAAACTTTGGAAATGCCTGAGCAGGCAAGCACATTGTCCTGAGATATTGCTGGTGTGCAAAAGCTAATGAAAACTTCACTTCATGGCTTTTAAAAACTACAGGTGTTATTGTTTCCGATCCAAATGTCTACAAGAAAGACTCGTGAAACTGTCCATGTCACACTCAACTACTAGACAGAAGAAGAGAGAAGTACCTTATTCTGAGCTAAGGTCCTCAGCCCCTTTGTATCTCTCTTTATTTCAAGCACTTTACCTAGCGATGAAAAGTGCCACTTATATCTGAATCAAAGAGTTACAGAAGAGCCCTTTGGAAAGCAATGAACTCAGACTTTCAAGGCGATCAGACAACACTGCCCCTTCTTTTCCGACTCGTTAGACTTCAGGCTAGCAGGGATGATATAATTTTCTAACAGTTTTGGTTTTTTGGATGAAGATGGAAAGAGGAGATGACAATGTTAGTAGAATTGTGGCTTGTAGGAGTGGAAAAATTTCAGTGTTTTCTTGACATATTTTTATTTTTTAAGAAAAGATTCACTCTACAAATTGCATGGATTTTTAGTGGAGACCCAATTCTTACAGTTTTCTTTTTATTTGTGCTTGAGGAACATGCCCTTTAGTGTGATTAAGGAATAATTGGATTCATTTTGAATTGTGGTAAATGGCATGGCATTCTTTTCATGGAGTTTCTGGTTCTGCAATTACATTTCTGCAGCACTGTCTAGCAGTCACGAAAGATTAGCTGTGTTTTCTTCTTCTGCCATGCAGTTCTCTAATCTGTCTGGAACAAAAATAGATCAAGAAATGCAGCTTTGTAGATTGTATCAAATGCTTCTGTGTGTTGCTTTGTGACTGTTGGGTCATTCTTGGATACATAGGGTTGACATATATCTCTATAAGAATTATTTCCAGAAAATATGTACTGTGCACTGTCAGAGGGGTGTTCTCTTTCTTCCTTTTAAGTTCAAATTTCATAATTAGAACAAGATGAACAATAGCATCCTCTCACAGAAGAATAAAGATGTGCTCAACTCCCTTTCTACTCCTTTGAAAGATGAATAAATGGGTATTTTTTGCAGCCTTGCTTAATCTTCTGTTCCTCTTCACACCTTGCTCCATTTTGAGTATTTCAATAGGGATGCGTGAACTGCTTAGATAAGAGCCAACTCCAGAAAGAACTTCAAAAGAAATAAGATGAGGCCAGGCAGCCCAGAGAATTCCTTTGGAACACAAAATACAGGTGCATTTTGTACAAGGTATTGGTGGTGACCTTCGTTTTGTTATAATTGTACTTCTTCTGTGCCTCCATCTTCCTTCCTTGCTTCCCTGTTTTCTTCCTTCTTCTTGCTGTTCCCTCCTTTCCCTCCCTTCCCTTCCCTCTAAGAGGGTCTATGATGCTTTAAGATGATCATGCATCTGTTACAGAAGAAGCTGTTTCCCTTCTATCTCACATCTATACATTTTCAGAGTACAAACTTGCACATTACTTACGCAGTTGTTTCCGTTCTGGGGCATGGGGGATTTAGCAAAGTGACTCTCATTGCTGTTAATGGGATTTGTTCAGCTAAAATCTTGTGCAAGACAAGCCTTTTCAAAAGCGAGAATTTCTTTAGAAGTACAGGTAGACCTGGTTAAAGATTCTTTTGATGAGATATAAGGCAAGATCTTAGAGCATATCTAACAATTAAAGAACGTGGAAAACTTTTCACCAGTTAAAAGTGTTAATCTCACCATTATAGCTATATTTCCATTTGGCTAATTACTTCCTGCTGTGTAAAATTCTTCCTATAATTTCACTTAAAGGTATTTTTTATGCTTGTCTAGAATGACTGTGCAATGTTATTGCATGATTTTTAAAGCTGAGCTCCTCAATTATCAGAAAAAATATTTGCCAAGTAAATGTTTCTATGAAAATTGTCATTATCCATGAAGTGATTTATTCTATGAGTAGTATTTGCAGAGCTATGCAGCTGGTTGATTACTACAAAAAGAAAAATTACTCTAATAAATTAGTTGAGAAAAAAGGTAAAAATTAATTAAGATAATGTATATCTTGGATAATATTTGTCCAGCTGTTTTTTGAAGGCTATTGCCTTTCATTTTGGTGGGCATACATACCGGCAAAGCAATCCCTATATAAATAGTTCTGAGTTTATCCTGTGATCTGCCATCCTTACTTGAAAAATGCTGTATAAATGATCATTATTATGATTGTAAATCAAACCTTATTTTCATTTGGAGTAAAATATAATGGCATTTGAACAAGCAAGGCAGTGGGACTGTAGATGAATTGAGTGCCATGTGGTCTGATGTGTGCACTTTGAGATAAAGCCTAGGTTGTTCGGAGTCTGGGAATAAGTGCCTGGCCTGCTGAAGGCAATTGTTTGCTTGTTCTTTTTGTAAAGCCCCTAAGTTTCCCTGAAATTAGAGATAGTGCAAATATAAATCATTACATGGAATTTAGCAAATTCAGTGAACAATATTTTCAACCATCACATCCCTCAAGTCTTATTTTTTTCAGATGTTTTGTTTCACTGGCCACAATAAAAAATAGATTACAAGACTTTTGTTCATCCTGTCCTATAACTTATTTTGTCACAATTAAATAGTGCAGTTTTCAAACAAAACAAGAGGAAAGATTTTGCTCTAAGTCTTCAGTAGCTTTTTCCAATTACAAATGTGTAGGAATTGGAATGTAACTGGACATTCTTTTATGTAAATTTAAACATATGATTTATTTTTTTTTAATCAGATTCAAAGTACTCAGCACCTTCAGGGCTCATGGCACTCCCACTACATCACAAATACTGCAGACGTGTAAGCTGAAAGGGGAAACATTTTTAAATTGTTGAGAAATGCTGAGTTTACGTACTAGAGTGACAAGTGTTACCTATTCAGTGATCATGAATCTTCTCTTCCTTGAGACTCTTGAAGGGGAGCAGTGAAATGCTTGGGAAAACTTTTTTAAGCCTAAATGGGCAAAGGTGAAAGGAAAGTAAAGGTGAAAGAAAAAAGAACTAGTGGAGAGGAGAACAAAAAGAGGGAAAATTTCAGGCCTTTTTCTTGTCTTAGAAACTTGTTTGAAACAGTTGACCTGAAACGATGGTGAGGTGATTAAATTGCGAGATGCCACAGACATTAGTGTCCATTTGTATTAAAGGGGAATGATTCAGAGACATTACAAATATGCAGGTAATCAGAAGAGAAACAGTTGAATTTCAGGGTTGATAAATGCAAGATAGCGCACATTCAAATGCTCACAGACAGTGCTGGATTCATGACCATCACTCAGATAAAAGAGCAGAGATCACTGTAGACAGCCCAGTGGAAGATCTACTTAGTGTGATGTGATAGCTGGAAATACAGATAAAACATTAGAGTAATACAGAAAAATGTAAATAATTGTCTATATCAGTGGTATGTTCTCAGCTAGGCTGTTACATTCATTTCTTGTCATCCCATCTGAGAAAGGTAACAGAAGATGCTTAGACACATGAAACATAGGCAAACCAAAGCAAATCTACAAAAAAATTAACTAACGAACAGAAAAGACGAAAATACAAGAATGTGTTTTTAGTACACATTTGTACACAAAAAGGAACACTAAATGCTTTGTCAAATGGAAGTATAAGGGCTGTTAGCAGCCCTCAGGTATTGATGAAGCCTCTGTTTTTTCTTTTCAAAATGAAATGAAAGCAATGAAGAATAAAGGACCTCTACTACAAATATAATTCACTTGCTGTTTTCCCCTATGTGCTCTGCAGTGTTTTACAGGAGACTGTTCTAAAACACTGTAACATTCAGCTTGCTGGAGGCTGGGGCATAACCACAGCAAGACACTCTTTCCCCTTCAGACTGATGAAAACCTGATGAAGAACATTTTCCATAAAGCTCCCACTATCCCTCATCCCTTATGTGCAGATGTCAGGAAAACTACAGGCTGAAATATCTTCTTATGACAATAGAGAATAGCAAAATTATGTTTCCCTCCACTTATGCTTGGACTTGATCCCACTCCAACTGATTGCAGTTATGTGCTTGCAGATGACTGAAATAGGAATAAATTCTGTCTGTTGAACAAAACTTTTCCATCAGTGTGAAATTCTCTAATGACAGAACTTCACAGAATTATATGGGAGTTATACTAGCAGAAAATTTGCCTCCAAATCTGTGAATTCATCAGCCTGTTGTTTGCCTCTTTTTCTTCTGATAGTAAAGGGCTGAGGGATTTTTATGTGCTATTTAGTCTTGCATTTGGTAACTCATTTTCTTTCTGTATGGAAATTAACTGTAACGGTTTGTGTGTTTATTCATCTCGCAGCCAACATACTAACACTTGCCTCAGCGTCTCCAACCTTTTATACGGGAGACAATAACTTCTCAAGCATTGACATGTTGGTTCCTGGGTAATACCAGGTACTAATATGAAAGACAGCTGAAGAGTAGAATTTTCTGCCACCCTTGTTTCTGCCTGGAGTTACAGACTCTTGCTCCAAGGGCTTGACATAGCAGTGCAGCTGCTATGCAGCAAGATTTCCATCATGAAATATGAAACTTCTGAATTTGAATGATGTCTCCCAAGGATTTGAGTCTGGTGTCACAAAAGCTTATCTCCAGATATTTAGGACATGTACTAAATAGATTCTACCAAGCAGCTATTCAAAATTTATTAGGAATAATTGTTTATAGATTAAATGTTTTTTGAAAGGTTTTGGAATTATTGTTCTCTCTCCCATCACTCACCTTTAAAACATTCAAAACCATCAGATGCTGGTGAAGGGTATAAAACAAGATAGCTCAGTTCAAACTGGAATAGGTATGAAAAGGATGACAAGAACCAGGAAATGGGAGGTGTGGTGTTTTGGTTTTTTTTTGTTTGTTTGTTTGTTTTTTAATTTTTATTTTTTAGTTTTTGTTTTTGTTTTTGTTTGTTTGTTTGTTTGTGTTTTTGCGGGTTTTTTGCATGTTTTGGTTTAGGTTGTTTCTTTTTTTGTGTGTGCGTATCTGTGTGTGTATGTTTTTCTTTGGTTGGTTTTTGTTTGGTTTTCTATGCTCCATTTTGTGCATATATTTGGCAGGATAAACTCAGTTTACTAAACACAAAGATAAAAGAATTGCTTGTGCACCAGCCATTCTAATATTGCACAGGTCTCAAAAATAGGTCTCTCGTAGAGGATATCTTTTATACAGTCTGATTTTCTATGGCACAACTACACTATCATTGTGTCTCTAGGCTACTGCTTTATCGCTAGCACATTAATCCTACCAAATGTCTGTTACATATTGTGCCATGGAAACTCTGATGAGAGAAAATACACTGAGCACAACTTTTTGCATCCTTTTTCCAAGCTCTTGACCCTGGTAGCATATGAGTTAGTTGAAGTGATTGAAACAACCAGGTAAAGGAAATCAAGATTCTGAGCACTTGCTGGGGGCTGGCAGTGAGACATATAACCTTTTACTTTCAGTTAAAAACCAGCCTATTGTAGATGTTTTCTTTTAAACTACTAAGTAAGTGGTGATATATGAAAGGTACAAACTCCATTTAATGGGATTCATACACATAATTTCCTTGAAAACTGCTAAATTAGCCTCTGGATGAGGAGGGAAACCTTCTGCACACTGTCCATAAAAAGCCTGGTGATGGCATGGTCAGGGAGAGGGTGATGGAGTCATCAGACAAGGGGATGCACCTCAGATGCCACTCTTTGGGTTTCTGATCTCAGTCAGATGCATGACAGTGGCTATTGTGTTCTGTCCATATTTCTTTCTTACTATATTTAGTGAAGCTGAAGTCATTGTGGGTAGCACATGCACCTCTGGGCAGCTGCGTGCCATGGCGGGGATGCCCTTGACTAGGTGGGATACTCCCCGGGCCATGGTCAGAGCTGCGCAGCACTGCCAGTAATGAAGAGTGGCTGCTGGCCACCCCATGACTCAGCCCGGTATATGAAATGCTACAGGTTGACAAAGGGAGCTGCTGTTTCTTGTTCTCTGTGGTGACAAAAATTCTTGAATTTTTTTACTCAGTAAGGAGGTACTTGAGGAAACAGCTGTGGGGCTGTCAGGAGTCCCTTACAGCCAAACTGAAAGATGGCTAGGTGTTTTCTCTGCTTCTGAGGGTGATTGCTCTCCTTTCTGAATCCTGCTAAATCTTCCTGTCTTATAAAGAATATTCTCCCTGGAGACCATAAAGACACTTCAGAAGAGAGTGCTTCCCCCCTTCCTTTTGAATGCAGTAGATTTCACCAAGGATGAGGAATTTGCTACAGACTTTCTCTCTTTTTACATTCAAATTACACAGGGGTTGAACTGTGCACTATGCTAGCAATATAGTTGGTATGTTTTGCTTTTGGATAGAAAGTGTAGCTTTCCAGCAAGAACATTCTGTTTATTTGTCAAGTGGAATTGCTCCTTCCTAGCCTAGGGTTATGAAAAAACATTTTTGTTTAAATGGGGAAACAAATGAATAGTTTCCATAGACCTTAACTCACAGAATCCCAGTTTAAGGTTTAGCACAAACATATAGGGAAAGTGGTGTTTGCTGAATGCCCCTTGTTAAAACATTGGCAGCTCATCACAAATTCAGGAAGATGCCAGATGTCTCACTTAGTGTGAAAACACAGTGAGTCTGAGAACTGTGGATAATTTCCAGCATGAGCTGTTAGATACTGAAAGATTATTATTATATTATTATTATAATTATTATTTTGGTTTTGTTGTTGTTGTTCATGCTTTATTTTTCACTGAAACATACCTTTAAAAAATCAGAAATAAAGGTACAGAGAGAAGCCTGAAACTGAGGTTATCTTCCCTGACTGGTTACCTTCCCCTTTAAAAAGAGCACACAACTCATTTTTAGACCCCTTTAGAAGTCAAGGATGCACTTTGCACTTCTGGGAAGTGGCATTCCCATTTGTATATGATCTGAAAGGCAGATCTGAATTCAGACCCTCACTTTGTATGCAATGAAGCTTTCTATAAGTGCAGCTTCAGAGTCATCCTGCATGGAGAAACCCATGTTTCGGTAAAACTGGCCGTGTAACATCCTTTGCGGTTGATACCCACTGACCAGGGTGCTGGGTATTAACCCATGGATACGAAAGGCAAAGCACAGTTACGCTCTTGGTGATTTTTTGTACAGTTATTGCCTGTCGAGTTAGTTGTAACCAATGTAAGCTCGAGCAATCTCAGGACTGACAGGTTTTTCAGAGATCAAGGTGATGTTATTCTACCATTGAGTCTTTGATCCGGGTCTGGTACTACTGAACTTCAACCTGACTCAAGGGAATATGCAAACATTTCACTACTGAACCTGAGCGTGGACAGGAAAACAGATCGTGCAAATTGTTATGTACATCTATATCTGCACTGAGTATATAGAAGAGTATATCTGATGTAAGAGATAAATTTTGGGACTTTTCAATGGTAGAAATGCTATAAAATAACACATTAAATTGGGGAGCATTTTAAAGTGGGCTGATGTGAGCTACACATGCCACAGATCTGGCTGGGTTACTCTGGACAAAATTATTTTGTCTCATATTTACAGAATGCAGATTTGAAGAAAAATAATCATTACTAATTTATTGTAGACTTTCTTTTTCCTCTTCTTTTTAATGGATATTAACCTTTTGGCTACAAGCTAGATAAATGGGAGCTAATAGTTTGGATACTGCCTAGTTAAGCCATTCTGCCTGTGAATGTGCTTATTCTATTAATGTGGCTTCAATGAACAGAGAGCCAAACACCTGCAGCTTTAAGGGACTTACTAGTTTTCCTTTGGAGATGGAAAAGGGACTCTGGTAACGTCATTAATGTTGATTTTCACTGAATTTTTTTACACTATGATTTTAAATGCTTTTGAGAGAGTTTCCACATTGTGCAGCAAGCATATGAAAACTGTGCACAGAAAGGTATTTGACATTACTGTTGTCTACTCATACCTCAGAAGGTTGTAGTTTTTTTCTATCTCCAATTGTTCCAGACCTGTCTTTGGAAAAGTCTCAGATGCTTTTGTGTGGTGCAATGGTCACACCCAGTGGCCAGTTGGGTTAATCACATATGTGTATTCCCTATGGATATCTAAGGCAGTTTGTTCCAGGAATTTCTTATATACTATGACAGCTTGGAATCTAACTCGGTAGCAGGAAAGCAATGTATGTCCACCTTCACCTCAAGGTTCATTCCCAAAAGTGCCTGGCTGATCAAAACGAAGGTCTGGACCATTCATGGAATGAATAGCAAAGAGCTGAGGAAACCCCCATGGAGTCTGACATTCTTAAAATTAGGACCTTTGACTATAATGTGCTGGTGTTTCAAAAGAATGATTCAAGGACGGGCTGAAACAAAAAACCCTCTACTTTTCCTTAGTTTAAATTCAGCTTTCTTTTAACTGTGGAAAGCCTGAAACATTTGAACATATGCCTGATTCTTCTTTTTTGGCATTATCAAGGTAATTTGAAAAAAAGACCATTTTTCTTTCATATAAATAGAAAATGTATGGAAGTACCATGGATAAATCAAAAGATATACACATAACCCCCCTCCCTTGCCTCTGAGTCTAACTATAGCATCCTCTATTAGCATCACAATGACACTAATGTTTTCTTTCTCTCAGTGTAGACCATTTTGTCAAGGTCCCTGTTTTCAATTAGTGTCAGCAAATGACACATGGGTGGGAATACTACAGGCATGTTCACTGGAGGTAGCATTGCAGATGCTGATTTGGGGGATGGGAGAGCCAAGTCTCAATGGGGAAAAAAGGGAGGGACTGCTCTCCGTATAAACCCTTGCTGTAATGCTCCAAGGACAGAGATGTTAGTTCCCTTCCCTACACCACACATGTGAAAGTGGTGTCCTCTAAAGCCCTTCGTGGCATGGTAGGGTTCATTTACACAGTGTCAACCCATTTAAGAATCAAACAGCTGAATCTGCATCACATAACTTTGCCAGTCTTGCCCCAAATGTTTTAAAACATTGCCTCAAAGCCAAAAAACCTAAAAGTGGGGCTTTTTTTCAGCCTCTTACCAACTGCGTCACCTTCTTTGGAACAGGCAATAACTGTCATTATCATTTCTCTTCTTCTACCTACAGCATCTGCTTCTCAGTTCTGCCTGCATTTTACCCCCAGGAACTGGAGAACTTGCTCTGCTCTGATAAGAAAAGCCATGCTCCAGCTTCAGCATTGTTGACTGGGTGCTGGGTGTTGGCACCTGCAGGAACTGGACCAAGGCTTTTATGACCTTTTTCTACGGTGCAGTTTCTCTACATTTCCTGGTTGAGATACAGACTTTGGATACTGGATTTGAATGTACTGACAGTAGTCTTGCTTTACTCACTTATCCCTCACATAGCTTTCACATATAGTCCACGGTCTCCCAGGGCTCCCCAGGCTACATGTTAGACAAAGCAGATATCACAGATACTTTCTGAAGAACTTTGAATTCCTTTTCCTTGGTGAAATTTCCTTTTGTGCCTAGTTCACTGAAAAAATCCCAGCATGTGACACTGTGGACATTCAGAGAGTGACTCCCCAATTTCTCATTTCAACTGAGACAGTCAATCTGGAGTCAACGTAAGATGAATTCTGGGGTCTTTGCAGTAAGTTGGGAGGTTTCATGCCAGGAACCTCCCCAGAAACCCATGCACTAAAATATTACAGCTGTTTCTTTACTGGATTGTCTTTCACCCCACAGCCTGGAGATATTCAGTGCAGCACTTTGTGCTTGCTTTTCATTTTTGCTTTGCAGGTCACATTTAAATGAAACTTCCACACTGGATCAAGCTTGACAAAAAAAGAACAGTTATACCTTAAGCAAAAAAGTTGGCCTACTTTTTGTCTCAGTTCTCTTGTTGGTTATTTGAAGATGTAGGTAATATAAAGGGACTCTGTCAGGTCCCCTTTGCCCCCAAATTCAGATTACATTCAAGAGTAAACAAAACATTTAGGACCCCCCCTAAATTTAGTGAAAGTTCTTGTGATTTAATAAATGTAAGAAAAGTCAAAATACTTCAGATGCAAATCCCTTCCTGTGCTGCAAAATAGCGCTGATGCATGGGAATCACACAGGACAACTTTGTATAAACAAAATGAAACCATCAATGCCGCCTTCTCTGACTAAACTGAGGGAAGTTAAAAAACATTTCCCTACATTCTACTGTATCAATATAATCCCATTTAAAGCTCCAGCTGATATGTAGGTCTATTTATGTGAAATGCCAACTCTTATTTAATGATTAATAAGCAATGGTGAAACATGAAATTATTGGTAAAGTTCTTGCTAGTTTCAATGACCTAATGTAGGAGTAAATAAACAAAAAAAGGAGTAAAAAGAAGACATGCCGGTATGTGTTGTGCTGTTAAATTAAATCTCCTTCACTTTATGTTCCCAAAATAAATATGATATGTTGTTTTGAAGGGGGCTGACCCATTCCTATTGCAAGTGTGAAATCAGATTTAGTGGAGAAATATCCAGTTACCCCAGGCCCCGTGCTTTGCGATGGAGATGGAACAAGGAGTCTCTCAGAGCTGCCCCTGTTTTTAGCTACGACAAGGTCCAGCAGGTAAGGAAGGAATGAGTGAAGCCCAGCCCTTTGCCTGTTGTCAGAGGATCGTGGTTGCTGCACATGCTATAGTAGCTGGGGTCAGGCCATGGAGCCGTGCATATCCCCATTTTTCATCTCTTTTCCCTGTGCCCACCCCAAAATAATTCTTCATTTCAGGGAGGGATGCTGGATCAGAAGTCCTACAGCACACAGTATTTTTCTCATGTTTCCACAGGACTTAGAGTGAGCACAAGGAGTTATTGTCCATGCAGAGATCCCCCAGCGTGGACTTTCTGCATGCGCAGCGACAGGATCGATGCTGTTATAGTCTGTGAAGCTGAAGGTCCACCAGTAACGAGAGTGTATTACTTCTGCTGAAAGCACAGCCATCATGATTGCAGGGGGGATTAAAACCCTGTCAGTTCTGAATCCAAAATGAGTCAGTGGGACATTTCTGAGGCATACCCTTTGATCCATGCTTCAAGGTCTGTCAAGAGTGCACTCAGGTGTGCCAAGGTTTGATGCACTCTGGTGCCTCCTGAAGTAGCTATGCCATTGCAGAGGAAGGACCACTGTGATGGTATCAAACATTCCATCTGGAAGTGGTTCTGCCACCTTTTCCCCAGAATTATACAGGGTGTAAAGGATGCAGCACAGGGGTTGCAGCAGGCTATAAGACGACAAGACCTTTATATAAGCATTGAGTCTCTAACTTAAATGTCACTGGGAAAGCCTGGGAAATTCGCTTTAGTCCTGTCTGCCACTCAGACCAGGCTCGTCATTTTTGTGCTAAGGGCATGACAGTGCATCACTGGCATTAACAGTGTCAAATGTGTGACGTGATGCATAAGTACGATTGCATGAAATAATGAAATGGCAACTTCCTGAGCTCATTTAGCTTTTTACTGTGCAGTACATTAGTAAAAAAATGTTCAACTTACTGCAAGCAGGACCTTCAGCTGAGGATCCAAACCAAACCAAGTGAACTTCCTCCCTCCAAATGGTAATTAAGCCAATGATGCCCCTGTGCTGTTTGTTACACAGCAGCTTCTCTTACTTGGATCAAGTTTGTTCCTATCACTTTGAATGCAAAAAGCAGTTGATCATTTAATCCATGTGACTGCAAGGGTGACTGTCACAGCTTGCAAAGCATATGGTAGTTCTTGCAATATCAATAATAATCTCTAAGTAATGCAACTTCGGGTTGTAGTCATCTTTTATTATCACTCCAGTCTTCCAGTAGCTTCCTCCTGTCTCTCTCTTTTAGAATTTTTGTCTTTTATTATTAAATGAAACCTTCTATATCCAGTGATTACATTATCAAGGATTACCTGCTGAAAGGGATCAAAACTGATCAAAATAAAGGCTGCAGTATCCTGAATAAATTTTACTTATTTTGAGGGGCTTCATCAAATTAATTAGAGGATGAAACCAAACAATAAGCAAATAATGTAGTAGGCATTTTGCAGACAGGGACACTGAAATTTAAAGAGGAAAAAGGGACTTATCACAGGCTTACTGTACGGACTGAAACAGAACTGGAATTTTGTCTTGGAAGGCCAAGTGCATCTCTTACAGATTCCAAGTGAGGTGGAGCTTATGAAGTGTTTATTTAAAATCTGTGGATGGAAATGAAATACTTTTGGGTTGCCATTTTAAAGTCAATTTCTATAAATAAGGAATAAAATCCACTGTAACTATAGCAGGTAATTTTTCTTTAGATATATCAAAGTATTCAGTTCCCACACAGAAGTGAATTCAATATTGAGCATATTCACAGGATTCATTACAATTTCTGTAAGATCTATTTAAATCATTCTTTCTTCTAAACGAGATGCCTTGCACACTCTCTGCCTGTTATGGGGTATTGATAACATCTGTTTACTAATCTGAGAGCAACATCCAATGACTCCAGAGAATGTGGCAGATTTGAATGGCTGTAATGTTAAGTCAGGTGGCAGTGTGACTGACTGGTCAGATAATGAAAATAACATCAGGCAAAATGAAATGGGATGGCAGCAAATGTGGGGAACTGGCTATTTACACTGCATGTTTTTTTCTGGCAATGAAGGAATGGACCTAAAAGTACAGAAATTGTTGAAACCTATTAATGTTTTTGGCCAGTGACTCAGAAGCTGGGTTTCTGAGTCTCTGAGTAAAAAAATTTCCTCAAATTATGCAAGGAAGGGATAGAACACCATCACATTTAATTAGTGAAGCCCTTTCCATTGGTTTCCTGAACAGGTGAGTTTTGTGGCTCAGTGCCTAGTTGTGCATTGCTGGTAAGGATGTAGACCTTGTATTCTGCTGCCTTGCTGGGACTGTAAGGAGAGCACTTTTGCCACGGAAGAACAAGATTAAAACCAGCTCCAAGGGAGGTGGTTCTCTGGTCTGCCCTCAGGTGTGTCCATCAATGCAAAAATCTCATTCTCAGCTTGCCAGGGCACTCCTAGCACAATGCAATGGATCACTGGGTGCTTTGGAAGGGATATTATACAGTTTTCTTGGGGCTTGTGAAAGTAAAGGATTGCTCTTTCTGCCTACTCACACTGCATGTCTGCGTGAGCCTGGAAAAACTGACCTTGAGGGAAGCCCACAATCTCCTTTGCAAAGGATGGGGAGGGACCTGCTATCTTTATGTGATCTTGTAGGCTACTGGCAGGATAAAACTGGATAAAACTGTACTTCTGGCTAAAATAAATTTTAAAGAGGAGTCTGATTGTGCCTGGCTCTTGTGTGGGTACAAAATGAGGAGAGAAGGCATAATGTGCTTTCTCTGCTCTTCCCACAGAACCAGACTTATTGCATCTCACTTAACTATCTCAAAGTGACGTCTGTTCAGATCTGAAAAGTTATCCTGAGCTCCTTTTATAGTCAATGGAGAGAAACTAGAAGGTGTTTTTCTCCTTCAGATGAAGCATGTCATCCTAACAGGTGGTCCAAGATGGGCAAAACAAATCGCCCTGTGCAGTTGCGTCCTTCTTGCCATTAAGTTTAAAAACTAGAGTAAATCAGATTTAGATAACTAATTTTTAAGCACAAAAGTTAGATGATATATATACTAGGTATAAGGACCAGCTCTTGCCCTGTTTCATTGTTTGGGAAGATGGAGGTCTCTAGAAGGGCTCAGTTTAATGGAATAATGTTTCCTAACCTGTACTGTGTTTTTGTTGATAGGTACCTGGTCCACAGTCCAAGAGATATATCTTCACTGTTGGTAGGTGAGCTGAGACATAGGTCAACAAAGTAAAGTGTGTAGGCTTGCAAATGCTGCTTGATTTCAATGGAAAATAAGCTCAGTGAGTCTAAGACCAACTGTCACGTTGTCACAAATCCAGCTTTTGGTCATTTCTAAATTTTTCCAGTAATACCAGAGTGTTTTTTAAAGATACACTGAGCCAGAAAAGCTTTCTCAGGTAGCTGAGAAGAGATAATACACCTGATTTCATAGAGCCGCATAATATTTGCCTACCTAGAAAAGACATATTTCTTAGTCCAACTTTAAAAATATGTTCTAAGAAAAGATACCTATCTCTTCTTTTTTTTCCCTTGCTATTGTTCACTCGTGAATATGTAACACAGCATAACATTCTCAAACTATAATCTGCTCAACATTATCTAATTGCATCTGTCATTTTACTCTGCAATAAAATACTTCTGGGGAAAAAGAAATATGGAACTTAGCACTTGAGATACTTTTAAAAAAATTGCTTCTGATTTTAAATATGTAGCAATGACATTTACCTGCTAAAATTTAAAAAGCAAAAACATTCTGCATGTTATCAAGCTCATATGTAGTTATCATCTGTAGCTCACATGCTACAATGTGGGTATACCTTGTTCAAGTGATTCTTAGGGCAGACAGACTCTCATACGAGAACTGAGCTAGGGTCTATAGCTCTGTTTTTGACATATGCTTTAACCAGTCTATGGACTGCCTGTTTGGTATTGTTTAATTATTGTTCCTCTGAATGTGCTAATTGCACTTTGGCTGTATAACTTGTAAATGGGAGGGATGCCAACATATTCACTAAGTAACATCTTTGTGCTATCCATGCCAGCTTCCCAGAAAATACATCCAAAATGGTTATTGATCCTTTTTCTTGTGCTTTTACAGCTTAATCCCCCTTCATTCTTCTTCCTTTTTTTTTTTCTGATTCTCAAGCTGATACTCCATGAAAGCGATTTCCTTCAGCAGATCCCACGCCAGCAGCATGCCAGATTCTTGCAGCCTTCCATGTCACTCACGGTCTCCACTTTCTCCTCTCTGTCCTTTCACTTTCATATACTTCCTTCCTGCTGCAACTGAACGAGGATAGAAAAAGTCTGTTACTGCTTAATGGTTGGCATTCTCGAGTTGCACAGAAAGTATTAGGCATGAATTTGTTACTGCCTTCAAAAACCATGGGAGCCTCTACACAGACTTGTCTCCTAAAATTCAAGTACAAAGACAGTCTTGCCTTGTATGTGCTTACATAAAAAGCAAACAGCAGGGATTAATTACTTTAGACAGCTAAATAAATATTTATTTCCCCATAATAGTCTTCAAAAATATCTGTCACTGTTTCGCTACCTAACAATGGCTGGTAGCGACAAGTGGGATCTTTTTCAATGGAAGTTGCTTTTTAATGAGTGTTTCTTGAGTAGGAGGTTTAATCTGATGCTGCTTTTGGAGCAATGCCTAGCCTATCCCAGTATAAACTCCCTCTGATTAACAAAAGGCCTCATTTTTTAAACTGATCAAGCTCAGCTGATGCTAGTTGATTCTTTCATTTAACTCAGGCTTGTTTATGAGTCAATTAGCATTTAAACTGAGCTCCCAGCTTTCATATAAACTCCCAGCCACCTAAACCAAACAAAACAGCTTTTTCTCCTGTTTTTAGGGGCTACTAAGCACCTATACAATATCCTCCTATAGCATTCTTATGTTGCTGGGGATTAGGAAATTCATCTAGTGATTTTGACTGAGATTAATCCAGGCCAAAATTAGATTAGGTACCTTCCTCAGTATAGGTGCCTACACTTTTACTCCTCTCTCAGTGTTCCTGCTCCTTTCCCTGGGAGAGATCTCCTACTGGGAGTGGTGGGGCAGATGGTGAGTCACAGTTCACCTAAAATGGCCTGAAAATGCTGTAATCAGCCCACTCATACACCTTTCTGAGGTGGCTCTCTTTTCTCTGTGTTATGCAGTAAATTCCTTTTTACTTCCACTTGAACTCTTTGTCTGTGCTTATTCATTTGATCACTGTCCCCTGGGATGCCAGGTGTCTCTTGGCTGGGTGGGGAAGAGGGCATGGGTATTGCTCAGTCCTGAGCTTGCTGAGCTGAGGAAATGTCCTGTGGCTGCCACATGTGATGTCTCCTGTCTGCTGTTACCTCTCCCAGCACCATCTGTAAGCCTCTGCTCTGAGACCTCCCCACTTCCCATGCTACCTCCCTATTGCTCCCCCTCTTCCCTTGGGGCAGGTGATCCCTCACCTCTCACAAGGCACGATGGGCCCTGGGGCCATGCTGTGGAGGATGCAGCATGCCACAAAAATGGTGTTGAGCACCTCTGGCATGTGGGGTGGACACTGTGCTTCTGGAGGGGTACTAGCATTGGTACCATACTTTAAGGATGCCAAGGGCCTGCTCTGCTGTGGCATGGGTCTGGCAGCGAGCACTGTTGCAATATTGTCATGAAGCAGCTGGCAAACACCTGAAGAAGGTGAGATGCAATGGTCCAAGGAGGCAGCCACTAACTGGAGAGAGTCAAGAAGAAAGTAGAAAGTGAGGGTGTCCACCGCCACATAGGTTGGCTAGTGAAATTGCACCAAGAAGGGCTGATGGGGACTGTCCCTGGTCCATGGATGGAAATGGATGTGGTGTGCAAGATGAATGGATTTTTAAAGTGTTTACGAAGAAACCGCTCATCTCTACTTGTGGTAAAGTACTATCTGTGCCTGGTCTGGAGTCCCACAACTGGGGTGTGGGACTTTTTGTAGATTTTATGTCCACAAAATGGACCTGTAGTCCACAGATTGGAGCCATTACCTGTAGCATTCATGGGTCAGAGTTCTGTGATGTTGTTTCTGCACAGTTTAAGACTAGGATTAAAGATGCTATTAATTGTGGGAAATGAGCTTTCAAGCAGAAATCCTGCATTGATTCTGGCCCCCAGGCCATAGGCGAAGTGCACAAATTGTTCTGTTTATTTTCCAGTAGCTCTGATGAACGTCTTCAGGGTGCAGCAGGCACTCCACTGGCTCTTTGCAGGTGCCAGGATCCTCACACATACCTAGAGGATGGTGGTGACACAGCTGGCATATGGAAGGATGTTCCTGTCCTAGACAGTATCCCAGGCTTTGACCTAGGGACTAAATTTCGTGATGATTGCTTTACTGGTGAGGCAGAGACCTGAACTGTGGACAGCTAGTCTTGGAGTGTGGTGTCTAGGTAGTGCCTTCCTACTCCTTCCTCCACAGTGTGTGGGGACAACATACATGGAGATGAATGTTTCTGTTCCCAGATTTTCCTAACCTGCACGTATCTTTTTTCATTCTATCTCTTCACAGTACTTTCCTGCTCCCTTGCCCGGGCTATGTGTTAACTGTTCCTGGGGTGCATTAAACACAGCACAAACAGCTGGTCAAAACAGGTGATTATCCTGCTATATTCAGTGTTTATGCTGCCTCAGCTTGAGTGCTGTGTCTGCAGTTCTGGGCCCCACAAGTTAAGAAGGATGTGAAGGTCCTCAGATGCATCCAGAGAAGGGCAACAAAGGTGGTGAAAGGGTTGGAAAGAATGTCCTATGAGGAGCAGCTGAGGACTTCGGACTTGTCTAGTTTGGAGAAGAGGAGGCTGAGGGGTGACCTCATGGCTCTCCACAGCTTCCTGAGGAGGGGAAGTGGAGAGGGAGGTGCTGAGCTCTTCTCCCTGGTATACAGATAGGACACGTGGTTCAAAGCTGCACCAGGGGAGGTTTAGCCTGGACATTAGGAAGCATTTCTTTGCTGACATGGTGGTCAAACACTGGAACAGGCTTCCTGAAAAGGTGGTCGAAGGCCCAAGCCTGTCAGTGTTTAAGAGGCATTTGGACAATGCCCTTAACAACATGCTCTAACTTTTGGTCAGCCTTGAATTGGTCAGGCAGTTGGACTAGGTGATTGTTGTAGGTCTCTTCCAACCAAAATAGTCTATTCTATTCTATGCTATTGATCTCAAACTCCTGTCTATGCATAGTGCCCCTAGTTATACCTCCTAAGCCCTACCTCTGTCTCCCTCCAGTGCTTATTGCTACACTGATTTGACGTGGTGCCTCTACAGAAAATCTAATATCTCTCATGTCCCTTCTTTCTTCTGGTGTTACCTGGCACGCAGACATCGGAAAAGTTGCAATGGGTTGTGTTTCATTTCCTGAAGGTGCCCAGCTAGTGCAGTCATGGTCCTGGCATGGAGATGATGAAAATGGAACTAAAACCAGTAAACAAATCACAAAAGATCCTAGATAACTAGACTTTCCCATACAGCTGCATGAGAGACAACATAGATATTGTTCTGTGTCTGGTCATCCAAGTGCAATTGCCTGGTGAGCAAAGATGCCTCTCAAGCTTTAGAAGTTCTGTGTGAGGAGAAAGGAGAAGTAGATGAAATGGCTGACTGCCAAACACTATACATCTGAAACAGTACTATACAACTATTTCAGCTGGATGAATCACACCTTGAAGACCTGAAAAATGTGTGAGACTTTTAAAATGGTGGTAAGAAAATTATTGACTTGGTGTGTGGTTAATTAAACAGCAGATGGTACTCTCTGTTGTTTTAGAAGATTAATAAAAAGGAAGCTTTGATGACTCTGAAATGTTGGGCTGTAATCAAAGAACCTAAACTAAATAAAAATTGTTTATGATATTTTACAGTGAACAAGAAGTTAACTTCTGCTTTTGTTATGAGGTCACGTGAAGCATGACTGGTGGCCACCAGCTGGGAAGGACGGACAACACAGGCTGTTCTTCCAACAGATAATGTACCACCTTGTACTTCATGTGTGTCTGTCAGTAATCTTTCAAACCTCTTGCTTCGAATTAGCAGTAGAGATTTGAAGATACTTTATCTACCGTTGTCAACGGTCCTGATTTCACAGGGGTTGGACTTGATGACATTCAGAAGTCCCTTCCAACCAACATCTCTTTGGCAATATAAAACTTTCAATATCAGTAGGAGAAGGAGATGCCTGTTTGAAAGCTGCATAAAAGGCATGGAGGGGAAAGAGACCACAGCTCATGTCACCAGAACACGTACTACAGCACCGGTTCTGCAGTACTGCCCAGCCACCTCCTGCTTCTGCCAGAGGGACTTTCCCAAAGAGAGAGGGTGCTTTGGCTTGTCTTATGCTCTCACACCACCACCCTGCCTTCCCAGGGGCAGGCCTGGGTCATGTCTTCCTGGGACAGAGGTGGAAGATGGAGATGGGGGGAGGGAGCGTGAGGGGCATATGGATGTGTTGGAAGAAACAGAGAGGGATGGCATGGGGAAATGAGAGAAAAAGGGTCTCAGAGAGACAATGTCAAAGGGAGTCTGGAGCAGGGGAGGAACTGCCATGTGGAAAGGGCGAGTAAGGAGAATAAGGAGAGTTGGAGAGGGCACTGGTACATCCTCCTCCGCTTGGCCTCAAGGGACAGAGTGTGCTATGGGGGGAAGGCATGCATGTTCTACAGGATGGGGCACTACACAGACATGAGGCTGAGAGAGGAGGTGGGAGAGAGGAGGCAGGAGGAGGTGTGGTGAACCCTGAGGCAGAGAGAGGGCAGAGGGACTGGCAGGGAGCTTGTTGCATGATAAGCAGTGCCTCTTGCACTCAGACCTACGGAAGCAGCAACATGTGCAGCCCATAGGGTGCTCCAAGGAAGGCACAATGAATGTTTGTTGTAGTGGTGCAGCCTGCCACCTTCCCCAGCTTTGGGCAAGGGGCAGGGAGAAGAGAGGGTTTTCAGGAGAAAACAATCTAATTCAAGAGCCACCTCTCCTCATCGCCCTTCTCCCCATTCTTTGTGTTTATTTGTGCAGTCAGGTACTTGATAGGTGGTTTAATATATTCATTTTACGTATGTCAGGGTAACTCCATCCCTGATTGAACTCCACTGAATCTAGATCATTATTAGAAAATTGCTTTATAAATAACCCTGGACTGAAAGACATTTCCCATGTTAAATACAAAGCACCCTGCTTCTAAGCTGCTGCATGTTTTCTTGAAATGCAAACATAGGCAGCAGGCACATCATTGTTAAACTAATTAAAGTTTAAAGAGAGACCTTTATACATACTAGTCTAGCTAATTTGTTGTCACAGGATCATAATTCATTAAATGTATTTTCTATTGTTAGTTAAATTAATAATAAGCAAACCAGAGCATATGGAATGTGTCAGCTGATGAGTCAAGATGGAAGGAAAAATCTTTACTGAGTCTTTAAAAGTCATGCCTTCTTCTACAGAGTTTCCTTTTTGGATTACTGGCTAGAAGGTTGCAGTCTAAATAAATATGATGGACTTCACATGCAGATGCCCTGCTGTGCTGAGCTGCAGTACTTCCCTTCCATTTTACAAAACCACCGAAAAGCAATGTTAAAGCAACTACTGCTTAATGGAAATTCAGACCTCTGTATTGGAGACAAAATCTGGAGATGATGTAAAGACAGCAAAAGTTGACCAGATGTCTGGGAAAGTGTCATGTAACTTGCAACAGTTTGATTTAAAATAGATGCATGAAACGATTCACCCCAGGACACCATAGCTGTTTTAATCTCTACACATCTGCCCCATTCCTCTTGCAGGGATGGCTCAGCTGCTCCAGCAACATCAGCTGAACTCCTTCGCTGCTGCTCCACCCCAGATACTGCTTCGTGAGCATAGGAGCCACTTATGCACTGGCAGCAGAAATATCTAAGATTGCTCTGGGCAGATTGCTCAAGGCAGAAGCCACAGTGAAGTAGCAGGATTAGGTGCCCCCACAAGTGAATCAGAGTTGTCAGGTCAATGTGGCATGCTTGAGCACTAAATTCAGCTCTGGAAGTAGTTTTTTGGTGTGTTATTGGCTGCGTCAGCCTAATGCACAGAGGAAATGCTTCTTGGTGCACTGTATCTGTTAATTTTCCTGGGAACTCAGTGGGCCTCTGCCCTGGGCCTGGAAGAAAATAGAAATTATAGTCCTGAGAGTACACATTTTTGTAAGTGTTTTTTGTTCCTGCACAAACTCAAGTCCTCAGTGAAAAGCCATCTGATGGGTACTGGGTACCAGTACTTCAGAGACCACTGGTATGGCATGGGTTTGGAGGAAGCCAGAGCTCCAGAGATTTTTTGTATTCCTATTTTACCACTGGCCAACCTTTTGCCTTTTCCTTGGCATGAACAGTGTTTTGGATTCCTTCACAGATTCTTGCTCTTGAGTTTGAATTCCTGCCTGTAGCAGGGAAGTGGACTTTCAGAGTCCAAATGCTCTTGGTTCCAGCCAGGACAGACTTATGATTTCCCTGTGACTCAGGCTGAATGAAGCTAATTATACTCTTCTGAGTGTTTTCTTGATAAGGGGACTCTCCCTGAGCCATCATTTTGGAGCATGTAGCTGCCTATCTCACCTCCTTTCCTTATCATACTAAAACAAGTGGTTCCGTGATTGTGGTGCTAATCAAGATGAGGGTCCTTGTGGATTTGTGCTCAACAACTCATGCTCACTCTCTCTTTACAACAACCCTGGCTGTCCTTCCTGTGCCCCTTCTGCCACTGTTACTGCAATCAGTGTTTTAGGTCCTCCCAGCATCTTCTAAATGCCCTTTGGCTCCTCTCCTCCCTCCCATGATCTTAAGCAATTTCTCCCATCCAGTTATCCACATTGCCTCCATTTCTATCCCATATTTACTCCTACACCCTTGGGACTGTGCAGGATTTGACAGTTCCTGCAGCTGGGCTGCAGCAGTGAGCGCAGGGATTGCCTGCTGCCTGCAGGGTGCTGCCAGACAAACAAGACAAGTCATAGACAAGTACTGCCTATTTGCCATCAGCAGAAGGGTGGCTATGACCGCTTTTCTTTCCCCAACTTCTGAATTTCCCAAAGCTGTAAGAATTGAATATCTTTTTGTTGCAGCATCTTTGTCAAGTTTGGCTGGACTCAGGCATGTCCTCTCATGTTTCTCACAGGAAGGTGGGCAGATAGGCATCCATGCATGACATGACAGCATGATTATTTAAGCCTCTGTTGCTCTGGACTGCCTAAGACTTTGGACTACATAGCTCTTTCTCCTATTGGTATTTAGTATCTCCTACTGGTGTTTTGCCAGCATCCAGAAATCCTTATCAAGTCACAGAGAACTCAGTGCTATATTCCTGAGGTGTCCAAGAATTTGTGTTTTTCCTCCCAGTCTCTCTTTCTGATAATCTTCTGCTGAAATGAACTTGGCCAAATCATGTTCTTCTATATGGCAAAAACTTGTGGAAAATTAAAAAAATAAAATTATTTATACGGCCACCAAATAGAGCCTTGCTTTCTCAGCCTGAATCATATTTTCTCTGCTCAGTGAAGGGATTTTGTATTTTAACTGAGACTAGACATTGGCCCCTATATATCTGCCTAGTAACAATTGGCATTTTATGCTAAACAAAAGAAGTTGTTTAAAGGGCTATCAAATAGTAGAACAAGTAAAGCAATGAGTTCATTGTATTGCAATTTACTTTCTAAAGTATAGTTAGAAATACAACATGCTTATTAATAGCCAAAATTGTGGGTTATAAAATTTGGAATAGAAGTGATGACTCCTCTTCAAGGATCTGGGAGAGTGTACTATCAGAACCGGAAGCTGTCAGTGAAAAGAACCTTTTTTTGGCTAAAAAGGTGTAAAAGGTATACTAAAGAGAGTGTCTGATTTCCGATACTGATAGCATTGTCACAAGTGTACATGATGGATGTGATTAGTACTGCCAAATATAGACACTGGTTAATGGTCTCTTTAATTAGCATTGAAGTGTGTCTCACATTAGCATGAATGAGAGCTATGTCTTGTAGAGGGAGAGGAGCAGAAGACAGCCAAGTGGAGACTGTAAATGCATGTCCACCAGTAGAAGAACTGTCTCACTGCTTTTAGGAGGGTTGAGCAATAAAATACCATGGGACCGACTGTGGCATGTAGATCCTAGTAAGACGGGAGAAAGGAGAAAAGGACTCTGGTCAGAGGGAGGATACTGTTACCTTGCATTGATAAGTTAGTCACCTCATGTTGTAGGAACAGGGCAGGCAAGGAGACCTGAATTTTATCTGTACCTTGAAGAAGCAAGGAGGAATGTAAGTTCTTAAGAGAGGTTATAATCCAAATTTGTGAGTCTTTGTTCTTTTGTCTGCATTAAGTTTATCATTTTAGCCAACCAGAGCAACTTAATTCAGTTGATGTCTCAGCAGACTTTCTGTGGTCCCACAATGCCAGCAGTGCTGCCCATGGCACTGGCTTGTCTATGCTGGAGAGCACCTGCAAGAGCTGTGTGCCATGAACACAGCTGTGGTGGGTTGACCCTGGCTGGATGCCAGGTGCCCACCAAAGCTGCTTTATCACTCCCCCTCCTTAGCTGGACAGGGGAGAGAAAATATAATGAAAGGCTTGTGGGTCGAGATAAGGGCAGGGAGAGATCACTCACCCATTACTGTCGCAGGCAAAACAGACTCAACTTGGGGAAATTAGTTTAATTTGTTACCAATCAAATCAGAGTAGGGTAATAAGAAATAAAAACTAAATCTTAAAACACTTCCCCCACCCCTCCCTTCTTCCTGGGCTCAACTTCGCTCCCAATTTTCTCTACCTCTTCCCCCCTGAGTGGCACAGGGGGATGTGAAATGGGTACTGTGGTCAGTTCATCACGCGTCGGTTTTGCTGTTTCTTCCTCCTCAGGGGGAGGACTCCTCCCACTCTTCCCCTGCTCCAGGCTGGGGTCCCTCCCACAGGAGACAGTCCTCCATGAACTTCTCAAAAGTGAGTCCTTCCCACGAGCTGCAGTTTCTTCAAGAACTGCTCCAGCATGGGTACCTTCTACAGGGGTCAGTCCTTCATGAATAGGCTGCTCCAGTGTGGGTCCTCCATGGGGTCACATGTCCTGCCAGCAAACCTCCTGCTCCAGCTTGGGCTTCTCTGTCCATGGGGCCACAGATCCTGCCAGGAGCCTGCTCCAGCCCAGGCTTGCCACAGGGTCACAGCCTCCTTTGGGCATCCACCTGCTCCAGTGTGGGGTCCTCCACAGGCTGCAGGTGGATATCTGCTCCACCGTTAACTCCATGGGCTGCAGAGGCACAGTCTGCCTAACCATAGTCTTCACCATGGGCTGCAGGGGAATCTCTGCTCTTGTGCCTGGAGCACATCCTCCCCCTCCTTCACTGACCTTCGTGTCTGCAGAGTCATTTCTCTCACATATTCTCACTCTCTCCAGCTGCAACTTCTGTTGCACAGGTTTTTTTTTTCCCCTTCTTAAATATGTTATCCCAGAGGTGCTACCACTGTCGCTGATGGGCTCAGCCTTGGCCAGCAGCAGGTCTGTCTTTGAGCTGGCCGGCACTGGCTCTGTCGGACATAGGGGAAGCTTCTAGCAGCTTTTCACAGAAGCCACCCCTGTAGCCCCACCTGCTACCAAAACCTTGCCATGCAAACCCAATACAACAGCTTACTGCTCTACTGTTTTCACAGGGATTTAGTCTACCTGAGGGTTGCTGTCTGCATCTAACAGCCAGTGCCTTCTCCTGGGCATGTAGCAGTCATCTACCCTGTCTCTCTCATGGGTTCTGGTTTAAAGCCACCATTCAATGGAGCTAAAGCAACCATTCAATGGGAGCAGGGTTTGAATAGAGCTAAACACTCTCTGCCACTGCCATCCTTACAAGACCTCTTACTTTTTAGATAAAATTGGTTGAAAAATGTTATACAAACTATTTTGCACGACATTTAAAAGTAAACACAGTTTGAATTTAAAGCTGAAGCAAAACAAGAAATGTAAATTGAAACTTCACTTACTTTACTTGTCGACCTTGCCACTGAAAAAATAAAAGAAAAAGTAATTAAGTTACATTTTCCCATGAAAAGGCATTTTCTGAAAAAAACTCATTCTTTTGAGAAAATCATTTTTCACCCAATATTTCTGACCAGCTGAAGTTTCAAAATAAAAAGCAAAATACATGGACTTACAGTTTATTGTTTACCGCCCAGGAATATGTTCTTCAAATGAAAAGTAAAAGCAACCTGCAGCATGTAGAGTGGAAGGATGGAAGAAAAACCAGAAGGAACTGACAGGCACAGGTTGAAGAATAATTCATCATTCAGCAACATAAGCTGACAGATATGCTCTTTAGTTTACTAGCATCCAAAACCTTTTGTATCTCCATTTTCATCCATAGTCTTTCATTCTGGATGTTGCAAATCGGTACTTTAAAATTATTGCTCTGCCTATTTTGAAATATATGCTACTAGAAATTATTGCTCCTGGTACTTGTGAGAGACTTGGAAGGTCACAGAGTGATTTCATGGTCCCCCATGAGTCATGGTACAGTTACAGAGGTGTTTTACAAATTCAAATCAATAAGGTTATGTTTCACTATAGAGGGGCGATCAAAAAAGGTCATAGCCCTGAAAAAGAGCACCATTTATTAATAGACCTTTCCTTCAATCAACAAATACTTCTTTTTTATCTTCTGGAGCTGTATTACAGTGAAAACCATCACGATCTATTTCAATATTAAAATCAATTTTCACTAGGTCATTGAATATAACATGAATATCATTGGCTTGGAATAAATAAGAGAAACTCTTAACTCTTTTTGCCTGTTCTTCTCCAAAACATAGGCTCCTCTGTACCACCAGGACTAAAGGGACAACACACATAAAGTGCAAACTCAGAAGCAGAAGGTAAAAAATACTGCAGCTAGCTGTGTCTTCTCAGAAATTCAGAGCAGTGCAGAAGAATCTGCAGGCAACTATTTCGTTAAAAGAGCAAACCCTGAAGCTGCTTCTGCATGTAAGGCTGAAATGTCACATCTGTTGTTCGTTGATTAGCAGCCAAAGAAAGATGCGGAGCGCTCTCTTTTTCCTTTTCAAGCCCTTCTGTACAATGGTTGCTCACCTACCATATAAATGGCTTATATTTTATAAGCTCTCTCACAGAGTCCTTTATTAATCATAATCTCAGAACAGAATATGGAACAAGAGATGGAAGAAGGAGGAAAAGGAGAAGGAGAAGGAGGAGAAGGCAAGGCAGTAAAAGGCTAATATGGAACTACGAACTCCAAAACTACTTAAACTCTCAGAAACAGCACAGAGTGGTCCAAAAAAGATATCTATTTCATGATGGCAGGTGGAAGTGAAAGGCAAGCAAAAGGTTGCTATGTGTTCAGTACAGCAAAGTGGGAGAGCTGAGATTTGTTTAAAAACCCACAGTTGATTTAGGAATAGCAACCTGCTGAAGAAGGTTAACCCCTAGGAAGCATGAGGGTTCTGAGAGATCAGCTGCACATAAATAAAAAGACTAATACCTCTGAAGTGTTCACAACAGAGCTGAGACTGAGTCAGAAATAGCATTTTGGAGGCCTGTGCGATCCTTACTTTGAGACAAGACTACAGTGGGTATAAGAGGCCTCAGGCTAGAAGATCTCAACATGCAGCTAGAAAAATTGTTTGCATTTTACCTAACTGCAGAAAAGAACGCGGCTAGACTTCAGAATATGAAAATGAGACAAATATTTTTGCAAACGATGGGTCCATAGCAACATGCAGATGTGGAGAAAAATGAAAACACAGGAAAAATACTCCACAAAATTCTAATGGAGTGAGTGTGGGAGAAGTCATACAAATAAGTGTGAGTGATGTGAAAGAAAACATAATTTTAAGTGTCTTGTGCTAAGACAGAGCTGCTATATTTCCATAGAGAAGAACCTTTTTGGAAAAAATAACCTGTGCCTACAAAAAATACACATATCTTCAGTGTAAGAAAGAATCTCTTTTGGTGATCTGTACAAGAGACAGCTACCTCTTAACACAAGAATATTGCCTTGATTGGAAATTTACTTCTCACTACTCTTAAACTAGAGAGATGTAAAACTCCTAAACTAGATAGGGAAGGCAATATCCAACTCTTCAAGAAACAGTCTGAGAATAAATGTTGGTTGTGTTGAGCAGACACACATAACTTCTGTTCCATAAAGGAGAAAACTGTGCTTTTTCACTGTGGGCTTGATGTGAACAGCAGCTTTAGCAGGTACACTTTATAACTGCTGTCACAAATGGAGCACCTACTTTCATGCTGCAAACGTCTCCAACCTACTGACTGTTGACAGAATGCATTCCTTGGACAGACAGCAGCTTGTAAGCCTGGAGATCATTTTCCAGATGTTTTAATGTTGTCAAAGAAAGCCAACAAAAACATAAAGTAAGAATGACTGGATCTGTTGCCCTGTCATAGATGTTCCTAGAAGTCTCTCTCTGGAGCTGAAATGAAAACTTGGAAGAACTCTTTTGGCCAAGTTCGATACAGTGAAAACTATCACAGAGCTTCCAAAATTAGTTTATTCCACAACAATTATGAAAAAGAAAGATAAGTACTTCCCTGTGGCTGGCAGTCTGAGCAGCTAACTAAGCATGTAAAAAGGGGGAAAACGTCCCTAGCCAGGGAATGCTTTCTGGGGACCACTGGATGCTTCAGCTGTGTTCTGACAGGGTCCTCTAGAAAAAAAAAAACAAAGGCTCACATCTGTGCAGTTTTAATGCACCATTTAGAAGGCTCCAGTTTACCATGCTATTTGGAAAATGCATTTTAAAATCTCAAGTATTTCCCACAAATACACAATAAATGATGTGAAACTATGAGAAGAAGAGGAGGAGAAAAATAATAGAAAAATGTTGCAATAGAGACTCTGGTAAGCTTCTAGAAGGGATTCAAATTAGGAGGTTGAAAAGCAGAAGGCAAAAATGTGAGTTCAAGGTTAAAGAAATAACCAATCTAGGAAAATGTAGCAGGGGGGAAAAAAACCTTAGCAGAGGATGCAAATAGGTCTGATGACTAATATGTCCCCATACATATATAAAGAAGACATACAGAACCTTAAAGAAAAGGCAAATTTTGTCAGGGAGTTTATATTCAAACAGCTCTAAACCATTTAAACTGCTATCTGAAGGTCTTTAGTTTGTAAAAATGCATAATGGGCACGGACTGGTGATCACAACAGGGACTTTCTGAATCTCAAATAGTTGATAAAGAAGGAACCTGTCCTCAGAATGTATGATAATAAGCACCAAACAAAGCAGGCAGTTGATGCTTCTAAGCAAGGCCTTGGGGCAATGCTTTTAACAAGGAATGGTGATCACTGGAGACCCATGGCATATGCTTCTGGACACCTGACTGGAACAGCATGTCAGCATGCACAAAAAGAAGCGGAGGCTCTATCTTTAGTCCGTGCATGCAAAAAATGTTCATTGTTTTTATATGGAATAACAGTGCTAGCAGGAACTGATCACAAGCCATCAGTGGCAATTGCTGAAAAGGGCTTTGCAGGCAGATCTAAATTGCAAAGTCTGGTATGATTTACAGCTCAGGTATAAATCTGGAGAAGACTTACATAGAGCAGGTATTCTGCCCAGAGCTTTCAGTAGAACTGAAGTAGTACAGACGCAGGGTCTCACGTGCATGCAAAAATTTTTAAGAAATTTTTTCTTCTCAGACTGTATCACTGTGGAGTCCTGTCACTGCAGAAAGACAAAACACTAGACAAAACATTGCAGAAGGTAATACAAGCTATGAGTGTGATTAACTAGACAGCAGTTACTGGTCCTTAAACAATTTTGAAAGAGTATTTTATATATTACGGAGTGTATTTTCTGAGCTTGCTAAACAGCTTTCCAAAACTTTGCATCCGGTACTGGTAAACAGAATGCATGCATGATAACTGTGTATAAAAAAAATATGCAAAATGTGTTATATTATATTTGTAAATGTTAACTACGGACCAGTGTGGTCAAAATAGCCAAAGAAAGAAAAAAACAGTTAATTTCAGAAATGTTGGTAAATTTAAAAAACCTGCAGTGATGGTAATTCCAGAAACTTAAGATTCATGCTCCACAGCTGAAAGAAATTTATTTGTTTGCTGTAAAAAAATTGTATTTTTTTCAGATCATTATTCTTGGTATCCAGAAATAACATTGCTGCAGAAGTCATCTGTTGAGCGTGTGGTCTTACATAAAAAGATGGTATTTGTCTGCCATAGCACACAACCCATGGGTATGTCAGAGAATGGACCACAATTTGATTATTAGGAATTTAAACATTTTTCTAAAAGAGTTTTTAAACACATTACTTCTGGTTGAGGACATCCATGGTCTGATGGCAGTGTGGGAAGACTGCTTAAACAATCTGTTAATTTCCACTCATATCCCATTCAAGAATTGTTTAATTCCAGATCAGTGCTCTGGATACTGAAACACGTTTAGCAGCAAACTTAGATTAAGACCATCCAATGGTAGTGTAGTCAATGACATTAAGGTAAGGGATGTCTAACTGCTGTGAAAAAATCAAATAGAGAATGTACTGTATTAACGAATGGCACTAACGAAATCTTTGCAATCCAAGACAGCTAGACTGTATATAATGGAAATATATTTAATGGCACAAAAGACTGCTGTCATGAGGAGTTGCTCCTCTCTCTGATGAGGCAATTACTGAGCAAGCATGGATCTGTTGGACAAAGAGGAGGCATTGTGTCTTCTTCCCTTGGTGGGAAGAGATGGACGCAAAATCTTAAAAGCAAGTAAAATGAAGCCCGTGAGCCAGACAGCATCAATGGAAAGGACCCGACAAAGACACAGAGAGTGTAAAACCATGGGATGTCTCAAAGGCATGAACTAAAGAAGGCCAGCTCAGATACTGATTGATAACTGTGGATGTATGCGTTGTACTTTAAGTAGTCACTGTCTTTTTTTTTTTTCTCCTTTGGAAGGGAGGAAAATGAAGGTAACTGATCCTTGACGAGTTTGGAGTGTAACATGCCCTGGAGGGCTGTGATTGGGAGTAGTGGTTATCTGCCTACAAGCTTGAGAGAGAAAGTAAAACAGGCAGAGACAGACTGATTTTAATAGTCTTAGAAAAGACCCGTCACACGATAGGCTATGATACAGAGTGGCTATGCACATACTGCTATAATTATGCCTGTAATCTGCAATAAGATTATTAATAGCAGTAAGAACTACCACTAGTAAAGCTTTTTTCATGTTTATACTGGACAGAAGGGTATCAAAACAACATTGATCTTCTTGGTGGTAGAAGATAAAAAGCTTCCCCGGACTTCAGCTGATGTGTGACCAGGAAATCTGGAGTGAGCAAATTTGCGGACATGGACTCGATGATCTGAGAGAGTACAAAGGGGGTAGAACAAAGAGATTAAAACATACTTCAAGAAATGGCAGTTTTGAGGAAAACTTTGAGAGGCATTGTGGGGATTTTTGTGGTGATCTGTGCTGGGCTGAAATCCAGCAAAGTTAAACTCCAGGTCCTTGAGAAATGGCAAGGACACAACTAAAAGCAATTCAGGTAGCCTTTTTTGTTTTGGAGCAACTGTTGTGAGGTGGGAAGGCATTAGTAATCTCTACCCATAGCTTTCTTTTTATCTTTGGGAAACTTGTAGAAGGCAGCAGTCTGGATGCATCTCTAGAGACAGTTTAACTTTCACAACGAACAGTTTAACAGAAGTGACAGCTTAGGTAAAATAGTGGGGGAAAATAAACCCAGAAAGGAAAGTGTCTGCATTTTGTGGGTGGGAGAGAGCACAGAATTTTCACAGTGTCTGTGAGTGTTTCTTTCATCCATGAAATGTCTGCAGCCATTGGTGTTTTGCCTTCAAATCAATGGGTTTTGCTCTTTTGTTAGGCAGGTTTTATCTTCCCAGTTTTAGTGGCATTGCTTCTGATTTACAGAGATGTAGGAAGACAGAGGAGGCATTTTCCTGACTCACTCCTGATTGGTAATGTAGAAAAGCAATTTATATCATGGCCACCAAACAGAAAAAATTTTTAGTAATATTGCTTTTTCTCTAAATTACAGCAAATAAGAATGACCACAGCTTTCATATAAGTGTTGCACATTTATTTATTCAATCTTTTTTTTAGAGTAGATATTTTATGCCTTGGGTTGCAATTTGTAATTTCTAATCAGAGAAAGGAAAAATAAGTGAACTTATTATGAGGTGCTTGTCAGAGCTAAGAACACTTTTCATATGGAGATGATATAGCAGTGCTGGGAAACATTCAGTAACTCAATAGAAATTCTGGACTGTTGTGCATGGAGCTTTCTGTATGAGTGACTCTGTGTGTGTGTATATACATATATAGAGGTGTGTCTGCGCATACCTATTTATTTTGTTTTACCTATATTGCTTTTCTGTTTTATATAATTAAAAGGAAGTAGCACGCCCAATGGTAGGCAAATTTCAGGGCTATTGTGTTGCAAGAGATGGGTTAATTTCCATTTCATTCTGCCATAGTTTTCAGTTTCTTCATGTGTTTTAATGACATCCTACCCTTTAAAAATAAAGTTTCACGTACATGAAGTGCTAGATTAAGCCTCAGTGCTTGCAGTCATGCTCCTTTGACCACAGTGGATCTTCTCATCATAATAAAATATTTTGCATGTCTTTTTCCAGGGAAGTAAAGTGGACACATCTGTTCCTCACACAAAAATGTATTAATATTTCTTGATCCAATACTGGGATCTCTGAAAAGCAACTCTCACTGCAAAAACAGTGCAGCGATAAAATCGTTCATTGTCTCTTAATTTCTATGCCCAAATAAGATACAAAGGTACCACAAAGCAAGGAGAAGATGGCAACACACACCTCCATTCTCTTTTCTTCTGAATGTGGCAGAAAAATCTTATATCTCTCATCTACAATTCAAGAAGGAGATACTCCTGCCCCCACCTGAAAAGTCAAAAAGCATAATCCAGTGGTGGAAGGGAGCAGAAGCACACCTGTGTCCTTGCTGCTAAAAAATATATGAAAAGGCTGTATTTAGCATCTTCCTGCCTACTGTGATGTACCTGTAATGAGGCTCCAAACTAATTTTGGAAGAGGAAAGCAGAAGCCTTCTCTTGGAGTCTTTATGTGCATCTTTCTCCTGTCCACAGAGCAGCTCTCTGCATGTGAACTAATGTCACAAAGGAGGTGGGGGTAAAGATCCTTCTGGTTTCTATTGTTCTCCGTAGTCACAGGAAGATGAACACAGCCTCTCAAAAAGTTCCCTCCCACGGGAAGGTACTCAAGGAGAGAAAATTGCTATGAATTTGCCCTCTACTTCAGACACTTACTTACGGTTCTAAAGTTGTCAAATGTATTTATACATATAAAATAGCAAATGTTTGATAGTGTCTTTTGTCCCCTGGGACAAGATCATCTGCATAATGCCAACGGGGCTTTAGGCACTGTGTAGGCATGAGCATTACATGACAACAGCAGGCACATCTGTCTAGCACCGGACCTGAGCAGGTTAGTCTACATGTAACAGGGAGGACTCGGACAGAGCCACCACGACTTCATGGCCAGCAACCAGAGAGATGAACTGCTCTGCAGATGTTACAATCTACAGCATTGAGGAAGTGGCTGCACCCTGCTCTGGTTTCTGTGACTGGCTCCTAGAAAGCTGGCACAGCAGTGCCTGTCTTTTCAGGGGAAATAAGTGCAAAAAATCATCTTTGTGTTTTGTTCCAAGTGACCAGAGAAAGGAGGCAGTTAATTTTCTGTTCATTATTCTTTTTTTTATTTCTCTGAAACTGACATAATGTACTTAGAAACTGACTGAGCAAAGAAATGCCGCTTAAAGTTACAATTTGATGACGTAGGAGAAATTCTGTTCCTAGATACTTGCAAAAAGCTCTGCCTCTTCCTATTTCCATGGCCTGACATTTCTCTCTAAAGCTACAGGCAAGCTCTGTTGAAGGACTCACTTGTCATGATGCTTTGTGTGTCACACCTACCTAGTAGGTACCCTGCTGCCATGGGGAATGCAGAGATCTGCCTTAGTCTCCTGGTTCTGCCCCTGTGCTTGAAGAGAGAGGTCCACCAAAAACAGTTCAGGAGATAGCCCTGGCACCAATCCCATGACATCCTAGGGGTGGCTGGACAGGAACTTTCCTTTTAGATGTGGCAGGAAACTGAGAGTCTCCCTATGATATTGACAGGGACCAGAGCCCTTTGCAGGTAGCTTAGTTAATTTTAGAGTTGCTACCCTGATTTTCAGCAGAAACTTTAGTCTTGAAAAGTATTTTATTGTATTTGGATCAAGGCTAAAATAAAATATTCTTTGTGCCTTAGATCAGGCCTTCAAGAAATATGAAGGAAATAAAGAGGAAAGGTTGGATTATAGGATTCTACAAAGGATAAATTTGCACCCAGCAAAAAAATTGAAAACCCAGGAACCCATGACAAAGCAAACACCTGCATAACATAAGTGTGCTGAAGAAGGATGTATTAAACAGCATCAAGTACATCACTGAAGCCCAAAAAGAGAAGACGCAAAAACCTCAGCCCTAACTGGCAGCAAATAAAAGATTGTTAACCACATGGAGATCTGCCTTTGGGCACTGCCAAATTGAAAACTGAATGGAACACAATTTTGAAGATTATAACTGGAGAGATGATTAGAGGCATGGGGGAAGCTTTTTCAAGGACTTACTAAGGAAATGGGATTGTAATTAGAAAAGGAAATGGAATCAAGAGAAGATTTCTAAAAGGTGAAAAAAAAGGTTTTTGTAAGTAGTAAAAACATGTGTTAAGAAGCCAAACTGACAACACAATGTTGGTGTGAGTTCACTTGCAATTTTTAGCCTGAAAATGATAGAGAAGTGCATTTTAAATCTAATTACTTGAACTTTTTTCCCCTTTACAGCTGTCTCAGAAATGCATGTAAGATTCCACGCTTGCCATGAGAAAATGGAAATGATCTCTCAGCCTTGGAGTGGCCTGATCCAGCCAACGTTGCCGACATGCTTAGTTACATGTGTGCATTTCCCCACTGATTTCACTGATTTTAATATGAACACTGGCAAGACTGGAACGCTGAGCGAGCACTGAGCTCTCTTTTAAGTCCTGGTTTCTCCCATAAAGACAATTTCAAGAGAAGAAAACATATCTGAGACTCTGATAGATGTATTTGTAATTATATATTATGTACATAGTTCCTTAGACAGTAGCCCCCCAGAATACAAGATGGCCCTGAAGGTCTAAATGGAGAGGTAATGAAGAGAGGAGGGGGCAAACCACAGCACCTGAGCAGTTCAAGAGCTGGCCTTGCATGAGGACTCCATCACACAGGTAGCTCAGGGCCTCTCCTCCCTGGTGCTTCACAACTGAAGGGGAAAGTAGACCATAGGCTGAAATCCCCACTGTCATCTGGGGTGCAACAAAGCCCGCAGCTGGCCCTGTCCAGTGTGAGCCTTGGGTTGTTCCACCTGTCCCTTCTAGTGTGTGATAAAGACCAGCAGCCTGGAGAATCAAAAGCTGACCTTCACATTTGTCTGGGTACCAGCCAGAAAAAAAAAGAGCAAATGGGTTTCCATGACTCTGCCCTGGTGAATTTCACTTCTGAAAAGTGGCTTTAGGGGTCCATGGACTGACTTTACCCCTAAAGAAGTCAGAGTGACTGCCATCCACGTTCTTGAGAAGGTTGGGACCAGTACTGGTCATGAGAGGATTTGTTACAGGGACACCATGCAGAAAGCAAGAAGTAAAGGCAGGTAAACCCCGTCAGTAAAATCCCAGGAGTATCTCCCATTCATACTTGGTGAAGTCCCATGGCGTCATCCCAAACTTGGCTTTTCAGATAATGCTGGTGCAACATTTCTTATCAGAAAACAAATCAGTATTATTCACCCAGGTACATCTTGCCGAATCCTTTTCCCCAGGCAGACATAGAAACCTGTTGTTTCATTGCACAATGAAAAGGTGGCGGGAGAAGGGGATTTTATGTTTTCTGGTTTCAGCTGACACGTCTCCGTATCAGCTCACTGCAGATTACCAAAGTACACTTGGGATAAATTAAGCGACTGAAGTGAAGTGTGTAAACCTGTCCTCAGCAAACACATTGCCTTGTGGGGTATATTTGTAGAGAATATGATTATTGTTTGAGTTTAAAAAAGAAAAAGCGCTTTTGTATCTGCTGTATCCTGCCTTTCAGGTGGGGAAAACTTCATAATCCAACGAGTTGAACACAAAAGCAAATGCTGGGAGGTTTAGGATCTATGTGGCCTTACCAGAGGCCCATCTTGGGCACGTCTGGCGATGAATGCTGACCTTGGCTGGTGGTATTAAAGCACCTCTGAAGAGGCTGTGTGTCTACATTATTTCATGCTGTACCTTGCAGAGATACTAATTGGGTCCTGGAAGCAATATAGGTGTGGCAGCATGTTGCTGTGTCAGGCTAATTAGTGGTGCTTCTAACGAGTGCAGGTGCAGTAGCAGGTTGACATGGCTCTGGCTGTGCTTCCTGTTCAGGGCTAGGCGGGCTGCCTCTGCCCAGAGCTCTGCACAATGGCACAGCTGTCACCTTTCTCATGTTAGGAAGCACTGTCAACCTCTCTGGGCAAAAACTTAGGTGGATTTGAAGAGTGGAAGATTTTGTTATATACATATATGCAATGCTTTAGATTTTCCATCTGTGAAGTTGGGCATAATGAAATGCATCTGCCTTTGCAAATCACTGAAAATCTACAAATGAAAAGTGATGCATGATGTCAGTGTTAGGATACCTTTTAATTCTTATTCTTTATTATAATTCTTTTCCTTGCTGTACAGCATATGTGCTGAGACAGAGGTCATGAATTTCAACCTGTCAAAAAAAAAAAAAAAAAAAGGAGAGAGATGCAAGGTAGAAAAATGTCGAAAGGAGAAGTAAAAAGCCACTGAGCTGAACAAAATATGAGCTGAGTTTGTATTATTTATACAGTTTTGTATTCTGCCTACTGCTGAGCACATGAAAGTTGAATATTCCCTGTGCTTTAAAACAGGGAAAAAGTCATCGCAGAAACTGAAGCAGGATGGTTGGAAGTGCAGGTGGGAGAATAATTTATAATGGATAATTTATTCAACAAATTTTTCCTCTTATCTCTTTGCAAATTATTCTAAAACAGATTGCTGTTTTCTCAAATTCACTTGTTATGTGAAATTATTTACTGAACAATTCTTTTAAGTTGTTTGTGAATTTAAATTGTAGGAAGTTGGTGTGCTTTTAATTTGACAAAAAAGCTCCACAGAGCATGCTTTGGTGAGCTGACTGGAGGGATGCTACCTTCCCTCATCCCTATCTGCCTCCATGTTGCTCCATGCAGGTTTGGGTACTTCTCCAGTGGGGCAGCTTCCCAGAAAGGAGATAAATCAGCATTTTTAGCACCAAGTCCAAATTCCTGACCTTGTTCTTTCTTAATGTTCTGCCAACACAGGGGGAAAAATGGTCTTTTAACCTTTCATGAAAGTGACCCAAAAAGCCTCCTGCCTGAAAGATTGTTTATTTTTCCAGCCATTTCATCTGCTCTGACAGAAGTGTAAACCTCCTTTCCCCAGCCTGTGCCTTCCCAAAGCCCTTCAGCCTTCGCAGCCACAGCCACGCCACCCCTTGTCACGCCGCTCTCCCTCACTGACCCTTTACCCTTACCACCAATAATTGTTTGGGGAAGTTTCTGAGACCCTTGGGGACCAGGTACTGGTTTGAGTTGGATATGGGAGTCACCGATTGTGCTTGTTTGATCATCTTGGAGAATGCATCGAATAAAAAGTTTCTCCCTCTTGTCACCTGAACTGAAGTTGTTTCTTCCCTTATGGTACAATATGAGGAGAAGATGCTGTGGCAGAGGCACTAGCCATGTGGCTAGCCCACATGCCAGGTGGCTATTTTGTCACTGCGCCGTCAGCGCTCATGTCCCCTTCCCCTTAAAATAAGAACAGTTGTGCCCATCCTGGCCTGAGGGCAAACCTGATTTTCAGCAGCTGCAGGGAGAGGTAGAAAGGTTTTCCTGTGACACGCGATTAACGATCCGTCTATAGAACATGCCAGTTGCTTTCCTTTGCGTAGGATGGTAAAGAGATCAATTAGAGCAAGAAAGTTCACAGCCCACTTAAGAAGCAATATTCCCTTTTATCTCATCTCCTTCTCAGGTTTCTACCCTTTTACAGCTGTGTGGCTGGTGTGCTAAATGCTAATGTGAAAGTACTTCATGCAGTGCCAAGCAGACATTCTTGTGGAAATGAGTTCTCCCGTCTCACGTTCAGCTGGTACTTTCTCACCTCCCTGCCCGGTTGATCGGATTGTCCCTTGGTATTTAGGGACCATTCCGGAGGTACTTGGCCAGCCACCCATGTCTGCAGAGAGCCTCATGCTTTACCTGCTTAGCTCAGAGCAGGTTTGCTGCGGTCTCTTTTATTTTTCCAGGCAGGCAAGGAATTAAATAGTCGTTTTTTGATCGCAAAAAGAGGTGTTTGGTATTTGATCAGCAGCTTAAGTGTCTGAATAGACTTTGCTGGATAAAATATTCACCAGTTTTGGTTTTTTTTTTTTCCTTTTAGTCATTCACGTTTGTGATTTCCCTCTACCCTTTTAAACTAGCTCTTCTCAGTGATTATTGGTCTAATTGTATCTAGTCTATTTAGGTTCTTATATTAAGCTCATCACTCTGGTGTCTGAACATCAGATCAATGCCATGTAATTACAGTCACACAGAGCACAATCAACAATTATCAGTGATCACTTTTCAGATCTTGCAACAAAGTAATGCTATCTGAGACGTTGCTGCAGGATTTCAGATTTCCAAATATTTGCACTTCTAATTAAGCAGATGGAAGACCTGCTGGTAATGAGAAAGCAGGTCTCAGAACTTCTTCCATAGCTAATTTCTGCCCAGACTAAAATAAATTATGCTGCAACAATTCTTTTCCAAGGTAAATAACACAACACACCACTTGGCAAAGCGCCTAACAACAACAAAAAAAACCCAGAGAAGTGTTTAAAGGTATTGCACTCAGTGGGAGTTTTTCACACCACAGTAATAAATGCAACACAGCAAAAACCTACAGCTAGCAGAAGGGAAAGCCTTCTTATCTAACTGCTCTGGAGGATATTTGCTGATCAATCCTATGAAAGGATGATATGCTTCTGTGTGTGTCCAGGGGATGAAATAACAAGCCTGAAGGCAATAATGCTCTCATATCATGTTTGAGAATTTTACAAATACAGCATGAGGCTCTGTGACTCAGTCTGAATGGAATTTTTCTTAGCACATGAATTTTACATGATATTTCGATACTAGCTCTTTTGGGCAGTTTTCCTAACACAGTGCGATGTTAGTTTTTAGGCTTTTTTATCATATTGGTAAATACCGTGACACATTTTGTGAAATGTGTGAGGAAGGCTAGCAAACCTGAAAATTTGAAAATTACAAGGATATTTGATTTGTCTCTTTTTTACTTCTGCAAACTTTCCGATGCTTTTTTTTCTTGGAAGGTAGAAATTAAAAGCACCAAAGAAAAAAGAGTTTACTGCAGTCTTCACATGTGTTTTGTTTTGTCTTTCTCTCTTTTTTTTTTTTTTTTCCCCTCCCATGGTCTCTCCTTAACCTTTAAATTCTGCCTCTGGTTAAACAAATATCCTCATGTTCCAGATTAATTAAAAAAAAAAAATCAAATAGGTAGGTTTTTGCTTTTTAGCAACAACAAAAATCCATTTCTTTTTGTTTTTTCCAAATCTCTAGAAGCAACAATTCTTGTAATTATCAAATTTCCATATAGAAAACTGGTATGCATGTGGGGGTGTAATAGCACAATCTGATATTCTTTTAACACCAGTTTTCTATAAATAGGGAAATCTGTTATTTATCATTGGAACTATTCATTAAAATAAAAAAATATATACAGTATGGGCATCTGTTCCTAGATCTTTAGTTGACTGACAGTTTTTAATCCACTTAGTGAATGCTAAGTGGAACTTGCTGGAATCTTAGCCTTTTTAAGAGGTTTTTTTCAACTCAGTCCTGATGTGTTTTTATGCCCTTTCTCATGATCTTTGGAAATTTATTTGTTTTTTAAAGTTTGACTCCTGGAGTCAGGTGTGTACATGAAAATTGCAGGGTTTATTAAAAAAAAAAGGTTTTTATTGTACAGAAGAAAGCTGAAAATGAGATTCTTCTAGGGTTCAAAAGGAGTGTAAAAAGAATATAAAAAATATTCTTTTTAAAATAAAGACATGATTTGTAAGCTCTTCCATGACTTTAGGGGGTCTGGCAAAAGGTTTTTGAATATTTGGGGTTTGTAACAATTTTAATAATAAACTATTTTTTTCTATCTGCAGTTCTGTTGAAAACGTACTGTCCTGTGCCATAGCATTACATATTATTATCTCTTTCTGATAGGGACTACATTGCTTCAGCATGTTTACCACACTGTTATTTTAAGCATAAAGAAACCACTCCTAACCATGAAGGTACCTAAGTTTAATGTGCATTGGATACATATGTGTTTGCATTTGTGTTGTACCTCCACATCTTAAATCCTCATACTAATATTTTGCCTGGGGTTTACATTGCTACTCTCTCAAAAGAAGAGCCAGCATCTCACCAGCGGAGCAGCACACACGTGGCGGTCGAATCCAGGTGAAAACTGGCAAATGTTATAGAACATTTTTATGCCCTGCAATTATTTGTCACCTCTTGATACTTTTAAGGCTTCCGCCCTGCATTTGTCCTTTCTGTTTCTTCAGTGAAGGTTTCTAAAAGTGCCTGGACTAATGCCAGTATTCAGTGGTGTGAATTTGCAGGCAGACTGGGAGAGAATTTGTCTCTCTGCCTCTCTCCTGCTGATTTACGTGGATGGGGGTTTGATCACTTTCTGTTGTCAGCATTTGTTTTCATTTCTACTTGAGGCATATCTTATGTGTAGAGTAATAAATAACATAATTCCAGCTCTTATGGCTTCAGATGGCACAGTGCCCTTTGCTCGAACTCTTTGGAGAAGGAAATACTCCAGCTTACCGTCAGAGTTTCATTTGCAAGCTTTACTTTGCCTTAGCCTTATTTTAAAAATTTCAAAGCTTTGCCTCCACAAATCAGGTTAAACTGTACATTACAAGGGAACTGCTTGACCTTGAAGCAATCCTTTTTGAGGCAGAGGTGACGAAGGGGTTGGCAGGCGGGATTTATTGCGCTCTGAGGAATGCAGAAGGAGCACATGAACATAAATATACAGAGAAACAGGAGCGGGAATCGCAGATGGATCTGGCAGATAAGACTTGGGCCTGTATCTGTAAGTAGGTCAAGAGTGTGATGGTATCATCTCCAATGGAAATACAATTCAAAAATCTTGTTTGGGTGGTATATGATGCCAGACAAGCTTCATTGGACAGATAAAACATTATCACCATTATTCTGGTAAGACTGCAGAGTAGGTGGGATACTCAACATATATTGTATGAGAGGCTGGGGCTTGAGAGGTTTGGGGCAAAATGTGTAAAGTAACTGGAAATATTGCACAGAAAACACTCTTACAGAACAGTGCCAAAGCTGTGGGGGTCTGTGGGATAAAGGACTTGGCTCACTGAAACCTGTGGCAGCAAAAGGAGGCTGGTAGCAGAGTTACGTGCCCACTTAACGATACATGTATGTGATACATCAGGGCTGATTAGCCTGGTTCCTCTTCCTCAAAGCAAGAGGAAGAAAAGAGAAGCACAAAGTGTTGGATGTCGTTAGCTGTTAGTCTACCCCCAAGGAAATGAAGTGTGGGCCACGGTGGCCTACATCTGTAAAAAAAGGTGAGAGTGTCCTTGTTAACGGTGAGTGGGAGATGTGTTTACGTGCATGTTTAGGAGAATAACCTGTGTTTGATGGATATGATTTTCCAGTGCATTCCCTGGACTGATTATCTGGCATCATTGTGATCAACTCTTTCAGTGCTCTAGCACTTTTCTTGCAAGGATGAATGCAGTCAAAGTCAGAATGCCTTTTTTTTTTTTTTTGTTTCTCCAGAAACCCCATGATTTTTAATAAGTTCTTGCCAGGTAGAAACCCCAAACACGTCCTCCCCACTTCCATCCTGATTCTACCCCTATGTGCCGGCGGCCTGCCTCTGCCTTCTGCAATTCTCTGATCCCTCTTTGGTCTACAGCTCTGTCACCCTTCTTTCAAGGTCTTCAGGGCTTCAGCTGGCCCAGAGAGAAAGTGGAACAAAAAACCAAGCTGAAAACATTGAAAGAGAAGACTAGAGGAGAGAAATTAAAGGAGATGAGTAGGCGTGGGAAAAAGAGACAGAACAAGAACAGCTGAAGAGTCAGAACAGACTACATATTTATTTTCTTTAAAAAGGTAAGTGGTTATGTTTTGAAAAGCTCCTGCTGCTGTTCTTTCCAGCAGTAAAGCCTTTTATTTGAGCTTTTTTCATTCTCCCGATTCTTCTTTCCTTTCTCTCACTCTCTGTATTAAAGGTTTAGGATGTGACCTTTCAGAACATGGTTGTTGGATTTTTGGGCCCTTGGATGATAGTGGCTTATCATGTACATATTTGCATAATGAGTTAATTAGGCATAATATGTGGTTAAAATTAACCACACTGCACTCTTTTTATAGAAAGTCAGCACAGTTTTCTGCCAAAGTTTCTCCTTAGACACCCTCTTGGGGTCCTGTTAGGATTCCCTGCCCACTTTCGGATGTCACCAACTTCTGGTGATTAATTTGTGAGCTCTGACACATTATAAGTGCAATTTATCATATACCCCCTCCCAGCTCTGGAACTGTAGGATTATGTAACAATCTCAGTTTATATTTATTAAAAAAAGAAGGGAAACAAAACTCAAGCCCCCATTATTATAATGAATAATTTTGATAATGCCATCAAAATTAATCCAACATATATAGAAATTAAAAAAAAAAATCTACCTTTCTTATTAACGATGCACCGCACATAATGTCTTTTGTTCAGGTCCTGTGACAGCCGCATTTCCTGTCATTCCCATTTGGAGATGCAATGCCCCTGTGAGTGACAGTCAAGCTTATGAAGTGGTTTCATACATCTATGTCCAATCTGTGATATCTATCAACCTGTGTAATGTCTATCACTGTGGACCTGTGTTCCTCAAGGTGTTCCAGTTGACCCTCTTAGCTGTGCCAAAGCATGGTGAAGTTGATTTCTGACACTCTGTTCAATGGATAAGACAGGATGCAACCAATTGTCTAATCTTTAATATTATCTCTGTCCTTTGAAGTTGTGCTTGTTTTGAGCAGGTGGCTGGAATACAGACCTCTAGAGATCCCTTCACACCTTAATTATTCTATAAATCTCTTCTAATTTGTTCTGCAGCATGACAGTGAGTATTGATGCTCCTGCCATTTTAGCAATGGTTGATAGGAAGTAGGCAGCAGACCTAGCTTCTCTGAACCAGAGCCAAAGCTCCTATATCACAGTTCCTTGTTCCTCTTAAGCACAGTGATCTTTTTTTCACTTGGAGGACAATCTATAACAGCAGATTTTGTGCAGGCTTACTCTATGTTTCTGATAATATTTTGCAGACATATTCCACCATCTCCCTCATGGAATTGTGTTTCCAGTGGTCTGTGTGCCATGACTTTGCATTACATGCACCTGCTATTATATTGCTTGCTCCAGGTGATGTAAGGAGAGCTCTGAGTAGGAGGAAATTGCTTTAGCTGTATTTCCCTTCCTCTTCCTGATCATTCACCTTGCTAATTTCCTACCCCGCACCCCACCCCCCCCACCCCCCCCCCTTTCTCCCACAGGCATGTAAAGCTCCTCTTGAAAGCACTGGCCACTGCTCAAGACGGGATGCTAGGCTAGATGGAGTGACAGCCTAATACATTTAAGCAAGATCTAGGTAAGAATGGAATCCAAAGTAGAATTTGGAAAGCAGGCCTAAAGGCACACTTGCTATTTTTTCTCTGTTAAAATCCAGAAAAGGAAAATCTGCTTTTAGTTAATTATCAGTGTTCAATGTTTTGCACAGCAGGAGAAATAAATGACTAATAACAAATGCCTGTATGTGCCACAGAGGGACACAAACACAATTCTATATGTTTATTTATACAGCAGCTGCTTTCCACAGGCCACTTTCTGGCCTCAGAACCAAAGGTGGATGAATCACGTTGTTTCAACACAACGAAATAATTGAAAAAATATAAATTGGATTACAGTTTTTCTTCAAACAATATATCCCTATAGTTATTAGCCCCAAATATGGAACATATGTATGTATTCTGAATGAAATCACACAGACAAAATCATTGGCCATTGAACAATAATCTGCAGTTGCATAAAAATGAAGTATTTTCCATTCACTTTTTAAGTTACATTACGCTAACTTTGCATTACAGCCCCTTTATGGACAGAGTAAAAGGTATGGTCATTGAGCTGTAGAGTTAGTTGTTTAGACAACCACAGAGAAATTTCACAAGTGGGACAGGAAAACATAAAATATCAGATAATTCTTCAAAGGCCATGAGTAAAATGGTTGATTTTTATATGCCTGCTATGTTTAATACAGTGTTCAAGATCTACAGTTTTTACTCAGCAAATTCTGACTGGTGGGTTTGGGGATTAGGAGGTTCTTTCCAAAGAATGGTGTGGCTACTGGGTGAAGCAAAGACTTTCCACTTTTCTACATGGGAAAAAGTCCTAAGACGAAAAGGAGGTGTAAGAGGTGTATAAGTCAGGCAATTCCAGAAGAGTACATTGGGGGAGAGCATTCCATGGAATTTCCATGGAAAGCAAATGGACTGTTGGCAGGATCCACAAATGGTTGGAAAATTTCTGACAGAAGTGGTTTTCAATAAAATGTGTCGATGGATTGAGTTGGACATCTTTTGTGGAATTGTACTGCTTCTGATAAAACTTCCACTGTGTAAGATTTCCAACAACAGGGTGGATTTTTTTTTGCCTCTTTTTCAAAGCGGGGTGATAGAAATAATTCCTCCTGCCCTTCTCGGCAGGTGTGCCGTTAGGGCTCTCATCTGCCTGAGGTTCCTGCTCTGCCCAATTCCCACCTCAGTCATGAACTTCGATCACTGGTTTCATATGTGATTTAGAGCAGGTCTTCTGCTAGGGCAATTCCATGCTCCACTTCAAAAAGGGGGGAAGAAAGAAGGGCTATAGATCAGCGCTTATGCAGTGAGTGATGAATTTGATTCCTTATCCTCCTGTTTCCTAGATACTATTATTGTTATAGAAACCTAGGAGATTTCTGGTTTACTCAGATATTTTCACCAGGCAGGAAAAGGACTTTTTGCCCATGGACACTTGAAGAAGTTCCAAAGATGTGCTGATTGAACAGGATGTCCCAGTGTCCTTTGCTCAGCCCTCTGTATAAAAGCATAATTACTCAAGAAGGCCTCTCTGTCCCCCTAGATAAAGGAAGGGAAAGTGAAAAATTTGATAACGTGGGTTTGGGTACATGCATGCCTCCCTATAGTTATTTGAAACTGTTCAGAAAATCGTGTGCTTGAGAGAAATGGAGGTGTAGCGTAGTCAACTGTATCACAGGGAGACAACCCAGAGGAGATATTTGTGAAGGAAAAAACTGCAAGTAAGAAAAGCAGTTTTGCAGAAATCAACATGGAAACAGAACCTGCTATAATCATCCTGAAAGGGACAGATGTTGGCATTCCACCCTCAGCTTGTCTGGCCTATTATGTCTGTGAATGCTGAAACTCACAATGCTTTTTTTCCTCCGATTTCAGAAGTGTCAGACAGGAGACTCAGTGCCAGTGAAAAACCTTATACCGATCTCTTGTTAGCTAGCTACGGAGTTTTGTTCCATGGTTACATGTCTGCACAAGCCGTCATTGTGTCAGTCATAATTACCACCTGTTCAGTGGCTCCCTTCAGGTTTCATCACCTTCGCAGTACTAAGCAGCCAGCTGCAGGAAGCAGAGTTGGCTGCCCTGGAGCAGCAACCGTCAGCCTCTGGATTTCAGGGTATAATTGCTGCCTGAGAAAAAACATCTCCCTCCTCCCTGCATAAAACACCCAATCTGCTCCTTCCTTTGGCAGAGATCACAGCTCCATCAACTGCACATTAGTCCAGGATAGGAAGACAGACCCTATCTTCTGCAGGGGCAACTCAGCATGGACTGGATGAGGGGCTGTGCCACCTTGTGAAAATGTGGCCTGGTACTCCTTACTGGAAAGGAGCTCCACCTTTCCTGTAAATCCCTTTTTATCTCTTCTGTGAAAGATATGATCTGCCTCTGGCATGGAAGTCTAACTAACGCCTTAGGCATCTCCCATACGTGGGGACTTCTGAGTAAAAATTTGGAGTACCTCCATCTAAACTTGACTCGCTCTTTGAGAGCTATGCTCTGGTGGAAGGACAGGCAGATGACTCCTTGTCTGCACCTCCCAGGCAGAAAGAAACAGAAATGTAAAACTGGGAGGCAGTTGCAGAGCATTTTTATCAGGCTGGTGCATGGTTTCCAATGCCAATTGTCTTTCCTCCCTTCCATCCCGTTTACCAAGTTTTATAAATTCGGCTTTGGCTGCATGATCCAGAGCAGCAGGCCTGCCAACAATCATGTTGCATTTTGTTAACTGCTTATGACTTCTGGACAGTGTGCTGCTGTGATTGTCACACTCTTTCACTTAAACATATGGCACGTGGAGACACAAATTGCTCTAGCATGCAGCTTTCCATGATAGATTTTTACATACCAATTGCAGATGCTATTTGAGGCTGCCGAGATTGGCGTGGTCCAATCCTGGAAGCAGTGAAAATCCTCTGCTCTGAGAAGTACCTGGCGTGCTGGGTTTCTTAGGCTTAATTAGTAAAGCCAAAGATGCTGTCAGACTTCTCTTAATCCAATAGAAATTCTCCAAGCCAGGGTAAGTACGTGTATCACGTTGGAGAGACAAGAATGACAATAAAAGCTTTAAAGTATTGGGAGTAAGAAGTGTTGAGAGGCTAACTGAGGAGAAAAGAAGCTATTTCATTTGTATCAGGAACAAGAAGGAATTTTGAAATTCAGAAGACCTGCCTGATAAATGGCCCCACATTGGGATGTTTGTAGCATATTTGTCAACACAGCATGTTTGGGTGGGAAATTTTCTGAGATCCTCCTTGCATATAAGACTTTCTGAACTAACTTCAAGACCAAGTCACTACAAGTAAATACAAAACTGTTGACTTTTAAAACTAATATTAAACAAAACTAATAAATAAGCAGACAGGTAGCATACAAAATCCCAAACACCTGCAAGTGTTCCTCCAAAGATGCACAACTCATTTATGTGCTGAGGGACAGGCATGAAAAGCACTCTTCATTTCCTGTCTTCTTATAGGTTGATTCCTCTTTAATTTTGAGTCTGAATCAGAGGAAAAGATTTTAAGGGATTTTACATTAGTTTCTTGCCACAAAACTCTAAATTGACACTCAACATTGACATGGCCTGATGAGAAGGAACTGGATAATGATCATTGTCCCATTCTTTTGATGAAGTAAAACATAGCACAGATTTGAGGGAGGCAAAACCTGGAGGAGAAACAGATTCTAATTTTGTGGAGACATATTGCACTCTTCAAGCTCACATATTTTCCACCAGACTTGTTGGATTTGAAAAGATGTGAGTAATACGGTAATAAAAATATCCAACTTTACCAAACTCTTTAATGAAGAAGAGTTAATCATGAATCTACAAGTAGAAAATCTGAGCAGCTGTTACACTTCATCAGCTGCTGCTTTCATATTGCTAAACCGCAGTGTTGGGTGGGTGTCAAGAGGATGGGGCTGAACTCTTTTCAGTGATGCCCAACAACAGGACACTATGGGCACAAACTGGAACACAGGAAATTCTACCTGAATATGAGGAAAAACTTCTCTACTGTGAGGGTGACAGAGCACTGGAACAGGCTGCCAGAGAGGTTGTGGAGTCTCCTTCTCTGGAAATATTCAAAACCTGCCTGTATGCCTTCCTGTGCCCCCTGCTCTAGGTGTGCCTGCTCAAGCAGCGGGCTTGGACAGGATGATCTCCAGAGGTCCCTTCCAACCCCTACCATTCTGTGACTGTAGTGAGTTGGCATAAGTAACATTAGTTTTGGATCCACTGGAAGCTATGTTGTGAGAAATCTCTAAAACTTCTTGGCATTTTAAATTTCTGAAGTGCTGTGATCCACCACGATGTGCTGTTATATGGAAAGGGGTATGTATATATATGGACACCGACGACACCACTTTTTTTCATTTTCCTTGGCCTCTTGATCTACCTTCAGGCCTGAAACTCTCTCCTTTCCTCACCTTCCTTGCTTACTACTGTGCTTTTCTCATGATCTCTTTCACAAGTCCTTTAAAATAAGTGTAGTTTCATTTCCTAATGTGACTGTAAAGAACTGTTCCTGTGTAAATTTACCTCTTCACTGCTGGCTGATGTCCTGACATCCATCCCACACAAGTACAGAATCCTATTTTCCCACTTTGCTCCCAGCTTTGGAATAAGCTGTGAGCTTGTTCATGATTGTTATTTCTCTTGTGAAGTTAGTGGACAGGAGTAGGAATTGACTCAGTACATTGATAGAAGTGGAATGGAGTAGAAAATATGAAATTAGTGATTAACAATTGCTAAGGTGCCCAACTGATCTAAGCACATTTTATAGTTGAAGAGCCTTGAGCTAAGTATGGACGAGAATCTCGGTTGTGAATAATGTGGAGCTGTGGGAAAGCTGAAATCTAAATCAAGACTTTGTTATCTGCTCTTCTCTTGAAATGTATCAAATCCACTCAGTGAAACAACAAATACACATAAAACATCTGTAGCTTCTGTCATAGAAACTGTAACTGAATATTTCCAAGGATCCTTTTACCTGGTAGTTAATCTAGAGTAGGTGGGATATGTACAAAACATTATCCTAAGCATTTTTAACTTGCCTTTACCAAGAGCACTGTTAGAAAGTCCAGTATGGCTGTGAATGAACAGAAATGGGAAACAGCTGTGAGTGAGCCAAAACAAACCTGGACAACGTGGGCTTGACTGCGTGACGTAACTGTGTTTTCACTGAAAGCTCACCAGGTTGCTGTGTCAGACAAATGTGCTCCTGGAGTACAGGTGGCGGGAAAGCCTCGGCCATATGGAGAAGTACTGCTGACTCTGTCACTGCCAAAAGCTGTACTAGATGCCCCACAAAACAGAAAGAGGATTTGCTGCAGTCTAAGGGGCTTGTTAACACTGTTGGACATAACATAACGAAAGCAAAAATACTTTTCTTCATTAGAAAGAGTAGAAACAGAGTGGTATTAGGAAAATGGTGGTCAGTATTAAGTGAATGACACAGTTACATAAGGAAGGAGCTATAGGAAGGCCTTATCAGTGTTGCGGTCAAGGTGTAGTAAGTATTTGCCACCGAACCTCTGTCTCCTCTATCTTCTCTGAGCATATCAGTAGCAACATCATGCCTATTGCCACTTTTACCATCAGTTATGTGATTCTCTCACTTCTGAACTTGGCTTTGGCCTGTGATGCCCTCTGTGTCACTCACAGTTACACAGTAACTGATTGAATTTGTATCTGCAGGCACAGCAATGAAGACAGTGACCTGCCAGCTTTTCAATTCTACCCCCAATCAAAGAGGGATTTATTTCCTGATAGGAGTGTAAAATTTAGCGAAAATTGAGTTTAAGGCTTCAGATAGTTGCTGGACATCATCCTGACTCTAAACTTAACTGCATCCCCAAAGATAGCCCAGATAGGCAGACCTGCACCAGACATCCCTCACGCGGTACCGCTGCACAGCGGTTAACTTTCATCACAGGGAGAAAGTCCATTTTTAAACCTTTCAGAATGCATGGCAGGACTTTCCTGTTCAGCCAAAGCTGTCCAGGGAGCTGAAGGGAAGCTGGGATAATCCTCCCAGAGCCCGCAACTCTGCCATTTCCTCATGCCTACCCTAGTGTCCTGAGGGGACATGGCTTGCCAGAAGCAGGCGAGGATACCTCACAGCCTCTCCACATAGGTGTGATGAGTTTTCAAACTGTCATATGTAACCAGCTCATTGCTGCTTCGTCTCCAGACCGTGTATGTTGATTCAGCTGAAGTGAGCTGCAGTTCTTCCAAAGAAATGTGTTCACTGATGCTATGACTAAATTGCTGGTGAGCTATGTTGGCACATGTCCAAATGCTGTGAGCTTTGGTACCAGTTACAGCTGTGGCATCTCAAGAGGTCACCTAGACTGGGCCCACTACACCTAAACTACCCTTGAAAGACATTTGTGCCGCCTGTTCTTAAGAGCCACCAGAAGTAAAGATTTCACATATCTTCTGCAATTGATTTCTGCGCTAACCTCTTTCTGCTGGTTCCTTAAGGTATTTTAAAATACTTAATCTAAATCCTTAAACCAATAATAGCCACATGGAGAGAATCCAAAAATAGCACTGATGATGGGTGTTAATACCAGTTCAGAAACCTTAAGCTCTGGATTGTCTGAATACAGCTGTTTGGTCATTACACCAGATTGGGCTGGTACCAGGAGAGTGCAAGCACCAACCTGCAGGCAAAATTATGCCATGACTTTCCAGAAGTACAGCTTCCCATTACTCCCATGTGTACCTAGGCACTTGGGTAAAAGCATGGACAGAAAACGTTATTTCCTCACAGCAGTCCACACAGGAAGTTTTGGATTATGTTGCAGCCTGAGGAAAAGTTAAAGGGATGTCTTGGGCATCCTCTGAGCCCTGCACCAAATTGCATAGGGGAAAGACCTTATTTGCCAGGAAGGCTAGCTGCTCTGAGGGGCAGAGTTGTCCTGAGGTAGGAATACTGCTTCTGGTGATTGAATTAATTCACCTAAAGCTTGCTAGTGTGTCTCCACAAGGCACTGTGTAGGACCATGTGGATTGTGGTGTTTTCTGAATCAGCAACCAACCCAGTGGTTTAACCCAAAGAGCCTAATTTACTTGCTAGACATAAACAGAACCCAAATTTCGTTAAAATTAACTCAGTGAAGTCTGAGCTCTCTTCCTCACCTCCATGGCATTTTCCTGTATTTCCCATAAAGCAGCTCAAGTGTAGTTCCTCTCCCAAGCATTTCTGGGCTGGCAGCATGCAAGAGACTTTCATGTGCTTTGCAAAGCTTCCCTCTTCTATCTAGTTGAGAATATAAGGAAAACAGACTGTCTCAAAATAGACTTCTACTTTTCATTCTGACCAAAACCACTGTGTGTTGGGAAGATGGCATTTTTCCCTGCTCACCTTAAGAATGTTTTTTTGGGAGCTCTGTTTCCTCAGTGATTTGGATTCAGCTTGGCTGAAGCACAGCACAGGGACAATATTTAATTCTTCCTTGCTATTTTCTCTAGCTTTGATTCACTGCAGTGTAATTTTGGAAGCTTAATCTAGTTTCATCAGCCATGACTGGAGCTAGAAAACAGAGCAAGTTATCAGAAGATACAGCTGGGAGATAACTAAAGGAAGTTTCATTTGGCACAAATTATCAGGAAATCCTCCTAAAATCAAGCCGTCAAGGAAATGATGGAAGTGCATGTTTTCACTAAAAATGAACACAGGCATATACCACAACACACACACGCACACAAATACACAGCCCCTTTCCATCCTCTGAAAGTCAGTTTGCTTTTTTCTGGGGCTACTACAAATATTTTCATGTATCCTGGCTCCAGTCCAATCCTCTGCAATTGCTGACAGCCATTTTATATCATCCCTGTCATAAGTTTCATTGTAGTAGTCATTTGTGCTTTGATTTTTATTATGCCCCAATCCAAACCCAGCACTCTCGAGCAATTCAGGGACTGCACCCAGATCTGAGCATAGCAGCTGGCACATCTGCCCCGAACGGGTCTTCATAATTTATTGCCTGTGCTTCAGGAGCCCCTAGCAGCCACGTCCCATGGAGGGCTGTGCTCCTGGGGAGCAGTTTGTGCAGCTTGCGCAGCAAAAGCAAAGGCAACCCTTGCCTGGGGACCAACAGGAGCAGCACTTGGGGAAGTTGGGGCGTAAGGTGGCAATTACCAGTAATAAGTTTGCAACATGATTGCCTGTGGGCATTGAAACTGCTTAACGTTTTTCCAGCCCTCAGAGGGCTGGGTGCCCCCAGCCCTTTCCACAGAAGCCAAGGTCACCTTGCAAGAGGTGCACTGTGGGGATCAGGCCCAACAGGCTCTGACTCCGTCTCCATTTTGGCTGTGGTTTAATAGGGTATAGTTTCTGGCACACCTCAGTGCATCTAATTGTTGTCACTATTAGAGCACAAGGACAAATTGCTGACAAAGAGGGCTGCGTAAAAATGCACTTGGGTGCAATAGCTGTGGCAATATTTCAAACAGCTTCCTATTGTACACCTTCAAGAGAGACGCAAGCACTTGTGCTTTGTAATTGTGCAACCATATCACTGAATATGGATAGCGCTTACAAGCGCTGTGTAACATGTTGACAACTCTGCACACATAAATATGTATTGTTTTTCAGGCACCACCCCGGCAAAGAGAAAACTGCGGTTTTTATTTTAATTTCCTTTGCAATGTCTGAGCAAACTGAAAGAAAAGTGGGAGTCCTAATGATAACCAGCAATTCAAGACAAAGCACCTCAGATCTCTAAGTTCACCTCCCTAAAACATTTCTATCTATTGCTCAGATCCCACCAATTATTCCTTTTTTTTACAGCTATTAGCTCTTGAACTCCCTGGTTTGTTCTCTACCTCTTTCGGGTGACTTTTCAAAATTCAGATCATTCCAAAGTAAAAGCTTTAACCATCCTTTAAACCAAGATTCCTCTTTCTTTTTGACATCAAGACTTCTCTCTTTGATAACTTCAAATGTTTCTCCCTTTCTGCAGTGAGTACTTAATTCTCACCGATGGTTTTGCTTTTCTATCAAACATAGAAGTAGCACCCTGAATGTTGTTTATCTGCCTTGGCCATTGGTTGCTTGCTTTGCCTTTTTTATTTTTCAACTTTTCAACTACATTGATATAAACAACACCACTATTTGTTCAACATTGTTGTGGGGGTTTTTGTTTTTTCTTAATTATGTAAAAATACGCTTGCTTTTTAAACTCAATTAAAGCTTCCTTTATGTGTTAGCAGAGCTGCACAACAGAGGTTTTTATCCTGTGCACTGCTTTCTCTAACTGTGAAGCAAATAAAAGCCAAGCTTTTGCATTTCATAACCTTGAAGTCCTCTGAGTAGTTTCACCTCCAGGGCTGGGTAACTGAATGTTTTCAAGCAGCTTAGAGAGAAAATGGGGAGGGGGGTGAGATGGAGGAGAAGGCGGCAGTAAACAAGAATATGATTTCAGATTTTTGTGATTTAGACTAAACTGAATAGCAGCCACAGTCAAAGCAGAGAGAAAGAGAGACTTTCAACATGAAAGGGCTAATGCATTTCTCATAACATCCCACATTTCGTTAGTGCTTTTCACCCTATACCAGTACAAATGATACTTCAGCACTGACAGACTGAAGGGAACATGCATAGACCATGTTATCCATTGCCGGGGGATGGCGGCAGACATGGTATAATGGCAACTGTTGTAATAGTGCTCTGCATTGCTACACAGTAATTTCAGGATAGACCTGGGAGATAGTTTTACTGGAAAAGCAAATGCACTAGAATGGAGGTAGTGACTCATGAGTGGTGGTGAGCTGTGCAGTGCTGCTAGGATCATGGGGCAGGAAGAATGTGATTGCTCACACTAAATCATCACTGCTCCCTCTGCACACCCAGGGCATTTTTATTAACACAAGTAGCCAAAACCCCCTTCGTTTTCCAAATTATTCTAATGACTGGGTCCTCTAGTAGTACATTGACTTTTCACACTGCCCTGACTCACTTTATCAGTACCAAGTCAAAAAAAGGTGTATCACATCTAGAATTACAAGTACTGCTTTCTCTACTAGGCAAGTTTACCTTAAAGGCTGTTCCTCTAACAGCTGACCTTGTCTGACCTTGCTTAGCTTGTGCTAGCTACAGAATTGGTGGAAAGTGCACACAGTGTTCAACAGGAGACAGCTTCTCAGAAAAAAAGGGGAGCTATTTACACCTTCTCTACAAAAACTCCAGCCAGACATGCAAATAGCCCCTGATCTGATATAAGACGTATTTCTGAGTTTGTAGAGCAGAGGCTGTGGATTAGGAAAAAAAAAGAAAATCAGACTCTGTTATATAGTGAAGCCAGGATGTTCTTTAAATATATGATGTGTTAGGTGTTGCATGGAGTGGAGAAAATGTAGATGTTCCTGGTGGCAGAACAGCTGTGAGGTACTACTCCCATGGATGGAAGAAACTCATAACATGCTGCATGGTATTTACAGTCTATGTTAAACAAAACCTCTTCTTGACACTCATCATTTGAAGTAATTCCTTCAGATTCCAAACCAATTTGTTAATGACTGTTTTCATATATTGAAGTTGGTGGAGGAAAGGTGCATATTATTAATCTTGTTCCTACAAGAAGTGGTTTGTTTTTTTTTCCCTCTATGTGCCTACAGGATAGTGCAGTTACAGATGTAATCTGCAAAATATCAATTTGCAAGCAGAAACTTCAAGATGCACAAGGGCACGGCACTCTGTCTATGACTTTCAAACACAAGTCTACTCTTCAAAGAGCTTGAGAAGAAAGTGTGGACACTAGTAGGACAAACTGTTCATTATTCACTGCAATTTCAGATATATACACTGGAAATCACTGGCCAGTGAAATGTACCCTGTGTAGTCCAGATTTCTTCACTCATTTTTCTCTACCACATTTATACACATGAATAAGCACATTACATTAATTTACAGCTCCAGGAAAGAAGGTACTCTGAGTTTTACAAGATTTGGTTGATGGGCTGTGGCCAGTCTTCTGTTTCCTTCAGGAGTCCAGCACATCAGGACACTGAGCGAAACAAGGAATAAATTTTATAGTTGGAACTTACATGCAAACACCTGGCTTCTCATTTAACTGACCTGGAAGATGATATCTGCTCACAGATGGGATGGGCCAGTCTCCCTCACCAAAGACATCATAACTGTTTCCCTTTTTTTAAGTGCCATAGACCATGACTTTTCACAGGAGGAAGAATGAGGATTGGGGGCCAGTCTTATTTTCATTAATGACCTTGGCATAAAAAGTGAAGGTATGCTAATGTATTTTGTTGCTGCTATGAGGACGGGGGACATCGCGAACACAAAGGTTGAGATGACAGCATAGAAGAAGCTGAAGACTTTGGTCATCTGGCAGAAAGAAATGGGATGACATTTATAGTGCAAAAAGAAGAATTATTTACTTGAGAAGTAACAGAGGAAATTTCTATATAGGAGTTTATTGGTTACAAATGACAGAGGGGAAGAAAAACCTCTGTGCACTAGACAGTTTACTATGAGTAAGTGATGTGATATAGCTATGGAAAGGTAAATGCTGTACGGGACGTCTTCCACAAAGTATTTCTGATAAGGAAGTGCAAGGTATCCAACACTGTATCTGCTTTTCACAGGTATGAATCTAAACCAGAGCCAGTATGTATCTCTTAGCATGATCAGGACTTGTAAAGCCCAGTTTGTAAGAAGAACCAAATTGGTTATGTACTGGATCAATTTGTGAAGTGTTTTACATAATGCCCCTGCCCACTACTTCAAGAAATGGGCTCAGTGAGGAAAGAGACCCTTTCCACACTTTTTTGCTTTTAATGGTACCGACCTCATTTTGATCAGAGATCTTGGCTAGGTTCTTAATTTGTTGATTAGCTGGGATGTTCTTTTAAATAAACTGATAGTATTTGCTTGTACTATCAGCTGTGGCAAAACTACTATTTCCACAGAAGTAGCAGCACATGCTTCACAACCTGGGATGGACTTGGCAGCCTGCTGCCCCATGCCCAGACCACCACAGGCTGCTCTGGCTGGTCCCCAATGCTCCCAGCACAGTGGGGCTCTCTCCAGTGCCCCAGCCCCAACTGAGCACAGCCCAGGAGGGAGGCTCTTGGCTATGAGAAACTCAGGTTGCTCTGTCACATCCCTACGTCTCCAGGACTGACTCCCTAACATGACTGGGATGAGAGCAAGCCTCAGAGGCAGATGACAAAGACAGTGCTAATGACATATTCTTCCTATACTAAACCCAGAAAGTCTGCACTGAAGCCAATGTCCAGCCCTTGTAGACTGAAGGAAGAAGAAAAAAAGAAAGCACTATCATTAAGCCACACTTCTGTGAAATGCTGTGATACTGCAGCGATGACCTAAGAATTAAGAGCAGCTAAATAGACACCTGTCCTTGAATAGTGGGTATTATGCATGACTTATGTCAAGTGCAAAGTACAGCGGAACCCCTGTAAAGGTAAGAGTAGGAAGGATGATTATTATCTTCAAACCATTTCATCTGTATTTAGTGAATGGTGATTATAAAGGCTGCCCATTCACTAATGAGATTCCGACTCCCTTAACTAATTGATATATGGCAGATAACATTGAAAGAGATCTTCAGTTCAATGCCACTTCATACTATGGTTGTACTAAGTTAATAAAGTTTTCTCTGAGCATTCATATGCTGTAACAAAATAGTTTGTTTGAATTTGCTTGTAAATTTTCAGTGGCAGGAGAAACTGGGCTCATGGAGTTCGTTGGAAGTGATGGAGTTTTTTAAGACACATGCCTGTAAACCTTTATACCACGACCTACTGTGCTTGCAAGGTACTTCCTTAGCATGAAGAAACCCAGTCTTGCCATATTTTAGTTGTACCATGAAGTTCATTAGGAGGAATGAATTCTCAGACTTTCTAAGAACACGGAGCATGTCGCAGGAATAAAAAACAAAAGGAAAGGATAAGAAAACTGTTTCTTATGTAATCCTTAATTATTTGCAGGCTGAGTATCTATGCTTGATTCTTCTCTCCCTGCATGTATGAATGATGAATTTAACATGCACAAAAACAAAGAAAGCAAAGATGATTGAGAGTATTCCATGTTGATGGCTGGTATCCATGTGTGGATGACAGCTGTTAGATATAGAGATGATATTAATATTGTTTCACTTTTCCCAGCTCAAACTCCACTCATTCACCCTCCTTTAGCCTGTGTCCTGCAGTACACAGGCTGCAGTCTATCAAATGGTCCTCCACTTCCTGGAGGAGAGCTATGAATTTGCTAGGCTACGAAAGGGTACCCTTCCCTTTCATACCCCAGAAAATGAAAGAGGCATTTTCTCTTGACATAGTTGTAAAACTATGGTCCAATTTAGCTAAATAACAGGTTTTTGAAACTGTCTTGTTTTGCTCATACTGTGCAATGACTTCCCAGAGATGCCATTTCCCCCAAGCATGCTGTATCCCAGGACCTCAGAGCAGTGGTTTGCCTAGTCCCAGCAGCTGATGTGACTCTGGGCACAGAGACTGAGTACAAAAAGCAGACCCATTGTTGTGCCTGTTGCTAGTGTCCTGGCATCAAATGGGGTGAAGAAATAGCCACTGTTAATGGAACTGGACAAGAGCTTCCACTGCCTGGGAAGCAGAGGAACAAGGCCAATGTATCAGAGAGATGGCTTGGGACAGACTAGAAGAGGAAGGGGTTCAAGCGAGTCTGCACCTATGAGCATATATATACTCCCTAAAAAATCTTAAGCAAGCTCAAGGTACTGCAGTCTTAGCCTTCCTCTCTTTTCAGTAAATACCTGTGAAGCTCACTGGCACCCTTATATGCCTCTTTTCTGTCCTGCACCTGTCTCACAGAGGGACAGCAGTCTACTGCTCCCAGGCACCCCTCTAGCTCCAGCGATGGAGGCTAGTGTAGGGATATTGCTTCATTAATATGGTGCCAGAGGATGGAAATTCATTTCATCTCCTCTTCTCGCCTCACCTCTCCTCTCTAAAAATCTGCTCACTGAAAATAAATTAAATTAAAAGGAACATGAGGATTGAGAAAAATCAATTACTCCAAATTAGCAAATACTGTTCTGAAGGTTGTTAAACCTTAGATCAGCCTTTTTCGGTGCATGCTTTCCAATGCTGTTTTCACTTATGTCATGACAAGGAATCTAAAACTGCCACCTTAGCAGCAGAAAAGGGCTTAGTGGAGCCACAGTCATCTTTACATTCTTGCTGACAGTGAATCATTGGATTCAGCCAGCTGAAATCCCCAAGTTCTGTAAAAGGAACCTTTCTTGTGCTTCAAACGAGGGAAAAAATGCCAGGTTGTTGTAGTTTCATGCACAGAATTTTAACAGGGAGAACTGCACCAAATTTGTCTAAAATTCTGCTGACCTGGTCCTTAGTCCTTCCCAGGAAATAAAAATTTATATAACCTTTTTACCCCCCCAGAGGTCTAAAATTGTTCAGTTAACATTTTTAGCACAAAGTTTTAATTCCTTCCTGTTTCCAGCAAAGCAGGTAGAGTTAATGAAGTTCTCCATGTCCTATGGAAAAAGCTGTCCGAGATTGTCTTGTTTCTCATATTGTTTGAAATTACAGCAATGTCCAAGGGCGCTCAGTAAGCTCACAACCCAATGTGCTAAATGCTATGAAGACACAGCAGAGACTGCCCCTTGCTTAGGAGCGCTCATCTTCAGCTCATGAGCTGTGACTTCCTTACTCACAAGATACTATAAAAGGTCTTCTAATATAAATAATGATTCATCCTAAATAGAAATAAAATCAGCAGAAATAAATTTGAATAATAATGCATGAGAAGTGTATGTTCATCTCTATTACCAGTCTACAGCTGCCCCATTTTGCTGAGATCTCACTGGCCCATACTTTCTGCAGCACCACAGAATGGGAGGACCATCAGGGATGTATTGCTGTGATCAAAGTAGTCTTAATCACCATACATGCACACCACCTGGGGAGTTATACTGGAGAATATTGAATCTGGATGCTCCTCTCTACCCCCTCCATCAGCACTTGCACTGTTTACATCCACTTTCTGTCTATGACAAAATCCCTTCTGGACTGGGGAGACTGACCCAGGTCACCATCGCTACAAAGGAAAGATCAGGATCACTTTGTGTGATGCTGGTGGAATGAATGCCGGATCCAACAGCACTTACGTCACTGTCCTTACACCAAAGAAAAAAACTATGCTACTGAAAGGCAGATCCTCCTGGCAGCCTGACCTTCATTTTTCAGAGGACATATTATTCTAGTTGCAAAAAGAGAGTCAAACATGACCTGTTCAGTTTAGTTGTGTGAAAAGCTGGCTGTATATAAAAGCGATGGACAGAATACAGCACAACAACTGAAAATAAAGATCCTGTTTTTAATACAGTTGTATGAACATCTCCTTCACAGACTTGCACAGCATCAGCCTTGAGTGGAAAAATCACCACACCAGACATTTTGTGTAAACTGCCCAATCTGTTGCTCTCTTACATTCCTCACACTATCGTAAAGCCTATTACCTCCCCAAGGCCATAATCATGGTGCTGCTGGACAAAATATCCTGAAGAGTGAAATGAAAACCCTACAGTGAAAAACAAAACTGAGGTTGGGGATTCATGACAATGAATCTGGGGCAAAGTCATTCAACCTGTGGTTGTAATTATTCCCTGAAAAAGTACCAAAACCTCAGCCATTCAGAGGGAAAGTCTTACAGAGCTCTAGCACTGCTACTAAAAGACACAGACAGTATTGCCCCTAAAAGATAAAATTATCTACTTGTGCAAAAAACAGGTTACCCTATCACTGTAGATTGATTATGTAAAAGTAGCTATCACCACTTCTGGCTAAATGCAGAAATAATACTCAGCTCCAGAAAGAAAAGGAGTCACTTTATTCAGTTTAACATGCTACTCAGAGAGATATTTTCTAATGATGCTGAATAAGTTGAGAACACAAATCTCGCTTAGTTTGTGGCTAGAGGTAAACCTAAGCTGGGGTTTACAGCCTGAGTCAATATTCTTCTTCTGTCTTCCTCAGTCTTCCTAAATCAGCAAAGACAGAGACTATCAAATACATATGGGATGCCAACCAGGACATAATCAGCAAAACATGGGACATTCTGAGCATACAAGGCACATGATCACTCAGAAAGATGTTGATGTCCTTATGCCTATTCATTTATCTACTTGAATCAAAGGAATGGAGGAGGAGGGAGGATGAGTATTAGGAAGGGGGGAGGGAGTCTAGGCATGATTAACAATAGGTGCGAGACAGGAAGAACTAGATTAAACTGATCCATATGCAAATGATCTGAGTCTGATTGCATCAAACCATGCACAGTTTAATGAGTATGGTAAGATGCCTTTATCTCTGCTTGGATGTGTTCTGAAAAGGACTGCTCCAAGATAAAACACAGTTTAATAAGAAGGTTTTTCATTATGGGGGTCGATCTGCATTTGCATTTCTTTCTCTGAGCTACACAGCTTTCCTCAACCTCTTTTCCTTTTCAAGAGATTAGTCAGTAAGCACTTATGTATTGTTGACACACACCTTAGGGCATTGCATACTTAACATGCGTGTGAGTTTTAGCCTGGTCCTTCATGACCTGGATTAGACATTTCAAAATGAAGACTAAGTGGCAAACTTATTTTTCTGCTTATCTACCAAACGCTCTTTGCCCTTCTGTTATTTTGAAGCTTTGTAAAATCTTTTCAGTATTCATACACTGATACAGAGACAGAACTTAGCTTGGGTACTTACAGTATCATGGACCAGACTCAGAATTGCACCACTGCTGTGAGATGGTGATAACTCCAGTTTCTGTAGAGCTAATCTGATTTTATGCTACTGTAGCTGAGGTCTAGCCTTCTATTTCAAAAGTGTGTGTTGGTTTCTTCCAAGTGTCTGCCTTTACACACCAAACAAAGTAGCTAGGCACCACCTCAGCTTCACCTGTTAGGCTCTGCTTACTGTTATAGGCGCAGGCGAAATAAAATAGAGGCAAACTTTTCCTCCTTATGCAAGCAAGACAGTGGGAGATCTCCAAGGCTCTCAGGAAGATCATAGGAAAGACAGCTGTCCAATGCACCGGCCTCTGCTCAGACTCCGGCAGCCATGTGGACAGTAAGCACTAGTCTTCTCATCCAGCTATGATTAAAGCTGTGGTTAGCAAAAGCACTGAATCAGAGCAAGCTGGGAGCACCTTATTTTTACTCCAAGGCACAGCAAGTAGCGCAGGTTCCTCCATCTTGAAGAGGTCTGACCTGGCTGGCATGTTTTTTAGAGTCCATCTACAGATACCATGTTCTTCCTCACTCGGCAAAATTTTCCCATTTAAGTGCTGTGTTCTTCTCTGAAGCCTATGTGCACACAAACATCTGTATTCATACACTACATATTTACACAAGTAATCATCTTGTTGCAAATAGAAAGTATTTCAATCTCAATGTGCTGATGCTGAATATTAACTATCCAACTAACAGAAGCAAATAAATACCAATGGCCACCCAAATGCCTTCATGAAAAAGAAATCCCTTTTCACAGCACCTACCATTTGTTTATGCAACAAGGATCTGTTGAACTAGGGTGGTTAACAGTATCTTCCTTCTCTACCTCAGCTTCAACTGATCACCTTCATCCTTATATCATGAAGATGAGACATTTTAATAGAAACAAGGCACCTAAACAAAAATTTTCCATTGATTTTGGTAGAAGTAATCACAGGCTGAAGTGCTTTGCAGACTGGGAATCCAAACCTGTTCTTGCATATTCCATCATTACTAACATGATCACTTCTTTTTCCATCACTGGGCTGCTTCATGTCTTCAGGAATTTCTGGTTTTATATTCCTTTGAAAACAACGTATGTTTACATCATACCTTTCAATTACTTTTATTTGAGTTTGACTTCTGTACCTTTTAGCTTTCTTGACTCTATCTGAGGTGTCTACAGCTTCTTTGCATTTCATCCTTAATCCTGACTCAGCAGCTACAAAGTCCTTTCTTATCTCAGATTATAGGTTTTATCCTGTATGTGTTCCTTTACACTTAATGCTACGGCCACACAGTCTCTCCTCATAGACCAAGGGCCCCACAACAGTAGAAGGCTGAAGCTTGTTAACCCAGTTCCAAAACATAGTTTTGCCAGCAGTTAAAAGAGCCCTACTTCTGTCCTAGCTTACTGTTATTTACTGTCACTTATGGCACGACAATATTGAGGGTTCAGGAGCAGCTGGGATAACAGAACAACTCAGTTACTGGTGGTAGTCAGCTTATGTCCTCCTGTGCTGGGTGAGAGGTGTGAATGAGGTAGGTTGGAAGCAGGCACACACCTTATCTCTTGGCATGGTCTAGCACCCAATAGGCATAGATGCTAAACAAATACAGGACAAAAAGACGGTGCTTGTCCCAAAGAGCTTACCCTTGAAATAAAAGTAAACACTGGCAGATGAGATGTAAGGGGTTAATGGTGAAACATTCATTAAGTTGAACTTTAGGGAACTAATTTTCATGCCAATGTAATAAGTACAGCTGCATTGACAGACCTTGCAGTCAGGCTCCCAAGGGGCAGTTTAGAGCCCTCCTAACCATCCCTCAAAAGATCCTGTCTCTCTCTTCATGGATTAAACAGAGAAATCAGATTACTCACTTGGCAACTTAAAGGTGGATGCTTAAAATTAAGCAATGTAAACGTTGCCTTCCTTCCACCCTCACCTCCAGTGATGATGGGCATGACACTTCAGGTGGCAGTGCCAGAAGGCTGTCAAGCTCCATTTGAAGGGAAGAATTTTTAAGGTCAGATTTGGACACAGAGAAGAATGTAGCTTTGTGAATATGACAGGGAGCATAAGTGAAATCACAGGGATAGGTGTTGAGAAGCGAAGGGTGTGGCTGATAGAGGCTGGCACCACCACAGATATCTGAGGCAGGGTATGGAGTGGCCATAAGAGATTGTGCCTACACCTCAGGCATGGTTCCAACCCTCCTTTGATTAGGTGCCATCAGATGTCCCTTGGAAATCTCTGCTTTTCTTAGGCTTAATCTGGATTGGTATAAATACATGGGTTCACACTGGTATCCTTTCTCAAGTCTCTATTGGAAGCAACAAATTCATCATCTTGCAGTGAAATCACAGAGTCACGCAGAATCACAAAATGGTAGGGGTTGGAAGGGACCTCTGGAGATCATCTTGTCCAAGCCTGCTGCTTGAGCAGACACCCCTAGAGCAGGGGGCACAGGACCGTGTCCAGGTAGGTTTTGAATGTCTCCAGGGAAGGAGACTCCACAACCTCTCTGGGCAGCCTGTGCCGCTGCTCTGGCACCCTCACAGGAGAGAAGTTTTTTCTCATGTTTAAGTGGAACTTCTTGTGTTCCAACTTGTGCCCATTGCCCTTGTCCTGTTGCTGGGCACCACTGAAAAGAGTTCAGCCCCATCCTCTTGACACCCGCCTTTCAGATATTTGTAAGTATTTTTGAGATCCCCCCTCAGTCTTCCCTTCTCCAGGCTGAACAAACCCAGGGCTCTCAGCCTTTCCTCATATGGGAGATGCTTCAGTCCCCTGACCATCTTCGTAGCTCTCCGCTGGACTTGCTCAAGGAGTTCCACACCACATCCTTCTTAAACTGGGGGCCCAGAACTGGACACAGTACTCCAAATGTGGCCTCACATTGATGAATATATTGAACAGGACAAGACCCAGCACAGATCCCTGCGGAACACCACTGGTTAAGGGCCTCCAACCAGACTCTGTGCCATTGATCATGTCACTCTGAGCTCTGTTGTTCAGCCAGTTCTCAATTCACCTCACTGTCCACTCATCCAACCCACACTTCTTTAGCTTGTCCATGAGGATGTTATGGCAGACAGTGTCAAATGCCTTACTGAAGTCAAGATAAACAATGTTCACTGCTCTCCCTTAATCTACTCAGCCAGTCATCCCAATACTTGGGTAAAATCCTGACCTCCTTGTAAGCACCTAGTTCCCTTTTGATTTCAGTGACATTAAGATCCAATAATTCGTTTCTAAACATTTTCCTCTTTTCACCTAGGTGGGCATCCCAGTTTCAGTGGTGGTCCGGCATTTCCCTTCCCTCACAGGTGGGGAGTCTGTCTGATTTCAGTCAGGTCTCTTAGCAGCTGTTGAACATGATTGTTAACCTTACAGTCCTTTCAGTTGTCCAGGTTACATTTTCCCTTTATAAACATAGGTACTGCCATTCACTATCACTCCAGATCTGGAGTATTTAAAACCTTGGTAACCTTTTGAGTGCCAGTTGTGGAATATGTCTGATAACTATCATCTGGGATGAGTAAGGACTTCTTGGACTCTGCCTGTGAATTGATGGTGGGAAGCAAAGCTGTCACAAACATCTGCTGTTAATTCCATTGGAGTTTCACTTCTACCTTATATGTGTAATTTTATTCTGACATCTTAGTCCCATGTTGTCATTTGTACTTTTGCCCCTAGGATCAACACTGGAATCTGTACTGAAAGTTGAGAGCAGGTATTTATGTAGGCTTTGAGCCATGCCTAAATGATGTTTGATCTCAATGCCATTATCACAGCATAGCTGTCTCTTTCTTCTTTCCAATTCTCTTTCATTCATAAGGCTGAAAGACCTTTTAATCTTTATGCAATTTCCTCTGCAAGGTCTAAATCACCTTGATATTTGGCAACATTGATTCTGTCTTTCCCTTCTTGATTGCTCAATCTTAGGGAATTTCCTGAATAATAAAAATTATGGCCATATATGCAAACATGGTCATAAGGCCTTCTTTGGCACCTTTGCTTTATTTATCATATCTAATTTCTAGAGGATTTATATTAGTCCAAATGTGTTCTTTAGAGGCACGATCCAATTTCTCTTTAAGTCAATGGCACTTTTGTAGTAGATCTTAATGGCAGTGGGATTTAGCCCAAAGCCTGGTGTATTTGAGTCAGTTTTATTCTGAAGGACATGTAATAAAACCAATGATTTTGATCTTCTTTCCTGGGAGTGCAACTGAGTCAGAGACTTTAATTTTTCTTTTTTAACCACAAGTAACTGCATGTTAGTTGGGTGACAGTGAGAAAAGTCCTCTTCTGCACAATTTGTTCTCTACATTTAGAATAGTGTGTTGGACTTTGGACTAAGAAGGAAGTTATTTTCATAAGAGGGAAGATTGTGGAAATGTTACATAGAAACCTAACTATAAAAATATTATCTATTTTTATTAAGGCCCAGTAATCATATGTGTGTGTGTGTATACATATGTATATATGCATATATGCATACATATACAGGGCTGTATTAATGACCTCAGTTCAATGATTTTTTTTCTAATGGGACAGTAAAACAGCATTTACCCTCTTCATCCTTACTGGACTCTTTCTTGGGCTGAGTCTTGATGTCTTTTATAATCTGGGTTTCTCAAATAGCAGTTGTGATGGGATTTTTTCCTGACATGCTCATCTCTCCAGCAGGAATTAAATGTAGATCTCCAAACAGTTACCAAGTGGTAACAACTTTCAGAGGCTGTCAACATTGGCTTGATTTGAGCTGGTGAGCTAGAGGTGAGGGAATAACCTACTAACCATTCTTTTGAGCCATATATTCCTCAGCAGTGACGATTTAACAGAATTGCCAGAAAGCTCATCTATTACAGTCACAAATCAGGTGGCCAACAACATCAGTGTTTTAATCTTAATCCACCTTTGCTTCTTCCCTTGTTTTCTCGTTCCCCTCTGCCCCTAACACATAGAAACACAGAGACTTTCCCCTTTTATAAATACAATGGATGTTGTTGTCAGTTCAGATAAGAGCAAATGCCAGATAGGATGGCAATATTTTCAGTCCTGGCAAACGCAATCATAAGTTCAGTTTATTAATATTGCAACAGTTGCACTAAATGAGATCACTTGGATAACAAAACATTTATCAACAAAACGCTGCCACCTACTGAAGTTTTGCAAACAGCCCAGATGATTGGATAAGATCACAAATTCACTCTGTCACAAGCTTATGGTCTTTGCTGAAATCGTTCTAAGGGAAAAAAAAACAAGAATGATAACCAGCAGAACAAGACAAGACATCTCTTTCAAGCAGTCTGTTCAGCAAGTGTCAGGGTAAATCCTGGTGAGCAACCTCTAAAGAGGAAGGGAGGTTTGGCTCTTTGTGCTCAATACGTTGTGGAGTTTTCAAGCACAGCGGCTATGAAACTCTTCCTATCAACTGCTTTAGCTTGCAGCAGCCCATTATAAACCTGCAGTTTTCTTGTCATGCTGATCTTCAAACCTTCTATTCAGTCCATAGTAAACATATTAAAACTTGCTAGCTCTTTGGGTTGCATCACCCTAGGTTTTAAAGGCTTTGTAAATAAATATAAAAGAAGACCAAGTGATTACAACAGATCTTGTGTATTTTCTATTGCAAGATCTCAACCAACTTAAAATTTTCATTATTTCAGTATAGCTCCACCAGGCATGCCCATGAAACAAGGAAGAACTTTACCTACTCATGCTTCATTGCTTTAGTGTCGATCAACAACTGATCAGATATACAGGGGCTGATTATTTTGTTACCCTATGAATAGAAAGGAGTATTTATGTTACTTGAGAAAAGCAAACTCAAAGAGTCAGGACAGCATAGTTTAGGAATGACATAATCTCATTGCAATTATTTCATGCAATGATTGACCCATCTTTTCCCTTGCAATACTATTCAGTTTCTTATTTGTAAAATCACAAAATTAATACTTACCCCTGGAACGTCCTTGAATGTTAAAATTATAGACAACTTACAGGATACGAAAAAGTGACTGCTTTTTAAGACTGGAGTACAACAGAGTGTTTAAACATGTGCATAACTTTAAGCATGGGAGTAATTCCATTGAAATAAACAGGACTACTCAAACATTTCTGATTTTGCATACGCTTCTGTGCTCTGCTAGCTTAGGGGCTAAGAATGGATATGCTTATTTACTACAGTGTTTATCTACTAAGCCTTCGTTCAGCATTACTGATTCCTTCCCTTTCATCAGACAGAGACAAGGAGTTCTCCATTTTTCTAGGCTCCTTCTGGGCCAGTTTCAAACTTTGCTGTGCCTTCCCATGCATTTGCATTTTATATCTGATGTAGAAAATAGCAGCTATGAAACCATACCCTGAGTCCTGAGGGAGTGAAGTGGATGACTTGAAAGGAAACACTCAGAGGTTTGTCTAGATTAGGGGATGTGATCGATATTAGACTGAGGCTGACTCTTCCTGACCTAATTCTGGACCTTTTTGCACTAGGAAGCAGGATCTCCTTTCTTCTTTAGATTTAGCTGTTCGCAGTTGCCCTTGGGTTCCTCTTCATGGCTGTGCCCACATGTATTGACTACTGACCTCATTAGCTCTTCCTAATGCTGGAATTGTCCTTACTGCTGTGATGGCATGTTGGTTTAGTGCAGGGCATGAATATATGCTCACTACTGTACAGGGAAACCCCACTAGTGACAAGGCAGACCTAGAGTATTTAACTTGAGTTGGCCACTATTCTTAACCCTTTGGCAGTAAAATCTACAATATCTTTTAGTCTTCACTGGGTTTTTAAACCTGGATTGTTTATGGTGGGTTAGTTATGCTGCTGTACCTGTTCTGTGTATCCAGTGCCAGCTCCACCACTTTCGTTGCTGTGCAAGCAGGGCAAACCAGTAAATCCCTACTGTGGGCCACCTGGAGCTGACATTGCCAGATATAAGCCCTGACTAGTTTAGGTAGGCTTGGGTTTTAAGCTGCACTTTGCTGCAGCTGTTCTTCAACACAAAAGAACTTCAAAGGGTTTTGACTCCACTCGGGGACACTGGAGCCAACACATCTGCTAGCTCCTATGGAGATGAAAGCGAGTGTTTAATGCACACCATTGCCCTAACCAGTGTGCAGGTGCAATTTCTGGCCAGAGCTCTTCACATTGGCCTGTCTATATTTAACTTCTTCTGTGAGGATTCGTGGTTATTCCTGAGCTCAGAGCTCCTGGCCTGTCTCTCGGTGACACGATTCCTCTAATAGCATCTGTAGGTTGCTTCTTCCCCTGGCACCATGGTGGCAGCTGTGGGCTTTCCAGCAACAGGCTGACAGGGCAGGCTGCCCCAAACCATAGTCTCAATTGCAAGGCCAGTGTAAACAGTACATGCTGAGATTTACCTTCATTAGCTGAGCTAATTAAAATTCCTGGCTACTGAGGCAACGCACTAACCTCATCTTAAATTTTCTTTCACCTTTGTTAACTCCCAGCCTAGACTAAAGGTCTGAGGCTGGGGTCAGGTTGCCTCTTAGAAGGTCTCTGGTCTAATACGAAGCAGGGTTCAGACACAGATAAAGCAGAAAGGGCAACAAATGGCAAATGCGCATGGGCTAGGATGTTACTTCAGATGAGGGAAAGACTTGGTGGAGGGAAGGAGAGGAAGCAAAGGGGCTTTGGTGGCTTGGAGCTTTCTCAGCTTGCTTCAGCTCTGCTTGCATTCTCATCTTCCCTCAGCCACTCACCCAGGGAAGGGGTGGGTGACCTTGTGTGGGAAGATGAGGTGCTGGCTGGAGGGAAAGGGCTGTGAATCAATGGCTCCCTATGCTTGTGTCGTGGACCTGTGATCTCACAGGGATATGGAGGTTTTTCTGGTTAAAGTGTATCAGAAAAGGATTTTTGATGGCTATCTTTTGTGGTTTCATGCCTTTTGATGTGTATTATACCTTGCCTCACACATTAGTGAACTGCTGTGAGTAGGCACTCCTTTTGTGATAGAAAATGGTCCAGAGAAGAGCCAAGAGAATACAGGTTTCTGAAGAGAATCTGTTGATAAAACTAAGAAAACAGCTCAGTGATAGACGGTCAAAGTCCCACTCCGAGCTGCTGAGGGCATGCAGAGCCATGTGAGCTGCTCCCAGGACTGAGGCAGCTCTGCTGGTGGGGATTTCCAGGCAGGCTGCTTGGCTTTCCCATGAAACGCTGATCATGGCAACTGTGCTCTTTCATTAGGGGCTCTAGGGTGATGTACAGGCCCACCGTGAGGTACATGTGCCCACAAATAGGTCTGGAGGCAAGCAAATGAGTGTGTGTTGATAGGCTTTCATGTGCAGTGTGAAGATGAGCAGGTTCTGCCCTTGCAGACTTAAGCATGCTATAAGTTGGTATGGGGGGCAGGAAGATTTTTGACAAATCATTTTTTGCTGGAGCCTGGGGAGGCACCAGGGTGACAAAATGAGCTCCCACACCTGGAGAGAGAGAAGTGTCCCATGCTGTTAGCAGAAGCTGTAGCTCTCACACACAGTTTTAAACCTTATTTTGACCACTATTTTGCTTTTCTAAAACACTTGCAGGGTGGAAGGAGCAACCTCATGGAGCTTCTCACTGAGCAGCACAGTCCTATTTGGGGGGTGTCAAGATAAATGCCCATGTAAGCTGCCAGCTCTCAGGTTGGAGAAAATCACTGCATTGGTATTACTGCAGCCGTAGGTCTGTTATCCTGGATGTGTAGGCAGAGGCATAGTCTGGAGTAACAGCTGTCATCACTGGCCTGTTTAGGCTTCCATGAGGATTCCTGGTACTACACTTGCTTCTAATTTATGGGATTTATATACTCTGTACATGAACTTGTCTAGTACGTTGCTATTAATCTGGACATGAAGCCCTGCAAAACTCTACACTCAGCCCATCTAGCTGTGAGCACACTCAGAAACTGCCTGCTTGGTATCTCTTACTCGCTGGTCTGAGGTGAAGAAAATCTCTGGAAAAGTGACTACTGTCCACCTCTTGCTGCACAAACACGCAAAAAAAAATTTCACACCAAAACACCAAAAAAATTTTAGTTTTAGTAGCTAGTCAAGAGAATTTATATTTTAGGTGATTGTTTTGCTCATCTTTAGTGGAAAGAGCTATTTAACATTTCGGTCCACCCAGATACTATTTTGAAGGCATTGCATCTACAGATTCTCTCTTGCATCTGACTTGGATGTTTTACAAGTAAAACTTTCTATATCTGTTAGATTTTCTAGTCACACCTATTAAAGGAGTTGGCCACTGTGGCTGTGTGATTAAATTAGCAATGCTTGTTAGTTTGCATTTTTGCAGTCAATAGATCTTTGCCAGGGAAGACCAGAGCATGACCTTGTTTTGCATGTGGCGGTTTAGAGTGGAGCACACATGTAAATATTTTGTATATGTTTAGCATAGGAGATCCTGAGCTTTTCCAGTATGAAGGCAGGGCTTGTGCCAGGGAGAGTTAGACACGAGGAGCTTGGCTGATCATGGCTGGTGGGAATAGCTCCTGGGTGGCTGTAACTTGACAGTTGAGCAGAACAGCTTTGAAGTGTATTAGTACGCAAGCAATTCAAGGTTCTCACAAAACTGACAAATAGGTAAGGTTGTACGAAGGGTTTGAAATCCAAGAGCACTGTGGCATTGTCATGACAACAGGCACGGCACTCAGCTTCCATGTGCTTCACTACGGCATCACATGCTGCTGGATCATCGGTGTCTCCATAAACTGGCTGCAGGAAATATGGCACCCACAGAGAAAATCTTCAAAAAACAACTACCTGAGGAACCACCTGAGCTAGCTAGAAGCAAAACACAAATGACACGGGCAACAGTTTGATACATAAGATGGTGTGCATCTTATGTATGCAAAAGGACACACACATCCCTTTTGGGTTTCTCACTGCCAGCAGCTTCCCCTGGAGGTGACTACATCTTGAAAACTGCTTTGTTAAACCCAGACTGACTTGCTGCCTGGTTTTCAGAGAAGCAGAAAAATAACACAAAACAGGGAGTCATTGGTGGCTAAGGCACTCACTGGGTATGTGGGTGCTCAATTCTGCTCTCCACTAGTCATTGTTTTCGGTTCCTGTTGCTCTGGGAAGAACCCGTGAAGAATAGTGTCACTGCCTCAGCACAATAGTACATGTCTACTTTCAGAAATATGCACATCTTTTAAATTAGGTGGCCATGTAGCAGCAGGTTTGATTCTTAAAAGACCGAGTGGAGCGTCTAAAGAAGTAAATAAGCGCAGGTACCTACAGACTTAAAATTCCAGTTTCCAATGCATCTTCATGAAACATAGATCCCTAAATTGCCTAGATACTGTTACAAATTTTCCCAGTTCCTTCCTTCCTCCCTCCCTCCCTCCCTCCCCCCCTTCCTTCCTTCCTTCCTTCCTTCCTTCCTTCCTTCCTTCCTTCCTTCCTTCCTTCCTCCCTCCCTCCCTCCCTTCCTTCCTCCCTCCCTTCCTCCCTTCCTTCCTTCCTCCCTTCCTCCCTTCCTCCCTTCCTCCCTTACTGTGTTTTCCTTTTAAAGGCACACACGAGTACTTCTGAAAATGTCTGTAAATAGTAACTCAGATTTAACTTTTTTAAAAAGCAACAAACCCCTCTTACTGTATGGTATATAACAGACAAAGGAGATAATCGTCATCTATTGTAAATTTTAAGATAAAGAATAAATTACATGCCATGGATATGACTTTTTTATTTCTTACATTATGCATTTTTCAGGCCCTTTAAGATGCTTATAGAATGTGTATAAATTAGCCCCAACTATAACAAGTACACATACTTTTTAGCTAATGCTAATGTTACTTAACATTAATGCTTAATGTTACTTAAATTCCATTTTAAATAAAATTCCATTTTATTTACCATCAACAAAATGAACAACGTTTGTTCACCTTTACTGCCCTTTGCACATTCTCATTTCTTTCTGAACAACAAACATGGATATTGATAATCAAAAGCCATTATGGGCAAGGTGTATACCTCATTTCTGAAATCACATTACACCACTATAAGTTAATTTCACATTTTCCCTAGAAAGAATAACCAACATTAGCCTGGTCCAACAATTGATTCAGTGTCACCCTGTAATGAAGTCATAGACATCCTTCTGCAGACTGTGTCTGTTTCTGTTCATTTAGATAGTTAATCCATAGCAGGTCAAGACTGTGTCTTGCTAAGAACATATGAAGAGTCCTAACTGTGGGGTAGTTACTCCTCTGTGAGTGCAGAAGTCCACATTTGGAAAGGAGCAGTGCAGTGGAATGGGAGGAAGGGAGGCTGGAGCCTGGCTTGCAAACATGCGGCTGCAGGAACCCCCTGCTTTTTTAATGCCAGGCAATGAGTGCCTAGCAACAACTGAACAAGGGTGGCCAGTTTGGTAATCTGTGGGGAGGGAGACGTGCTATTCTGCCCTTTTCCTCAGAGAGTGCCACAGTGCCCACCTTGCTGTTGGAGGAGGCAGGGTTTACCCGCGGCTGCAGAGAAGCCCCTGAGCTCCAAGCAAAGCAGCTTTGGGAGCTGACTGCAAATGCTCTGCCTGGTGTAAGTCAATGCAGCCCCAGTGGCATGACATTGATTTGCACTGACTGTCACACAGATTGTCCTGTGCATAGGGTTGTGCATGTACCAGTTATGAACCCAAACCTTTCAGCTGGATTTCCTGTCTCTTCTCACTACAGTTATTCCAACTTAACTATTCCGAACACTCATATTATTTTAGTGAGGCCTTTTTATTTACATGGAGCCCAGTTTTCTCCTCTTGGCCCCAGAAGTGTTTGTTCCCATTTCATGAAGCCAGCGCCTAAGGAATCTGTAAGCCAGGACTGCAACTTCCTTGCTCTTTGGCAAGCGTTTAACAGTCACACTACACAGATTTAACGCTGGTGGATGGTAAAGAGATTAAATTTTCAAGTGCCAACTCATCACATCAGGTTGACACAACTCCCACTGTGTTGCTGAATTTACTTGAGTCCTTTATTATGGGAGTGGGGAGAGATGGCTGAGGGGAGTTTGAGAAAAATGGTTTATTTACCAAGACAGCAAATAAGGAAATACATGTTTTAAAGTGTGAACTGTGTATTCTGAAAGGTTTGGCATTGTGCCTTGTGTGCTGTCTGCCCTGTCTGAAAATTACATAACTATGAGTGTAAGCTATGTATGTGTGTGTGGTTTTATTATAAGCAGCTGAGTGATGCCTGGGAGAGCTAAACACCAGTGGAATCTGCTGGGTGGAAATAATGTTCATGCACTTTCTTGTTGATGAGTTAGTAAGCCACAAAAGTACCAGGAGCTCATTAATGTGGCATTCTCAGACTGTGGTTCATGAAGATGGGAAGAATGACGTGCACTTCTGTAAACGCACCCCCTTCGCAAAGTAACGGCTCATGGGACAGCTCAGTTCACTATTTCTTGGGGACCACCAGAGGGTTTCAGCTGGGTTTTGTACAAAACCCAGTACAAGCCTAAGGGATATAACCCCAACATCCCTACCCTCCAAACTCTGCTTTCCCCTGCTAACAGCTCACTGTTGGGCCATGGAGAGATTAAAAAGGTGGAGCTTCTCTGATCCCACTGGGAATACTGTGCTTAGCCAAAGGCCATGATGTAGGGCTTTGACTGAGGAAAGCTGCTGGTCAAGTCTGGGTTCATAACTTGCAGATATCAAAGACAAATGTGCTAATAGATACCCCAGCTCATGCTATACCATTTACAGTATTTGTAAACAATGAAATATAATGCATGTATTTCCTGATCCTTCATTAATCAGGAAAAAACAACGTTAGAGGAAGCATCAGGGGCCCAGTTCTGCTTTCCAACACGTACACACCATAACCCCCATTAATTTGAGATGGAGTCACGTGGGTGTATCCTGAGGGGGTGATTGCATCCTACATAAGCTACAAGTGACCGAAAAAGGGAAAATAATTGGACTGATACTGGTCATTTGGACAATGTGTATTTAATGTGTCAGAGTCGTTCCAACCTTCCAGTTACCAGATGTCCGTAAAAATTCATAGCAGGCTATTAAATTTAGCAGATCCTGTCTTAATTAGATTAGCTTCTGCTCAGCATGACAGCAGAGTATTTCACTGATGGAGGATCTATAAAGATTTCTGGTGGGAATTCTTTATGGAAGATGTAGTCTTTTATCCAGTGGGATTTACAAATGGAGAAGGGGGAGGGAGGAGAGGAAGCCCTGATAAGGACACACAAACATTGTCATGGCATGTTAAAACATAAATGGGAGCTTTTATTTTATGGATGTTCCCTTTTTATTTCTCTTTCGCAATACGGCTAGGCGGTGTGAGCACTTTTTGTGTCCTTGTGTTATCAGGCCCAGCTAACATAATGGCATATGGGTGGTGGAAAACTACAAGCAAATTCTTGTTGTCAAATTCCCTCCTAAAACTAGCACCAAAGGAGTACTCAATGTTCAGTTGCCTGTCAGGTCATGAGTTATTTTTTCACCTACAGGAAACAGAACTGTACAGTTTGTCTTGGGCTGGTTTTATGTGCTGCAATCCAGCATCTATCCATCCATTGCCCTTCTTTCTTTAAGGTCACTGCAAAAAAACACCAAACAACAAACCCACTTTCTTATTAATTCTGCCTCTGCCCCAATGCCAACTATTCTCTGGTTTTCTCTGCACAGGTTTTTATGGAAGATACATACCCTTAATGGTGACACTGGTGTCAGTAACAGAACGTGAGCAGCAGCAATGCCTGCGCTGTATTCCCAGTGTGTAGATAACTTCATAAAGAAAAAAAAGGTGGGTGGAGGGGAGGGGAGATCTGGATAATTTTTCTTGTCATTTAATTCACCATTGAAAAGGTCACTCCCTGTAAGAAGAGACAGTCTTCCCTCTGAGATGTCTGGGGGAGGAGCAGAAATGGCAGAGCCAAAATGGGGGGGACTCCTTGCCACTGCGTGGCTTTTGTGAGGTGGCAGAGCAGCCCTTCTGAGCACAAGGGCGTGCAACGCCCAGAGTATGCATGCTGGCGGCTGATAAAAACAGAAAGGGACCATCCTTTGCTCACGCCGCGGGCTGATAGCATTCACATCATACACCGTTTGTTACTAGGCAACTGATTAAATATATGTGCCGGTCCTTCAAGCAGTGCTTGCAATTAATTAACCAAACCATTTTCATTTTGACTGTCTTCCGCCCTCCCCACCACCAACCACCTTCCCAAATGCTGACATCTGACACAAGTGCAAGTGATTTGATGCTCCTCCCGACCTATGGTGTAATAAAATAAAAACTCTTTGCATAGTAGATGTGGCCTACACCCGGGCAGTGGACACCTCTGAGTGTCCCTGGAGGGTCTAGCTAGCAGCTGGCACACACAACAGACATTTGCTTTGCTTTGCCAGGGCCAATGTAAACTGAACAGTGAAAACCACAGGGCAAAGTCCAAAAGAAGTTCTTCTGGCAAATCTATTTGAAGCGCAGTTGTATTGGAAGGATGGAGGCTGGGTCTTCTTTCTTGGTTTAAAACTGGGATTCCTCACCCCTAAGGTACTCATTCTCAAATTTAAAACCACTGTGGAGCATGTTTGCGTGATACATATATAGGTACATATATATTGTGATAAATATAAATACTTACATAGCTACTAATATATATGCAAGTGATGTTAATATCCAGGTGTCACCAACTCTAAATGTACACTCCTCTGTGCTAGCTATTACACTGGGACCCCAAAGCAGACAGTCCCTGCTCTGCTCAGCTCACAGTCTAAACAGCAATGACAGGCAAAGAGGAAGAAGGGATCTAGACATCAAAGGTTGTTCAAGGTCATACAGGGGGTCAGCAGCAGGGCTGGAAACAGAAAATGGCTTTTGTTTTGAGATCAGATTTTATAATAAAAAAAGCCAGTGAGTCATCTCACCCCAAATCCTCCCTCTAATTTTGTAATACAGTTGTCATATTAAACTTGTATGAAATAGACTGGAATTACACATGGAAAATGGGTAACTACAAGGATCCTGGAAGATCTGACTGTTCCTATTACACTTGATCAAATGCAACTGTCAGCTGCTTTGGCAGAGATCACCTTTGATGATTAAAAGGAGAGGACTACATTACAAGAGGGTTTGAGAACGAAACCACTCGCTGAAATCCACAATTAAACAGGAGAGGCTATTGTTCTCTTTCTGAGTGGGAACAGAGTTACAAATTTATTGGAGTTCACAGGCTTGCTGCAGAGCTTGCCTTTAACAAAATTGTAGCCCCATTCTGTACCAGAGCTTCCTACCCCGCTCAAAACCTTGAGTGCATTAAAGAAGCAATTTAGGGTTTATTTGAAGGGGGAAAAATAGAATGTCGGGTTGTGTTTCTTTCTTCCCCTTCCTCCCACTGGCTTTCTGCTGGGGAGGGAGGAATTTGAATCAGCAGATTCTCAATGGCACTGTCGCCTATTGGAGCTGGTATAGAATAACTCGAAACAGGTAAGAAGCAAATAATAAAGCACAGACTGAGTGACAAGTTTTTTTTTTTAACACACTGGCCAGCAGCTGATTTGGTGTGAACTATCTGTGGAGCCACACTGCTTTACGCTGCCTGAGCAGAACTGGAATGCTGCCTCTGAAAAAAGTGCGCTTTGGGTTTGTGACTCTTTTCAATGAGCCGAGGCCATTTTCCAATCCTAATGGGACTAGGTTATCTTGGCCTGCTTTGGTTTGGCTCTGGCCTGTCATTTTTGGGGCTATTCTCTGGTGTGAATAAAGAAAGCTTCGTGGCTTTTTATAAACCTTGTGTGAGCTGGGCAAATCTGCACTCTGGCAAAAGCAGTCCCCCAGCAGCCATCCTGCCTGCCACACGTGCTCACGACCTGTGGTGGTGGCGCCCACACCATGGATGGAGGAACAGGCACAGGTTGCCCCTTATGAGATATCAGATTAAGTCCCTCTTCTCCAAATGCGGCTGGCTGCTTTCAGCAGTCCCATTAGAGCCGTGCACTCCTCCTCTTTAACTTTCACTGTGGCTTTGCTGACCTTTGAATGAGAAAAACATTAGTAAAGAGCAATTTTATGCCCCCATAAAGAGTTATGTGTTACTAGGCAGTAATGGAAGCACAAACCAACCCGGCCAAAAGATCTCAGCCTCCTGTCGCTGCTTTCTTTAATGGTGCTGCTGCTGCATCATTAATCTACCTTGTGCTCGTTGATGGCTGGAAATGCCACCCAGCAGATGTGAAGATTGTTCACAGTGCCAGTACGGGCATTGCTCCTCAGGCCTACTAATCTGCAGGGTGGAAGGAGAAAGTCAGAGAACACCTGTATTTCTTGCAGGTTTCTGCATGCTGCTCCTTTCCTCTTATCCCTGTAATGATTTATATTTAATTGACTTGTAATTATACCCACTTTTTTTTTTTTCCCCCTTCTAGTTCGTCTTCGTTGTTCCATACCCATATATGGTTTGTCACTAGCCTTGACTTTTTTCCACCACAATGAGGCAATAAATCCAGTGGGGCTGGACAGGAAACCCAGCTTGCCAAGGAGAGACAGGATGAATATCTCCTAGAGACAGCCAGAGGTTTGACTGCATATTGTCCATACAGCATATTTCAAGGAGTGCCCAGGGCAAGCCTGGAAAAAACTTTTATGTCTGCAACAGTATTTCTTTCTGGAAAAACAGATTTTAAAAAAAGCCCACTGTGTATTTTTTGCCTTTTTTATGTGTGTGGAATCCACAATATATAGAAGATGACTCGTTTCAAAATTTCAGCTAGGGCCTGTATTTTAGAAGCAGAAGATAATCACATAGAAATGCCTCCTTTAGAAAATGTGTGTTTGCTGTCACCGCTCTCCTCAGCGGACTCAGCATGGATGTGTGCTTATTTGTCAAGCTGGAGATGACTTCTATGATCTTACTGCTCCAAACACCTTCATTAAAAACACTAAGCAAGTTTTATTAATACTTTCTTGAGTTTCCAAGCATGCCTAGGCTCATTCATGTTTATGCTTCACTGCAAACACTGGTGAACTCGCTGATCACACGTTCTACCCAGCTGCTTGTTCCTGTAAATGCAGCAGAGATCCTGAGACACTGGGATACTGTATCAAAACTCAGACTAACTCAATAAAATGGTGATAGATGACACACTAATGCCACAGTGACTACTCTGCACGGTCTGTATGAAAATGTACATTCCAGATCCTTTTTTAAAGGATTGTTTCTGTAAGACTCCTGTGGTATTTGTAGTTCAGGAAATCCACTCCAGCCCTTGGAAAAATATTACCTTGCAGTAAAAACATGACACTGTTCAGGCACAACACTATCTTACTCTGCATACAATGACATAGGATTGCATCCTGGCACACTGGTGCAAAATCTCCATGCTTGAGAAAGAACTTCTTGTTTCAAACATTAAGGAGAGGTTACCTTTATTGCTCCTAGTGTAAGCGCAGGGAAAATACTCAGAAACAGAATCCTTGGTACCCTGTTATAGCTGGTTACATTAATCACTATGTCTTTCAAATTAAGCCACTTACTGACACAGGGGCTGGTTTGTGAACATTAAGAAAAGAATTGGATGTTTGGTCATCAGTACACGGGCGAATACAATTCCCATATACATACAAGCCTGTGAGTACATCATCACTTCATTGTGCTCTCTTGCTTGCACACATATGCAGCCACGCTCCTTAAGGGTTTGCCAATGCAATGTAGTGTTGAATTATACAGGCTAACTCCACAAGCTAGCTCTACAAGAATTAGCTTGGGGACTGGAATTAGTCTAACAGCAGTAGCAGGATACATTAGCTCGCATGGCTGAGTTAGCCTGCCTGGCTACTGCTATGATTAGATGGCTTCTGATACCAAAACTAAGTCATGAGAACTATCTTGGGTCTTCCAATGTGATACACCGGACCATGGCCCTCTCCTCCCCCAGCCTCCACCCAGCACAGTGCACTTTGCAGACATAGGCTACACATACTTGCATTCAAGATCTGGATTCTTAATGGAATAAATGGCCCGGCTGCACAGTGGAAGTCAGTGGCATAGCTACATTGATTTACATTGACACACTCCTGGCCGAGATGTTTCAGTCTGTCATTTGTACTTACCATGCTCTACCAATCTGCAGGGTTAGTCATACTCTTACTCCTTTTAATGATGATTCTGCTGCAGTCTTCTTTTTTTGCTTGTTGCAGTTAAGGCCAGCAGGCACTATTATGGTCTTCTAGCCTGGTCTTGCAATGATTTTAGCTTTAAGGGATAATTTTGAATAGGACTGAAGTAGCAGCAGCTTCCTTCCGTTGCCAGCTGTCAAGGCTCAATCCCTCACTCTGCTTTCCCCGTGTTTCAACCTGCAGAGTGTTATGCTAATTTTGCTTGCAGCTTCAAGTCAGCTGAATTTCCGGCTGGCTTCAACTTAAGCTGTTTTTATTTCAAATAAGGTAAATTACTCACTTCAGTCCAGGGCTCAGTTTCCAAGCTTCCATTCTGCCGCTTTTCAGGCTTCAGTTCCAGCAGCTCTGCATATTCCCTGCGGAAGGCATGTCCTCTGCTCCTCCTGTGCCAGGGACACGCCGCTCTACTTGGCTGCTCCTGGTGCTGGAATCCTCCTCTTCCTTCTCCCTCTTCTCTTTGGTCTTTTGGTCTGAAATCAACAGAAGTTATTTTTCACCTTTATTGAGTAGACTTCTGCTAAGAGCATCTTACCAATTCCTAGACCCTCCTCTCTGTTTCTCCCCAGCCTTCACAGAACCTTTTGCTGCAGAAATGGAAACTCTGCCTGCGACACTCCTCTCCATTAACAGCTAGCAACAATTATGCAGTACACCTGAGGGGGCTGAGCGCTCCTAGTAGGCCAATGGTTGCCATCTTGCCTTTCCTCAGGCTTAGATGGCTTCTGAAAACTTCAGTAGTAAGAAGGCTGTGATGGTGTGAAGGTAATCTTAATCCCAGAGTGTGGGAGAAAGCAAAACCGGGAGCACCTGTGGAGGCAAGCCTCAGTGGTTTGCCATGGGACCCAGCTGCACATCCAGACTCCTCTGTCCATGGAGAGGTAGCACTATAGGGAGGTCAACAGCTCTCAGACCTCCAGCCACCATAGCTCACTGCAGTACACTGCCTGTGTGTGTCTCAGCAACCACTCACCCCCTAATGTCAGAGAGGTCAGCCATCTCTGCCATAGTGCCTAAAAAACCAGAGACAGTCTCTCCCTGAAGGGATTACATCCAAAGTAATAATCCAGACAGGTGAAGGAAAGGAGGAGAAAATAAAGTACAGAGAGGTGGGTGACTTACTTGTGGTCACAGAGCAGATCAAAGCTGGGACACTACTCTGCCTTACTACACTGATCCCACTAAGTGCCATGGCCCTATGGAGCAGGTTAGTGTATGCTCCAGCTTCAAAAACTTCAGCAAAGCAAACATAAACCAAGAAATACCTACCTTCAAGAAAACTGCATGAGGCATCGTATTATAGCATAAAGGAATAGCATTTCTTTGCTTGCCTCATGGAAAGCTGACATTTTCTGTGCTGTGCATTGGCATTTCCTGTGATATTGCCACAGGCACAGGACTCAGACGGATTGCTCAGGAGCACATTAAATACTGCTTCATAGATATAACTTTGGACAGGAAGCTGTTCTATGCGTGTGGGATGGGTAGGCAAAGCATTGTATGTTACAGAGGTTGTTCGAATCAGCAAAATATTATTGAGGTTCTCTGCAGAAATCTCCACTAAATATATGTAACCCAACCCTCATTTCTTTATGATTAGTCAAAAGTAAGCATTCTGGTGTTGTTCTACTCCCATTTTTCAACACTTACATTTGCCTTGGTTCGCCTTTCATATGTGCAGCAATTTCATTTAGGAACATAGAATAACTGTTACTGTGGTGGGTTGACCCTGTCCAGCAGCCAGGCTCCCACACAGCTGCTTACTTACCCTTGCCCCCACAGCAGGATGGGGGACAGAATAGGAACAACAAAAGCAAGAAAACTTGTTTAACTGGTGAAGCAAAACCATAAGCAATCACTCACCATCTCCCCCACAGGCAAACCAATGCATAGCCAGTCTCCGAGCACTGGCTGCCTTGAAAGCCACAAAGCCCTTTCTTCTTCCTCTACCTCAGTTTTCATTGCTGCGCACGACACTATATGGCATGCAATATCCCTTTGGCCAATTCAGGTCAGCTGTCATGGCTGCGTCCCGCCCACCCCAGTCTCTTGTCCACCTCTTACCTATTCACTGCAGAAAGGGGGGACAGAGTGGGAAAAAAAGAAAGCTTTGATGATGTGCAGGCACTGTTCAGCAATAGCCAAAACATCGGTGTGTTACCAGCACTGTTTTAGACTCAAATCCAAAACACAGCACCAGGCAGGCTGCTATGCAGAAAGTTAACTTCATCCCAGCCAGACTCAGTACAGGTATCTTGTTTAAGGTACCCTGTTTCAGAGAAGGTTATAAGTGTCTCCAAATCAACAGACTGATGGAGGGGATTATATAGGGAATGTAGGGTTCATATGCACCTCCAGAGGATGGTCCCTTGGATGTGCATTTGGCTCTTTCCTTTCACTAGAGAGCCATTTCAATACCTAGCTTTTAGATAGCTGAAGTGAATTGAGATGACCTTCATTCTTCATTCATTCTTCAGTGATTGACCCTGAGCCTTTCTCCTGTTCCCTCTGTATTGGTTGTTATGTTATGCCTATCAATGTGGTTGTTACTTGTCCCATAACAGGTTTGATGTAGCTTATCATTTTATGTTTAAATACAGTAACCAAAAATAATTTTAAATCTGTCTTTTTCATTATTCTCCTCAGCACTTAGTCCCAGAGGTTAGTAACGTATATTTTGTCCTTGTAGTGTATATTTTTACTGAGTAAGCCTTTAATTTTGATCCTTCCTGTAGGTGGATCCTACTTTCTCAGATGCAGAGAACAGCTTCTCTGCCTACTGTTAAAAATGACCAAAAGCCTGAGACTGAGCAAAAGCTCTAACCTGTGATAACTGTCAGCCCCAAATAAATATTGATTTTAAGTGTCAATTCTTAGTAAAGATAGCTGTCAAAGCCCAACAAATCCAATTACAGTGCAATAAAATATATTTAATAACTGTAGTTTAAATGTGTGCTAAAGCCTTTATAGGATAACATGGAAAGACAGAGAATCCACCTGGCCTTCTCAGTGCAATATATCTAGAGAGATATTTATTAAATTTACCTGATATATATTTTATCGGTATAGCCAAGCGTGTTGTATTTTTGCCATAGTTTACTTCACTCTTCACTTTTCTGGCTGTTTCTAATGAACCTTTAGTGTTGCTTTCTTCAGTTCGGCTTTGAAACTGCTGTCCCTACGTGTGTGTGTGTGTGTGTGTGTGTGTGTGTGTGTGTGTGTATGCCTTTCTGCCTTCACTGTGGCCAGTAACCTTTGAACTAGTTGGCCATTTCTAACTCGTTTGGAAGCAAAAATGTCTCAAATACACTAACTTCCCAGAAGTTTAATCAAACCAGGCAGCTGTTAGTAGCCTGCTGACAGGAAACGTTGTGGTATGAGCTCATCTCTTCTAGATAACAGCGATTCCACATACAAGACAGCTGCCCTTGCTACCTTCAGCTCAGAAAAGACTCTGCTGGAGCCCGTGCCTGCCCACCCCCCAGAATCCCAGCACGAGGGGCAGAGCCAGAAGGAGGCCAGCCTCGCCAGGTCCTTCGTCAGCCTGTTTCCTTGTTTCTCCTTTGTGACAAGGTGGACTGAACCTGAATGTAAGGGGCAAGGCAAAAATAGATCATAATGTCTGGCAATAGGATATCACAGGATAGTCTTTTCTTTCCCTTTTCTTTTTTAAACTCCTTTTCATAAAGGACAACGCTTTGTTTCTTTCTCAGTCACCACTGTGTGGTCAGGAGCCAGTTTCCTTGAGTTGCCTGTACTGATGCCCGATGTGTTTTGGGATGTTTAAAAGAAATTCAAAACCTACTCATGTGCATGGGTAGTCTGTAGTGTTCTCTACACATCATTCTTCTCTTGCGTGTGTTTAATTTCATCCACTCTCTCAGTTATCTTCATTTTTTCATCCTCTGCAATTTCTCATGCTTCTCCATTTGACCCACCTACCTAATTTTGCATGACACACTTTGTCACCTTTGCTCTTCACCATGGTCTTCAAATCATTAATAAATATCCCAAGCACACGACTTATTTTTAATCCCTGGGGCACCCTACCTGTAAACCTGTAACCCCTTTCCATGCTGAGATGGACCATTTGTTCCTCCTCTTTGTTTCCGCTCTCTCAACCATGGGCTTTTTTTTCCCCACTATGCATGCAGGATTTTACCTCTCACCTTGTAGTTACTAAGTTTCCTTTATATCCTCTTCTCAGGAACTTTATCAAAAGCCTTTTGAAAGTCTAAATAAAGTATAGCCATTGGTTGTCCTTCATCCACTGTTTCGTTAACTCTTTTAAAGGCCTTGAACAGTTTGAGGTTTCTTCTAAGACAGACATCATGCTGGTTTGTCCCTATCATATCACCCTCATCTACTGCTCCTGCTTTATACCAATCTTTAATGATTTCCCCATACAAGGAACGTGTTGCTTAAGAACAGAAAGCAGAGGGAGATACTTGTCTGTGGAGACTTTCCCTAACAGCCTTCTAGCTGGTTGGTTTATGTAGCCTTTAAGCCCTGAGGTAAAGAAACAGGAAAACAGATTAATAGACATAGCAATCTCCCCCAAGATACTTTTAGATAAACACAGCCTTGGGCATTTAGAAAGTCGGATTTACTACACCTTAAAAGAGGTTTCTGAAAACCACGGCTGTTTTATTTTAAAGTATGCAACCAAAGGCATGCACTTCTTTAATCTTTGCCACTCTTCCCTGACAGACAACCAAAAGCACAGGTCCCAGGGTTTAGAAACAGTTGTGTATAAACTGGAAACAATCTCAGCAAGCCTTTATAACAATGAAGATCTCTTTGGGGGCACTGAAGTGGATTTGAACTGAAGCCAAAACACATTTCCAGTGCACAAGCTGTACAGAAACAGACACAAATGCACAATTGATATTGGTAGGGTAATATAATTGCCAACATTTTCCTGGAAAAATGAGAATGCAGACAGCGATGTTTGAAGGTAGGTGTTTTTTTATACTCAAAATAGCACTGAAGAGCAAACGCAGGCCTCAGTGTTTGGCTCGCGCTGTAGGTCTGGGATCCCAGCTGTGACCCCTGTTGCCTGCAAAGTGGTGTCACCAGTGTGCTTGGTTCTTGTCACTGGTTGTCTGTATTCCAAGATCCCAACACCTGCTCTGTACTGTTGGTTGCATGTGCCCAACTCAGGTGACTCAGTGGTGAGCATCTACTTCTGGGGGCCATTGGAATTTTTCTCTTGGTTTGCCTGAGTTAAAAATTCTTTGAAAAGGTAGCTTTGCCCCATACAGTGTTCATCTCTTTCTTTATCTCCACAAATGCAGGAGCATGTATTTGTTGTTGTGCTTCTGACATGGGAAAGAAAGACTCATATTCCTGGCCACTCTCATCTTGTACTTTTCCTTTGTCCCTGCGTGATCCTATTCACTCCCCCACTTTCAGTTCTCAGCAAACAGATAAGTACTGTAATCTGAACTTCTCTGGCTCCTCAAAAAGCTCCTTTCTCTTAGAGGTTGTGGTCTATGGTGTTTTTTACATACTGATGCACCAATGTAATAGGGTTACTGTGTTACTTGGGAAAAGAAGCAGGACTAAGCTCAGCTCTCAATGCTGTTGTGTTGGTATTTAAAAAAAAATATTACAATATCCTTGAGAGTGGTCTCAATTCTGCAAGGAACTGCTGTTCCCTCTGCAGATGCTGAGGGCTGCTGGAGAACTATAAAACCAGCACTGTTCATAGTCAGAATTGCTAAAATGAGTACATAATTCTTGGACTGCAGCGTTGGGCCACAATTTACAGGATTCCCTCATTGTAAGCTGGTTCCTGCCTCAGATACACCCACCTGCACATGTAAAGGGTACCCACATATACAGAAACAAGCTGTTGATATTGTGTGTTAGGCACTGGGGCTAGCACTTTATTTTGTCTTCCCTTCCAGTGTGTCTACACAAGCATCCCTGGGCACTCCTTGTCTCCAGCATTTGGATTTGTCTTTTTCTGCGCTGCCTGAAGCACAGTTTGCTCACGCTTAGGTGATTTACTAAAGGCTGCATAACTGCAAGGCTGTTTTTGGCAGTGCTGGTGTAGATATTTCAGTGCCCTGCCTCAGATTGATAGTGTTACTCAGGGAAGAGAAGGCAGCTCTGGAAAATGTTTGAGTTCAAAAGGAAGAAGAATCTCTTTAATCACTCAGGCACTCAGGAAACCGAAGACCCAGTGGGACAGTCTCCTCATAGTCGAGACTGTCCCAGAAAATCAGTGGCATTTGAAAGCAAGATCACAGCCAAGGAAGGCGCTGCAGTGCTGGAAAGGGCCCCAGCCAGTTGCGAGTGAAATGGCTACTGCCTCTGCTGCAGCCAAAAACCGGCAGGGAGACTTGGGGTTCAGTATTTCAGAAAGAACTGTGATTTTAGCGATGTCACCTTTTTGGTTTGAAATATCTCAGAGGGTTTGGACCAGATAATCAGCTTTTAAAAACAGTGTGGCTCAAGGATCCATTTCAAGTCTCATCAGATTATATTCAGGGCCTGATCCTGCAATTTCTTGCTTTTTTTCTTCTCTCTCTCCCTCTCTAAATATACTTATCCTGACTGACTCCTATGAGATTAATTCAAACAGAGCAACTGCTGGATTAGACCTTAATCCCTTTTCCATCCATTTAAATCATCCTAAATGGTGAGGGATTGCGGTGTGTTCCAGTGCTGGCCTAAAACTCAATTTATTCTGGCATCTTTTTGTTGTTTTGCATCTGTTTTCTGTCACTTTTTTTTTTCCTTTGGCAAATTCTCTGGCTGCAGTCGTATTCGTAACTTGCAGTCTTACCAATATGGTCTGGCAATGATAGTTGTCTTGAGGGGATCACTTTTTTCCCCCCCTCTTGCTCTGCAACAGCCAGTGGATTCTTATGAAACGTCCCTCATCCATCCACTTGGCTTTGCTCTGCGGCTTCGTGGGGTGTGAATTTTGAACGAATCAGCTCCGATTGTCCACATTTATAACTGTTTTTTCCAGTGGTGACCCAACACACCAGTCACTAGCTCCTACGTACAATAAAAAAGACAGCGCTGCCCAAAAACCCGCGTCCTAGAAGAAAAGTACACAGAAAACTCTTTGATTTGGGAGTTTCCTCAAGAGAAGTGGAGGTCACCTCCTGGCCACCGAACCTTCTGGGTACCAGCCCTTAATCTGGGGAAAAAGTTTAACAGAGAGGATCTCCCTGCACAACCCCAACCATAGCGGTGGTGGGGACGCGCACACACCGATCTGTGCAGAGAGCAGCCCAACAGCGCACGACCCCATTTTTGGCCCAAAACATTGCGCAGGGGCATAAACCCGGCCACCGAGGGCCGCCACCTGCTGGTTGGGGCCAGGGCGGGCCGGGACAGCGGGGCGGCGGTGCCGCGGCGTGGGGGAGGGAGCCTCGCCGGTGGGCGGGGGCGAAAAATGGGGTGAAATGCCCGTGGAACGGGGCCGGGCGGCGGCGGGGCCGGCGGGGCGGGGCGCGGCCGGCGGGGCGGGGCCGGTGGGGCGGGGCGGGGCGGGGCGCGGCCGGCGGGGCGCGCCGCCCGCACGAACGCGGGGTTGTGACGCCCTCTGGTGGGGGCGGCGCGCGGCGCGGCGCGGCTCGGCCCGGCCCGGCGGGGAGCGGGGAGCCGGGTGCAGGCGGGGCGCTGGGTTTGTATCGGTGTGGGCATGGGCAGAGGGGCGGGTGTGGGTTCGCGTGTGGGTGCAAGCAGGGGCGTGCGAGCGCCGGTGCCTCGCTGCCCGGAGATCCTCTGCGTCTGCCGCATTGTGGTGTGCAAGCAGATACAGGCCGTGCTGTGTTTTAGCCCTGCGAATAAACCAGTGCCCCCCGTCTTTCTCAGGCCCCGCGGCCTCTTGAGTCCCTTTGGGGCGAGGAGTGAGGACTGATGTAATTTCAGGGGAAGTGACTTGGCAGTCCAGGTTCGCAGCTGCTGTAAAGCGGCCGGCAGCTGCGCTCAGTAAAAGCACAAGCCCGAGCAGGGCGTCCGCCGGCGGTGAGGGCGAGACCTTTGGCCCCCCATGATCAAGGCGGGCCAGGTGCTAGAGGTCTAGTCACAGCACATTGCTTTGGGATGTTCTGCCCGGTGCTTCTCGCACTTCCAGGCTGGAGTGCAACGTGGCGTGAGAGCCGGATAGCTGCCACCCATATCCAGGAATGCCCGCTAGCGGACAATTTAGTAATTAAAACTCCTAGATCATATCAGTGAGAGGAGATACCTTCATTTTCTCTCCCCTTTTCTCACGCGTGCCCTGCCTAGGATTGGTGTGCTTTTGATGTGACCTGCTTTTGTGTCCTACTGAAGAAGTTTAGTAAAAGCTGAAAGGTTTGAAATGCGGGTTGTTGACCTCAAAATCTTAGCTGGCTCAGGTCCACTTCCTGTGTATTACTGAGCTAGGTTTGTTCATGCTTAAACACAGTTTTGGATTAACTGGGTCAGCAGAAACCACCTATATGTCACTGCTCGGGATAAATGCAATGGATTTCTTTTTTTGGGGGCTGTAGAAGAGAAATGTCTTGTTGGCCCTTCCAGCCACATGCGGGAGGGAGTTGTGGATTTCAGAGCAGAAAGCCTTTCTAGCAAGAAGCTCCTGAAGTAGGGAGGGTGCTCTTTGCTATCTGGCATCAAACATGTTTTGAAAGTGTTGTTTGCTCATTGTCATTGGTGCCAGCCCAGATCTCCGTTTGCCAGTGCTGGTGGTTTGGCATCGCTGATCTAGAGTGAGATCAAACAAGGGGGAGTACGGAGCCAGAGCCTCAGTTTATTTACCCTAGTGTGACTGAATGGAGAGATGCCAGTGTTAAATGTAGGTAAGCAAATACATAATCTGTCACTTGGACTCATTTTGACACTTAGTAAGAATAACTTACAACGCATCCTGTTGGACTACACTAAAAAAGCAAAGACTGTGTGCATCTACTTTATCCATACGCTTCTAACTACAGAGAAGGTTTGTAATCCATTAGCAAAGTGAAACATGAATGTTGCCTAACTCCATATCCCTGTCACCGAGGGTAACTTGCGACTCTATAATTTCCCTTCTGTGGAATGTGTTCTTCTCTTCGGCAGGAAGCATAACAAGTAGCATATAAAATACCTTAATTCTCTTAAATTGTTAATAAGTGTCAAGTAGACGTTTGACATAACTAAAATAATGGCTTGAAACACATTTTAATACACCAAGTGAACGCTTGAACAATATAGAACAGCCTAAGACTAAACATGTATTTTCGATATTCTTTTATTATCCATAAGATTTTGTTGTTACATGCTGACAGTATGCCTAGTAGCTTGACACAACTTAATTTTTTCTGGGGAGCAGTCATAGAAGGTAAACAGGCAACTCAGTCCGTCAGGGGAGCTGGGAGCACCGATCGTTTTTTCCTGATGAGTGTGGTCAACGTATATGGCAACCTGTATTTCACCATTGCTGATTTATATGTGTAGCTGGGCCTCTGTGTTACACAAACCAAGTTAGGTAACTGAAGTTGTTCTATGTTCGAAATTCCAGTTCTGTTAATTTGTATGAAAAAAGTAGTAGAATTAGTTTTAGCCTGTATCTGTAAAGCACTCTCTTAGCTTAGATTTGAAGGTATGTCTGCTGCAGTCAGCTGGCAACTGTGATTGCAGGTAGGCGAGCATTACTTAACCCTCAGATAATGCTATGTTTAAATGATGTAAATAGTTTGTTTGCTTATTCATGTTTTTTTTTTCTGCTGACTTTCCCAAATAGTCTATTGAATGAATTTACTACTAGCTTTTGAAACAGTAGCATTTAAGTAAATATTACACAGTCTTTTCACAAGGCCATTTTCTGTTTCAAAAGTCTAAGTATTGAAGCAGAAACTTGATTTAGAATGTCTTATTTAGCTAATCAAGGAAAAGAAATACCTGATCTCTGGTATTCTGAGTTTCAGCATTATTTTCACTTATCTTGCAATGAATTGCTGTGGACAATGAATAACTCAGACAATAATTTCAAATGCATAACTGAGAAACAACAATGTCTGCAGATAAAAGAAGAACATTTTAATAAGTTATTCACTGTGAACTGTCCACCCAGCCATAGGGGTGCAATAACTCTTGTTCATATAAGGCTTTGGAGAACTTTACCACCTCGCTTGTCTTCCATGCTCCTTCTGCCCAGCAGCCCTGCGGGATACATGTGGCTTGCTGCATGTCTGACTGGTGGTTAGGTAGGACATCTGCAGTGAACGGTTTCCAAGGTTTTCTTTCTAGGCCAACAGTTTGTAAACCGCCTTTCAAAATGCTGTGAAAATGGTTCCATTCCCCATTTGCTCCTGGATAATAAATAGCAGGGGTCCTGCACTTCACTATGTCTCTTCCTCAGTTCTTCTCCTGAAGGTTGAGTCCAGGGCTAGAAGCTGGTTTCTCTTGGATTTCCTTCATGGCTGAAATTTGTTAACAAGGACTTGATTACTGCAGTGGAAGTAACTTGGGAGATAATGGCTACTTCTGGCTATTTGCTGAAGTAATCAATTGTGCTAATAGTGCAGTAGCAATCCCCTGCTACTACTTGAGGTGTTCCTCCTATTTCAATAGCATTTCCCCCCGTAGAATGAAGAATCTGGCAACAAAAGACATCTCATGCTCCAGCCATTTTATCAGGCTGTGGTTGGGTGACAGTAGCTTTGTTGTGCCTCAGAGGGACTCCCTGGGTTATTTACAGCTCTCCTCAACTTCAGAGCTGAATCCTAGCTCCCTGTACATATCCCTGAATCTTTGCTTGATTTGAGCTGCCCTGTGTGTGAATGTCACAAGCATGTTGAATACAACCGAGTCAGGTTGTGGCAAGTGCCTTTGGCTGTTGGAAGTAACAAATCATGTTTACTATTGTTAGGAGTTGTGTTAGTGATCAGAGACCATGGCCAGAAACGGACTGCATTGTGTGAACCATGCAAATATGAAATAAAAAGTCTCATCCTGATACAATGGCTGTAGGCAACTAGTAGTCAGTTCAAATGAAGGGCAGGGTGGTGATAATCAAGATAATCCCTTCATTTTAACATGTCTTCCAGTTGGCTAATCCTATGCATTTTTTTGCCCAAAATTCGTTTCATCTTCTACTTCCTTATACTCTGTAGATATTGTGTAGCACGGGTTGCTACATTTCTGTCTCACCTTCCAGGTGCTGCCAAAGGCAAATAACCTTCATCATTAGCATTTTCCCATGGTGGGCTGTGCCTGTAATTGGAGAAAAGAAAAAGCTGAAATGAATAGCTCAGTGTGACCACGCAGCTTTGAGTCGCTTGAGCCATGGCAGATGGCAAACTATATTCTTACTGGTCCTCCAACTGCAGCCAACTTTTCTTCTAAAGAGGGAAGAAACCCTTTTTCTTAGGTGGGTGCTTTTCCTTTCACCAGGAGGTTTGCTTGGCCTCTTTTGCTCCTCTGATGCACTTGTTCCCTCATGGTTTTCATGTATTCTCTTGTGCCAGCAAAAGTGCTGAACCTTACAGAATGAAGACAGTTAGGCAAACAAGGTAATCACTGAGGCTTTTATCAGCCAGTGCCTCAAAATTAAACTGAGCAACATTTATCCGGGAAAACATAGCATTGCTCTGCCTGGCGAATTTCCATTACTCTTGCATAATGTGGATACATTTGGCATAGACATACCATGAGGTTCAAGTCTCAGGAAAGGATGCCAAGTAGTCACATCTGCTGGCTTGGGTGCCAGAGCAAACACTTTGCGTTGCCTGAGTCAAGGCTTATGCTTCTCTTGGAGTTCAGAAGACTAGTGGAGGGAAAACTGTCTGCATAAAAGAATTTCAGCTGAATGTTCTTATAGCTCTCAGATTTCTTCGTGCTGCTCTAGGGTCTCAGCACCAATTATCACCCAGATAACTGTTTCCCCAACACCAGGATGGCCCTTTCAAAATCATTGAGGCATATGCTGGGAAAGCACTATGCTGATAATTTAATGTGGCTTTTATGAGAAAAAGACATGGAATTCTTGTGTTATATCACTTGCAAGATCCCACCTATTCTTAAGTCGTGGTGCATGCAGATATCTGCTCAGACATCCAAAGAAGTTAAGTTTCCTCATAGTCCAGAGAATACTGCCCTAGTGGGAGGAAATGCTGGTAGATTGCTCTCATTCACAGCTGGCTTGTTAAGCTCATGTAGATTCATATCCCAGGGAAAACCACCCATTTTTTTCTCTTCATTGGGAACAAGAATCTGACAACCAATCATCCAACAATTAAATTCTGTATTTGATTTCATAACTCCTGGGAAATGGCTTGCCTTACAGATAATACCAACATTTTCCAAGGCTAAGTGGGCCTCACATTTATCCCAACTGCTGTTTAATGCACAAATATAGTTACCTTTACAATACAGTTCAGTATGATAAACTTGGTGCAGACAGTTGATGTTGAACAAGTAACTAAATTGTTGTTTTCTTTACCAGCGGGAGTAAAAGATATCCAGTGGGGGAGTTTAGGAGAAAGTCAATACAGAACTCTATTCCTCCCCTACCCCAACAATGAAAAAATTGTAAGGGGGTAAGGCAGGAGGAAAGGTAAGGCTGGGGCAGTTGTCACAGTCTGAAACAAGATTCCCCCATTTACCTCAAGGCATGTGTATTAGGGATTACTTTTAAATTATTGAGAGCAGTTGACTTTCTTTAAGCCCTCTGAAAACATAGCCAGCTGTAGGGGAGATATCAGGTAGATCACTATCCAACATCACTTCACTATAACAAGGCTGCCTTAAGATGGTAATTTTAGGAGAGTGAGATAGAGCATGCACACTATGCAAAAGACCACATCACAGGCAGCAACATCACATTGTAGATTTTGAGGGTTAGAGTCAAGGAACATTTGTTCCTGCTGATTTCCCTGCAGGAAGACTTCCATACAACAATTTATGGATCTTAAGCTGCAGTTTTCCATTCTGCAAACCTACTTCTGCAACATTTCCTCCATCAGTTAAAGGCACTGATGTTTGTGGAGAATAAGTTTCAGAATCACAAGCACACATTTATCTGAAACAGCCTGAAATTGGTACATCCAAGTGTTCCTGGCAAAAATGTGTGAGTAGCCTTGGAACTGAAAATGAACAGTGCCATCTGAGTCAGTCATACCTACTGTAACTTCTGTGCTACCTGGAGCTAACGGTCACAAAAATAGGTTTTGGAAGTGAGACATGGGGTTTGTATCTCATTGAAAAATATTAACTAAGTCATTCAGGTATTTGATGGTATATAATACTAGGAGCAAACAGAGACTCCATCCCTGTGATACATTATTTGCTGTAAGCAATTTATGCAGATGTTATTCTGCTTTCCAAAAGGGAAGTCAGCAAGTGTCTTCTGTGGGATATACTTTATTATGGCTCTCTTCAGCAGAGGTCAGCACAGGTCCCTGATAGAAGCATTTGCCTGTTGTTTAATTCAGGCTTTGTCTGAACTAAAGGAGGGTATAGATGTGGTCAGTGCTTAGAGGCAGATGCAGCCCAGTCTTGGTGCATAGGAGGGGGAGTAATGCAGCCAGACAGCTCCTATCAGGGTCAGCTTGGCTGCGCTTGCAGCACTGAGCAGAGCTAATCGAGGAGGCTACGTTACTTTTCTGAATTTCAGTGTTTATTTCTGAGTAAGCAGATTCGTGGATGTTGTCAGGAGACTTCTCTGCTTGGCTGACATCTTGCAAAACTCAGGAATGTGATCTGGATCTGAAGCATTGGGAGGTTCCTCCTGAAGTGAAACACATGCTTTAAAATGCCTTGCTGAAACAGAGTGTCAGTGAACAAACTGTTTAAAGAAAAGCTTGTATATTAGCTCCCAGTAGCCAAGTTAAGTTTGCAGTGAGCTCAGACCAGGCTGCTCAGGGCTTTGTGAGGGTGCGTCTTGAAAACTTCAAAGGATGGAGGCTGGACAACCCCTTCATTTCATGGAGAAATGACACTTGCAATACTTCAGTTTGCCACCATCAAAGGTAGAAGCTCTACACACCTTCAGCCAGGCTATGCCTCTCTGGTACAACACTTCTACCTGCCAACTGTGGTGTTTCCTCTTCAGTAGTGAGTCTGTAGGTTGTCAGCCAGTTCATCACAGGAAACAGAGATTCAGCAGAGCAGGGTAGAGATGCAGAGGGAACTGTGGACAGTTTTAGCATCAAAATCTTAAATACTAAAGCTGCACCACTGAATTGGGCCACTGCACCTCTGGGCAGCTGAGCCTAGTAATCCAACTGCAAGAGTAACGTGATGTTGTCTATTCTATCACTGTTTAGTCTGTATCATGATTTTAAAAGACTCCAGATGTTAACATGAGGTATCGTGGACTGCATTTAGAAACTTGGAAAATCTACAGGGTCTTCTGTTCACTCTGACAATGTCCCACCTTTCCCATGTCCTGCAGAAACCCCCATACTTGGAAATAATCTTTAAAATCAAACCATTTCATTGTAATCCAGCAATAGTGAAAGTGCTTTTGTATTTACTGTGTTTCATTTGCACTAAATAGGATTTAAGTTATTTCTCATATTCAGAATTACTACACCTACAAGAGATCTACCAGACAGACGCCACTTACGGCAGGATTATTTTGTCACATGGATAGTTGTGGAGAAAGAGCAAACACAATCCACCTGCAAAACCTCATTCTGAAAATAATCTTGCATAAGATACACTATAAAAGAGCAGCCCTAAAAGCAAAAGCCCCCACAAGGACTGCCCCTCAATCATTTCTCTGCACCAGCCGCCTGAGTATGAAATGCCATCATTGCTGAGCATAGAGAAAAGTAAGTGATTTATAACGAAAATGAAGCCTGCAATGGCTAAAGGTCTGTATGAGACTGGAGAGTTTGTTTGCTGAGTTACTATGCAAATTTAACAATTAAATCTTCTCTCATCTCCTGAGGGAATAAGGGGGATTACTAAGGAGAAGGAATTTGACACGACTGAAAAAAAAAAGAGATGAAAATGGAAGGATTCCCTGCAGTTGATCAGTTCTGCCCTGCACAGTAGGCATCACAGCAGTTGTGAGAATTACTACAGAGATTTCCAGGAAGATTTGTACAAAGCAGGGGAAATACAATGAGGAAATATAAAACCTCCACTGTGCAAGTCAACTTTTATTTGTTTGTCTGTTTGCAAAACTGAATTATGAATTTATCTTCAAATCCTCGAATGAACTCCACACTTCTTGCTTCTGCATCTAGCCAACTAAAAATATCTAAATAATCTCAGAAAGGGGAAAAAAAGCCAATGAAGAAACAACTCTGTTTGGTTTGACTGATCTGAGCCTTTTTAATCTTATTTATTTATTTATTTATGTTTGCCTATCCCCACTTCCTAAGCTTGGTAGTTTGAACAAGAGACTTCTGTTTTGACAGCCTTGTCTCCTGGGTTCCCCACTGAAAAGGCCAAAGCTCCCAGTGAAGCAGCAGTAGCTGCCTTTAAACAGAAGACGAGCAGTTCTTGTTTTCCTGTACTGCATGCAAATAGGGAGGCTCAGTGCTACGCAGCTCTGCCAAGCGTCCCTCTAACGTGCCTTCTGCATGGCAATGGCCAGTGCAAGTGATCATCCAGCAATGTGTCTTTGAGTGTGTTAATGTCTCTGACCCTGGTCCACTGATCACCCGCTTTGGCAGGGGACTCGTCATCTGTACAAACAGCATTTACAGAGCCCGCAGCCTCCCGGCTGTACGTGACAGGGAGCACTGCTTTATGCTCTGGCTGTAAAACAGAGCTCTGTGAAGGGCAGCTGCCCCTTCCATGCTTGTAAGTAACACTTCCATGACAACACCTTCAGCTCATTAGTTTTGTTTGTTTCTTTCTAGAATGGCAGTGTATTTTCTAGTTTTTTAAGTGCGCTAAAGAATGGGCCATCATATCTGTTACTAAGCTACTCCCGGGGTAATTCAGGAAAAGGCTGGAGGTTTTAAAAACAGAGGAGAGATGATCACATGGCAGAAATTATATTTACTCCTCCACCCCCCACCTCACCACCTGATCCTCTGCTGTAGTGCCAGAACCAGCGCCAGATACATACATTTGTAGTCACACATGCATGCAAATGTGTTTAATAAAGTGAAAAACTCTGAACCCCAAATTAATAAAACTACAAGCTAAGGCAGTGAAGATGCTGCCCTCTTCTGCCTTGCTGTTTGTCTATTTCTTTGATGAAGGAAAAAGTGATTCCGCCTTCCCTCTGCCAAGGGAAAACCAGGTAGCCAGTCAAGTCCAGAAGAGTTAAAGTGGGGTGGACTCTATGGGAGAGGGGGAGCAGGTGGGTTATCAGGTTGTGAAGGTGATCTTTGAGTTCACACGTGTAGTGGTTTTTGTGGGGCCATGCAGCATCTCTGGGCTGTCGAGGGATAGGCCACCATCCACATCTCATGTTTGACCTGGCTGTGTCCTCCCCAACCAGGGACGTGAAGCTGTAAAATCTGTGCCAGTATGAGATATCAGCACCACAGCTTGGGAGAAAACTCATAGCCCATTGGCACCATGAAACATGGCTACAGTTGCACCCTAGAAGCAAAGAAAAGACAGAAACAGAAATATGCAGAATACATGTGAAGTCTCCATTTAGTCATGTCAGAATCCTTCACTGATTGCCCAACATACATTTATGCATCTTTCTTTTAAAACTGACTCCAGACTGGGAATAGAAGGAAATTGTTACATGTGATGTAAATGTTTGCCTCTGGCAGAATTTGATAGGCAAGGCTGACACAGTCCCTCGTCTGCACTAATGGGGAGAAAAGCCACCAGCAAACCACCATTTTACATTGTTGCTGCCTGTACAAACTGCTTCAGGTGCACAAGATAGCATCACCCACCAGCTTAGGAAATGTAGCTAGCAGGCACCACTGAATAATGCTGAAAGTCCTTTTCATATGAAGCAAGGGATTCTCCTCTTCTTTCAAGCCACCCCTGAAAGTGAAACTATAAAGGGAGAACAGTCACCAAAGAGCTGCTGCTAACAGCTATTAGGAACTATCTATGGGCATGCTCTTGGGAAAAAAAATTTTAAAAAAGGAACTTATAATCTAAATAAAAGATTATTTTCCTCTCTAAAACCCACAAAATCTGATTAAATTTCCAAATCTCTATCCAGAGATTTTTGATAACTTTCGCAACACAGATATTTCAAGTCATTGTTGTGTGGAAGACCATGCACGTGCAGTGGATACTCCCATATTTATGTTCTTATCTTGCCAAACTTGAATGGCCCTTTTTCTCTCTTGCTATATGAACAGCAGCCAGGCAGATATGGCAGGTCAGGGAAAAGGATTCATCCATCAGACAAATGTAGCAGGGCTGGTGCAGGGGCAAAGGAGGACAGAGGCAGCAGTGCACCTCAGCTGGCCCACAGACAGCAGAGAGGAAAGGGTACACAATGTGCTGCTCCCTCAAAAGATAGCGAGAGCAGAAGGGAGAGAGAAAATAGGGGACTAAGCACAGGCAGTTGGCTAGAAAACCGCAAAGAAGAGAAAATGTCACCTTCAGCGAGGAGGTGGTTCTGTAAGTGCTGATTCAGGTATAGTCTGAACCAGGGCAGGGAGATATTGAAATGAAAAGGCGCCTGTTTACTTTAACAAATTGCTGTACAATGACTATCTGCTTGGGTCTCTGCCACTTTCTTCCCAGCAATTTCTCCCTCCTATAACCTGGCTTGTCTTATTTGCACTGGCAGTTTGGCTCACAAGCCCTCCCTCCTCCTCTGCCAGCTCACCTGCCACCCAGCCAGCTTTCACAGTAGCCACAAATCCTCCACTGCTCCTGCCTTTTGCTGACAGCACTTCCTGCAGTAAATATCTCTGGCAGCTCAACTTTAAAGTGGCGGTGGCACATACTAGGTCACACTCCCTTTGTGGGCCATTCATCGGTGTTCCCCGTGTCAGGATGGAACTAAGAAAAAAAGACACAAACTGAGACTGAGGTGTGCTAAGGAATGGAAGAAGCCTTTGATGCCTGCTTGCAGTAAGCCAGAATGCCCATCCCTCAGTTTTATGAGCATCAGCTTAACTCACAAAATTAGGGAAAGGGAAAAAAAAATTCCACCCTGAAGCAAATTTTCTCAGTCAAGTTAAACATTTTTCTGTTGAACAGCAGAGTCTATAAAGGAAATGCTGATACAACCTTAACCTTGGCAGCACAAGCACTAGGTCTGTGACAATCAATGTAAAGAGCAGTATCAGTGCTTCAAGCATCAATAAGAATCCTTGAGAACCTGCACAGAGTGGTACAAACAGGACAAAAAAAGGGTCACAACTCACCAAAAAGGGATTAGAAATTTCCCTTCCTCTGCTGAGGTTCAAAGGCTTCTTTCTCTATCTTTGATATGAAAACAATACAAAAACAAAATGTCATTTATCCACAATCTTGAAGTTAAGTCCTATCTGCATGCAAATCTTGACAGCTTCAGGCCAGAAGAAAGTAGCCGTTGTAGATCTCGAGCACACATGTTACTACATATGTAGAAGCTGTGTGCGTGAGAACAGTTGCAGTAAGGGACAGCCTGTTATTAAGAAGCAGATATGCTGAGTTTCAGGTTCGTGTTACCAGGAGACTCGAAAAAGTTGAAACTCAGCCTAACCAGGCTGCCAATGGCCTCTAATGAAAATTTCCATTTGGAAAGGCTTGATGTTGACTTGGCATGACACCAAACAAGCAGCCTGCTGCAAAATTTTACACCAATTGTATTTCTCCTAATTAAACCCTGTCTGACCTCAGCATTAAGAAACAATTTGTTTCAGGATATAACCAGCACACATAGGCAATTACATTCTATTTGCCCTATTAGCATTATTTGGCTTCTATGCTTTCCAGTGCTCCTACTGTTGCAAACGCTGCCCGGGAGCCAGAAGTATAGAAAGTGTGGAGTGCTTAAACTTTTTTTTTGTGGGGTAGGGAGGAAAGGGAGGAGAGGAACGGAAGCTTAAGCTGGAAGTATCGTCATCTTTTAGTCAAACCATAGGGACCCAGAAGTGATCAGATGGTGCCTTCAAGTTTATTCAGGGACAACAGAAGACAGAAACAAAGTGACTTATGCAAACCATTGAGAACATATACATTAATTTGCTACCAAAAAAAAAAAGGAAAAAAAGGAAAATTAATTATCTATTATGTCTAGCTTGCCACTTTTCATCAGCTTTCTAACTTCTGCTTCTCACCAGTCAGTTAAAAATATCAGAAAGGATGGACTTTGGTGTCCTGGCTGTGAAATACTGGACCATAGCCTACCCCTAGCAGGACACAGGATGCCTTATGGTCTCTGCCTTTTTGAGAGCCAGGGAACAGTGGTGGTGAGAAGACAAGTGGTTTGGAGGTGGGGCTGAGAGGAGGCACCATGCTGCACCTCCAATGCTGAGGAGCATCTGTGGAGACTTTTCCAGTTCGTTAGGAGTAATTTTCACTGGAGTTCAGTACCCCTAAGACACAGAGAGGAGAATTATTAAATACATGTGGGTGTGAGGATATAGAAATCATCTCTGCATCATGGTTTCTTCACAGGCCAGTGCTCCAGAAGACCTCTGTCCCCCACAGATGGGTCGGTGCTCTTTTGGTAAAGACTTAGCATGATGAGGAGGCTGGAGGAAGGGGAGAAAGGAGACGGCGGTGACCCGTCGACCACACTTTCTGCAACATGTGCAGGGGGACTAAAATGTGAAAGGCAGTGGCAGACCCTCTTTCTGTAGGAAAGAGATGAGTAAAGCAATCAAATAAGATGTGTCTAGCACAGGACAAATCAGTTACAGTTTGGAGATCTCAACAGCATTAGTCCACAATGGGATAGGGCTCATGTTTAAATTTGACCTTTCTGTGTTTCTGTGCCATTGTGAGACTGGAGAAGACTTTCTAGTGTTCAGATATCCAAGTAACTGCCTGGAAAATAGCAGCAAGATGTGTTTGTGCCAAGGCCATTAACCCTCCATTCTTGCCAAGATCAAATTAAATAAACTGAGAAAACAATTTACTTAACACTGTCACAGCGATATACAGTCAATGCAACCTTTTGGAAAACTGAGCTTGTGAAGAGGTGGAGTAGAGTAGACACAGTCAATGACTACATTGTCAGACCTAGTGACTGAGCTCAACTTCTGGAAACAAGCTCCACAGGTCTATGCACAGCCTTCACCTACATTTGTGTCAGACTCCTGTGGGGTTATATGGGCCATGAAGGACAGCCTCCCCCTTCAACCTCTGCTGAAAACTGCTGGTAAGTCTTCCTGGTGGTCTTCTAGAAACTGATGAGATCCAGGAATGTACATAAATATGTGAACCATTTGAAAGCAACATGAGAACAGGAAAAATAGGGTCTGCAATTGCTGGAGAACATGGAATCAGCCAGTGTGAAAATGTATAAAGTGATCACTCCTGTCACTGCCTGTACCTCTTCCAGCCCTGAGGAGGGAAGGGAAGGAGGCACTTTCCCTTTACAAGCAGTTGAACCGTCTGCTTGAGCAGAATGGCAGCAGCCACTTCCCTGGCTTGCTCTCACATGAACTAAGAACATCCAGGAGACACTCCTGTACCAGCTTTGAGTCCTGGCTAGTTTTTATGTCCACATGACAGCAAATGGAGTGCCAGGATGTGTGATACAGGATCCAAGATCTGAAACTCTGAGATGAGACACAAGGCAGCGTAAGGCACATCTGGAGTCTGAAATTTTTATGCTGAACAGGCACAGCTACTTCTAGTTGCTTCAGAATTGCTATGGATTAGCAAAAAATGTATATATGGATAATTGTCAAAGTATACTTTAACTTAAAAGATTCTGTCAGCTCTCAAGAAACCATTTAAGGGTGAATAAATACAAATGTGCATTTTACACATTGCCTAACTATGCTGATTCTTTTCTTTGTGTTTGCATATTTAAACAATTGACTGTAAAGAATGCGTTGTGCTATCCCACATATAAGCCCAAAAGAGCATGACTGAATCCTGTGCTAACTCTTTGAAAACATAAAGCTTATTTTTATTTAAGTACTAACTCATGTAGTTTCTTTTTTTGACTTTGCTCCCCCATGTCAGTCTCATCAAAAACAAAACCACCACCCAAATACAACCTACCTTAGCACCTGCAAAGTTAAGAAAAGAAAACCCTACAAAATGGGAAGCTCTCTCCTGGAGCTGTCTGTGAGCAGATACAACATGTTCTTTACAGTCCATTGTGTAAATATGAAAATATGTGGAAATGGAATATATTTAGGCAAGTTTTAAAATGCATAATATTTATTCAACTCTAATAGCTTTTTATTAGGAGTCAATAGAGTCTATCAACTAAATGGGTATTTCAACCATTTTCGATAGACACATTATTTACTCAATAGACCATAATGATTCTGAAGGAGGCATTAGGGCCTATTATGCAAATCTGTGTGTATTGTAGGTGTATTCAAAAGTAGTGAAATTTTGACCCTGGCTGTTCTACAGATCCTGATGCCATGGCTCTTTAGAAAGCAAATTGTGTAAACCTAGTTTGAATGAAATAGAAAGGTTAGAAGTAGCACAGTAGAAATAATAGATTTTCTTGGTCGTGCTACTGAGCAGAGAATAAAAAAATTTTTCAGTTCAACTTGAAGCACTCTTTCTCTTCAGCAAAATAAAAAAAGAGGAAAAAATAATTTTGTCTCAGAGGAAACATTTGCTTTTATACACAATGTTTTCACTCTTTTTTACCCAGTAGCTACACAAATAACTTCATTGCATTTTCGGCTGGTTAGAGCGTTCTCCCAGGAAACCTGCAGTGAATAACCTTCTTGACACTGGATGTGAGAGGGAGGGGGTTTGAACATGAATTTGGACCTTTGCTAAGATGGCAATGCCAGTCACCCAGCACTCCTGTTGGTCAGACCTCCAATTTCTTTCCATCTATACTGCTCACAAATTGTTTCAGGCTGACTGAGAACAATTTTTTAAAAAATTGCTGCAGAAAAAAACTATAAAAATGGCCTGTCTGTACTGGCATGGGGAAATCCTAATAGCACTTAGTAGGTGACCTGATTCAAAACTAATAGGTATTAATGAAGATGCCTCATCCTATTTCGGTGGTTCCTTGTTGCATGCCATATACAAAGAGATGCCTTTAGGGAGACTTATAAGCATCCTAGGAGGGACATATAACGAAAAAAGATACTTTTGACTCATGTAAACCTGCATGAAACTCTCTCAAGTTCAGCTGAAAGTGACAAAACAGGTGTCTTTGTTCTTATCAAATATTGAAAAAACAAACATTTCTGAAAGAAAAGAAGAATATAAGTCCACACCAAACAGTTTAACATACAGCAGTCTGGACTAAGACATCCAGACTAACTCAAGGACCAGAAGTAATATCATAAGAGATTGGATAAAATATTTTGCACATGTGGCTATATAGCTTGTACAAAGTCTTGAGGTACTGCGTGGATGCTGCTGCCCAGTGCTTTTGGCTCTCCATGGTGACTTTGCAGAATAGAAAATACCATAAATGTGACATTAAAAAAAAACCAACTAGTTGGCTTTGCTTTAACTTGCAGTGTACTGGGGGGTTATTTTGAGTGGAAGAGCTCCTTTTTTTTTTTTTTTTTGATGCTGAAATATTCAAAACTGAACAAAATGACCAAATGGCTGGGTCTGCTTGTGTCAGGAACAGAGACATAAAACATTTGCAGAAAAACATTCAGGTATATGCAGAAACATCAATGACTATGTTACATTCTTTATTTATGTATAACTGTGTCTAACCAGTATTTTTCAGAAAGGGCAGTTGCTGGTGAGGCAGAGTTTGTGGGAAGAGTCAATATTTTGTATGATATTGTACTCTTTGGAATTATGTGCACAGAACTAATGGACATGCAGTCTCAGTTGTGCACAGCTGGTATATTTGGAGAAAACTAGGTGGACGGTCAGACCCTTCACCATGTTCTGTTAATCAGAAATTTATTTGCAATTACAACCCACAGGATGACCAATATTATATGAGTGTGTTACATTATGTAGTATACTCTTCATATCCTCCTCTGAAGACCGTACAAGGTGAGTTAGCTACACTGCCACTGAGAGCTTCCTTAGTTTTAGTAGTAGCAGCAAGTAGGTCTTGTTCCCAGAATAAGGTTGCTAGTGAACTTCAGCCCAGGTCTCCACAAGCCGAGAGCTGCCATTGAGAGCAATGTGAGCCAAATGGCCGTCCCATGACAGTGTTGCCGGGCAGTTGTTACTGCTGGCCTGGAGCTTACAGAAGTGAATGTGAGGTAGGAATGGACAATGCATAAGGATTAACCAGGAAAAGGAATTAGGGTGAAGATTTGCATATCTTGACTATCTTGACAAAAGAACCCTAATCCTGTTATGTGTATCTGTATTTGCACTTTATAGTCTCATACCACTGCCACCACCAGAACTTACTTTTTCTTTTTTTGTGTGTGTGTGTTTGTGGGAAAGGATTGTTGAAATGAGTTTTGGGGCAGATGAACACCCTGGAGGTGCTTTGGCCCATTGCTTTCTTGTAGACCATTTGCCTTTAACTCTCACTTGAGCTACCGTTCGACAAAGTTAATAGCTGCAAAGTCTTCGGGGATGGTTTGTTAAATCATGTCCAAGAAAATAAATATAAGGAATGAACAATCTCAGGAGAAAGTCCTGACATTTTAAAAAAATGTAAATGAGTCTCAGAAGTATCAAGCCATGAGATAGGCAAAGTACATTAGCAAAAGTGAGAGAGATTTTGCAGCAATTAGAGGAGGAGATAAAGTCTTCTCCAGGGGACCACACCTGAGTTCTTGAAAGCTCAGCCAAAACCCAGTTGTGTACTGCATCCTGGCATCTAACAGGACAGACCTGAACGTGCTCTGCTCGTAACTTCCCTCCCATTTTCCCAGCATTTCAATGTGCTTCAGCTGCCACTGAATCAATGGACTTTGATATGAGGAAGCTGGAGCACAGCTTTGAACTCCACTGAACCCAATTATATCTGGTCATTTCAGAGAGCTGTGGTGGTGCGACTCTGAACTAGGAGGCAGAGAGTTCACAACAGACTCGAGTACTGCAGCCGCAGCAGCAAATTCATCCCGTGCTGTGGTATTGCAGGTTTTATGCTCCAGAAAAGAACTGGAAGTCTGAACTAAGTGCTGCACTAATTAACAGGAAGGCATTTCGGCAACTGGTGTCTGGTATGCCCTGGGGTTAATGCCTTTTAATTGTCATGACACAAGTGTTAAATTTTACCTTTGAGAGTTCCTGGAGGTGTGTAGGGGACTTAAATCCTTTGCTGAAATGGCAGGAAGTCAGCTTTTTTCCCACTACCAGTATAGAGCATACCTCTTGTCTTTGACAATGACACTTGTTGTTTAATGCTCTAGAGAGGATGAGCATAGCAGGGACCTTAATTTCCTAGACATACAGGGAATACCCCATGAAAATGGTATTAGAAAGCAGACTTAGTTTTGCCCATGGCTCATGTAATTAAAACCTAGCCTGCTGACAGGGTACTACATATAGAGAGAAAGACACCCTTGGGCAGAGGACTGCTGGTGTCTCATGCCCCACGGAAGTCCTATTTAAGCCTTTTTTACTTGGCTTTATTAAAACCAATTTCATTCCTCGGCCCTGAAATTGCACCTGTAAAATGTTTCCATAGGCCTTCCCCAGTAATGACAGCTGTCAGATGCTCATTGCTGATTCTGTTCTCACAGGGACAAAGCCAGTGAATCAGTCCTGATCTCCAACGCATTAAGCAAGAGCGGCTTCCTCCTGGTTCTCATGGCTGCCTGTGATTTCCCTCAAAAAGAGAGGAGGAGACCAAGAAGACCTGCCTTTCCAGCTTTTTCTCGGATGGAAAAAACAAGAAACAGTGCACCTTCCACATACACACACATGCATATTTTAGTCCTCTTTCCCATTAAAAAGAAGTAAAAACACATGGTAATGTCTAGCCCTTCCACTCTAGAATATATTTCAATTAGAGATAAACCTTTGCTTTGGGTACAGAATAGATCTTCTGAGACCTGCTCTTGCTTTGTGGTCACATACTGGAGTTCGGTGTTACCCAAATCTCCACTAAACCCATATTTTTCTTGTGTTCGTAGCTACTGCATAAGATGTTTGGGCTCTTTTTATTGCTCCCTTTAGATTGTTGGAATATTTTTCACTCTTTCTAAATACAATTTTAAATGCAGGAAAAATCTTCTTGGGACGGACTCTGACCAATGTCCATTGGATTTTAAACCCACTATTTGTTATAACTCATGTGTTTGCAGTTCTGATTGTTCCTTACAAAAAGCTGGCACGAAACAACAGCAAAAACCAAACTTTTCCATGTTAAAATTGTGTTGAGAAATATGTGGTAAGGATGGTGAAATTCTTGGGTTTCTAATCATTCTCTTGATCTTGAGAGGATCGTTTTCAGGTAGTCAAGCTGGAAGTGGGAAGGGACCTATTTAAAAAGCATATTATGAGGAGAAGACAGCCCAAATTTTTAAGCTGCAAAGCTAAGCCAATTTCTTTGTTATTATTAGCTGAGACAAAGTTAGTGGAAAGTAATTGTAGCAGAATTAAAAGAACATAGTTCTCCCAGAAAATCTCAGAACACAGAAGTGGGAAACTACTGGTTCCCAAATGGTAGTAATAGTCATAAAGGCCTCATCGAAGGACTGTATATTGGTTGGCTTTTAAGAAATCATGAAAGATACCAAATTTTTAATTCTAAATAGCATTTAAGGTACAGAGAGTAGCAAACAGAAAACAAACCCCCCAAAGTCTCATTATTTTACCTCCAGAATTGCAAGTAAATATCTTCTGACTGCTCTTCAGGTACTAAGGACAACTTTTCTGCCTTAATATCACATCACTGAAAATTAGTTCTGTTATTTCTAATAACTCTCTTAAACATTGCTCTTTTAAAGACATTTCATACATAAATAAATGGTGGTATTCATCTAAGAAAACTGTACAATGGCTGGAAGCAGAAGCCAACTAGCAACGTGAAACTGGACTTTGTTAGTGTTTCATACCTCTCAGGTTACTCACATATTTAAAGACTCCCAAGACCAAGGCCTCAGGGTTTTTTTTTCCAGAATAACTGAATAAATATAATTTGCAATACTAGAAAGGTAAGGTGGATTTTGAAGGTCAGAAGGTATTTTACATCTTCTGATATAAGGAAGTTAATTTAATTGCTTTAATTAAAGCAAAATACAAAACATAGTCAACATACGAAATAGTCAACAGACTATTAATAACCTCAACGTCAGCAGAAAGGTATTTGGTCATGTAGAGTGGGATTTGTTCTGAAAATCATAGAGAAACCTCGCTCTGGAGTCATGTCAGATGCTGAATTTTTCTCTCTGTGGTGATAACATTCAGCGTAGCAACAGATTAACTTTCAGGGAGGAGAAAACAGATCTGGTTGGTTTGTTGGCATTGGCATGCTCAAGCTGCAGACACCCTGGTATATTCAGTAAGATTCTGAAAACGAACTGAATTTTTCTCTTCAGTTTTTTTTAATATACGGGATCAGCCTCAAACATTTGAGCACATTGTATTTGTATTGCCCTGTGGGTCTGGAAAAGACACATATGGTCCCAGCGAAGTCCACATAGTCCCAGAATGCTATAGAGCGTGATATTTTCTGATGAAGATCATCTACGTTTTTTTCATCCGTTTCTGCTGTCCCGTTGATAAAACCAATTACAACTCACTCAGTTTTCCATCCACTATAGTTAGAGTTGACGCAGTCAGAGGACAAAACCCCTGCAGTGAGTAAATGCTCTGAAATCAGTATAGTAAGGGTATCATTTCAGAATGGTTAGCACCAAGAATTCCCACTGAGAACAACAAGAAAGGATGCTTGCTCATTTAAATGTCTTCTCTGATGCCTGAACAAGCTATGAAGTCCCAAGGACTTATGGAAACATAAGCTTCAGGTTCTAGCCTGGGAGCGTTATTGTGAGGGATCTTGTTTCCTTCTGTATGGTCATGTGAGAAGGTCTTTTAGTTGCCCATCTATAAGCAAGGTGTAACACTAGCTTCACTAATCTCTCATCTTTCTTCTCAGACTGCCTAGACTCACAAACACTGTTTCTTTTGTTTGCAGTAGGTAGAAAGCAAAAACATTGTGGATAGTCTTCTTCAGGTCATTACTGCAAATATAAATATAACAATTCAGCTGCAAAACTGACAAGTCTTCTCAGCATGTTGTCCTAATCACTTTCTCTTCAAATTCATCAAAATACTTTACCTATAACTCATTAATTTCTTGCCAATGACTGGTCAAAGGGCTGCTGTGGTATTGTTTCTTTTAAATGAACTGCTATTTTCTCCTTTGTTTTCAAGAAGGGACAAGGAAAAAGTATCTGTTGTCCCCCTCCCTCTGCCAGGAGTTGGTCTCTCACTGCGTACTGGAGCTTCAACACCGTGATCGGGAGGTGCCGGTGGTGGCAATTCCCTTCCCTTCTCATGCTCTTCGCTGGCTTTTTTGAGGCAGCAGAGCGGTTTCACAGCTGACTTCAGGTGTGCTGTTTGAATACCACTTTTCCAACTGCTCTGTGGTTCAAACGAGTTCATCCATCCCTGACATTTGCACACAAGAACTCTGGAAATGTATTATTTAAAGCCTTCCTTCCTTGGTGTTTCAGAAATAAAGGTGTAAACTTTCTTTAGAGGTCTGAGAAAAAAAATATTTCCTTTGCTGTTGTAGGAAGAAGTGAAAGGCCAGCCTTCAAGCCCTGCGCACCCCAAGAGGGCTCTTGCTCTAGGAGAGGTGAGAATTACTGGAGATAATATTGCTGTCTCCCTCTTTACATCTGAGGATGGTAAAGCCACTGAGGCGTGCTGTGCTGACACCTTGGCACTACAGTCGCCGGAGGGATGGTGTGATGTTACCAGAGCAACCACGCATCCCCCATCACACCTTCTGCAGGGCTGAGGAGGTAGGAGCTACCTTAAAAGCTTTATCAGGTCTCTTAAAGATTTATAATGCTTCTGTGCCTTCTACTATTGCCTGCTTGACCAGTTGCTCGTGGTGGAGAGCAAACAAGGTGGCTGAAAAGCACACTGTATGGTAAATATATTTTGAAGGGCATTGTGAAGGGCTGGGGTCTGGAGATACAGCATAAAAAGCATGATGAAAGCTGGCTGGATTTTATTTGGGTTTTCATCAAATGTGTTTTTTCCTTCTTCCAAAAATGCTTTGCTGAGGGGTGCCCATTTGAAGGAAGCTGTGAAGAAGAGCTCTTTTGAGGGCCAAGACTCCTTGTCTCTCAAGGGTGTAAAAATCTCCAGTTTTCTAAGCCAAAGTCTGGGGTTTTTTTGTTCTGCAAGTCAAGAATTTTGCAAAATATGAGCCTGTGAAGCTTCTCAAAAGATGGGCTTTTAACTCCGTTACAGAATGAAAACAAGTTTGAAGCTTATGAACTGGAATTGCTGGTCTCCAGATAGCAGTACATGATGAGCATTTCCCTTACAAAAAACCAGATAAATACTCCAGAATATTGCAATAGCAATCCTGAGTAGAGCCATAAAACCAGTGTACAGTGGATGGGTTGGAGCAGAATGGTGACAAACTGCAGTAGTTTAAGGGAAGCATCTGTGTGCGTGGCAGTGTGGAGTACAGACACAGTTGGTGTGTAACATGCAAGTGGTACCGCTCATTGGAGCCACGTCTCTGTAAAGCAATAGAAAAGAGCTGAGCTTGTTGAAGCATGGGATGTAAGAACATCTGCCCTTCAAAATGACAGCAATGCATCAGGTAAATGGAGGTGAGCTTGAGCTGAATGCTGCATCTGACATAATTAAAGGTGATGGAAAACTACTGCTATTGTAATGGGGAGATATGGTTTAATATATCTATCACAAAGAATGCCTTTGTAAGAAGAGTGGAGCTGGAAATAAAGATGCACCAGATTTGTACCAGCAACAGGATTTCCAAGTACATACTCTATAGCTTTCATGAGACACTTGGTAGCACCTGCTGCAAAATTACTCTTATCTCTGAGCATGTTTGAAGCATTAAGCCACAATTCCATGGATTATGTCAGGTTACATCTTGTAGCAAGGGACAAATCATGTGCAATGGCTTAGCCCTCCAACTTCGGTTCTTAGATGAAACCTTTGGGTAACTGTCAGGACAGTATGAGAAGTGACAGACAAACCTTAGATAGGTTCAGGAGACAAGGATCTCATGCTATTAGACCCCCACCCTATCCTCATAAAACAGCCCCCTCCCCAGACCCTATAAGAAAATGGTTTAAATAAAACAAGGCCTGTGTCAAAATATTCAATGGAATATGCAAAATAAGAATAATAAAACAGGAGTGACCCAAGTAACAGTTTCATGAGGAGAATGTGAATTGTGAAAAAAAGAAAAAAAAGGGGAAAAAAAAGAAGAAATCAGGCCAGGCAAATGACTGCACAGATTGCAATTTAGATAGAATAAATGCACTAAGACCAGCAAGAAACCCGTTTAAATATTCAAGCTGAGAAAGAACCAAGGCATGCACCAGAGTTTTACTTGCTTCAGTCATTAACCAAGCACAGATTCTAAAGATGTTCAATAAATGGAATTGACAGGTCTTCACAACACAGTTAATACGGGAATGAAGTGACAAATCAGAATAAAAGGTTACACCCAATTGCTGTGCTGTGGCAGAGGAAATTTAATGTGGTGACCTTGCTTCAGGAAAAAGAAAGAAAAAAATAACTAAATGGGAAGGAAGCAACTTAAGAAATAGAGCCTGTATAACTCTTATGCCTTGTCCATGGTATTAGAAACAAAATATTAGCAAACGTCCACTGGGAGATGTCACTGAAGCAAAGCAAGACATAGAATCATAGAATCATAGTATGGTTTAGGTTGGAAGGGACCTTAAAGATCATCCAGTTCCAACCCCCTTCCATGGACAGGAACACCTTCCGCTAGACCAGGTTTCTCAAAGCCCCATCCAACCTGGCCTTGAACACTGCCGGGGAGGGGGCATCCACTGCCTCTTTGAATAACTTGTTCCAGTGCCTCACCACCCTCATAGAGAAGAATTTCTTCCTTTATGTCTAATCTAAATCTACCCTCTTTCAGTTTAAAGCCATTACCCCTTGTCCTATCACTACACGCCCTTGTAAAAAGTCCCTAGTCCCTCTCCAGTGTTCTCACAGGACTCCTTCAGGTACTAGAAGGCTGGAGGGTGCTGGAAGGTACATTAGGAAGAGGATCCTTGAAAGAATAGAGGGGCAGCACCAGCTGACTGGAAACTTTAATGTAAAAAGTAACAGATCCACGATGAACACAGAGAGATCCACAGCTCCTAGGTGAAATGCTTAGCCTGGTGCCATGGCTGACATGCTATGGGACAAGAAAACCTTGGAACCTTTCTGTCCACCAGGGAAGGACTTGATAGTACCCAGGCAAAGCCTGCAGTGAATCAGCTCTGCTGTTGGCAGCTTTTGTATCCTTATCAAGCAGAAACTGCTTGCTGCATGGTCTCTGGTCCTCTCTACTTCCCCAAACTGCAGACCCAGGTAAGCCTGTGATCTCCTTCAGACTTTCTTGGGAATTATTGTGTCCCTCCTGGTAGAGGGCCAGTGCCATGAAGAACTGTGGAGTATCAGAGCTAAGGTAATGGTGTGAGCGACGCTGCTGCAAACACAGTGGTTTTTGGCTGAAGCCTGCAAGTGATAGAGCAGAAGTCTTGCAAGAAGAGATGGCCATGTGCTGTGGAGAGGGAGCAGCCAGCCAGCAGGGCTTGGAGTTAAGCTTTCTGGGGTGGCAGATCTGGGAATTCCTGAACAAGAATAACAGTCTTTGCTGATGCTTTCGTTTTTATTGCATTCAGGAAAATGGGCTTTGGGTGAATTTTTTCCTCCCTTCTTGGAGGGGTAAGTAAACAAGATTATTTTAAGATTATGCCTAGAGTACAATTGACTTACGCTGCTGATTTCTTATGCTAATAGAAACAACTCTGCAAGGCTTTGAAACTTTGGCTAATCATTCAGCCAAAATTGCTACTCTATTTTAATAATAAAGACATCTATTGATGATTTTGTTCTGGATTCACTAATCCAATCACAAATGCCTTTTCTCTGTAGTATCTTTGTACTCATATTTCTTACTCTTTTTTTTTTTAATATAAAAATAATTGGAAAAGCCTCAATAAATAGATTACAGGAACAGAGAGGATTTCTATTACCATGCAAGTTCTTCCCCTTTCAGCATTTGCATGATGAACATTTAATAGCAGAATACAATTAGGGCAACTAGGGAAAAGCATATGGCTTTGTGTTACATGATATTTCCTTGATTTGCCAATACTGTGAGTGCACAAATAGACCCACAAAGCTGATTTCACTTGAAAATCCAGATTGGACACTGGTACAGATGTTGCATGAGGACCTTTTGTGAACAGAAATGTATGTCTTAGAACTGTTCCAGGCTCTTTTTCTCCTTAAAAGGGAAAGATGAACTTAGGTCAGCTGTTTGGTGTCCCTCCCCCCCCCCCGCAGTAATTTTACAGACAGGATTATTTGTAATCCAGTTTTCTGGAAAGAACTAGTTCATGCTCAGCAATTTAAAAGTTCCCTGCTTCTTTCCCTTCCAAAAGTGCTGTGCTGCTTTCTGCACACAACCCTCTGCTCTCGCCCCTCCTGGTGCTGTGGGCACTGCCTTCTCCTGCCGGGGTCTTCTGGGTTCCAGTTGCTGTAGGCTTATGGATACTTTCTCCTGATCCTTTCAGCCCAGTAGAGGGGGAGGTATCACTTGAAAAGACAAAAATCTGACCACAAAAATATGCATGTCCAACTCTTAATGTTCAGATACAGAGGACATCTGCCAGGTGATTCAGGATGCGATAGTAAAGGTCTGGAATCAACAAATATGGGTCATTTGTCTTATGATTGCTCCACCACATTCTGCCCTCTTGTCTCCCTTCCAAACTGTCATTTATACATCTACCATGTCCCCACTGCACACAAGGTGCATCCTTGTGTTCCTGCCACCTCCAGCCTCCCTTCCAGGCTCCAGGTACAAAACACCTCTTTTGAATTTATAGAGTGCAAGACACATCTGGAGATCTTCTGGTCTTTTCCAAATCAGGGATAGACCAGCTGTGCTGTGGATATGGAAAAGTGAAGATTGCTACACCCTTGTCACATCCAACAAGAAAGTGCAGACACAAGGATTTGTAGGGCTAACTGTTTTTTTCCCTTTGCTTATTTCTATTTTTTTTTTCATACTGCAGAAACCCTTTTTCAGGGGGATACTATTCTGCATTAATTTAGTCTCATGAGCTGTATTTCTCAACTGGGCAAATTTCTGCTATATTCATGTGATAAGATTATTTATAAGAACTATAACAAGTACAATTCATTTCACAGATTACGACTGCATCATCCACACAATGGATAGTGTTGGGGTGGGAAAAATAATTGGGTCAGAAGGCTCAAGGACTAATCATACTTACAGAGATTTCTGGAAGGGTAAAGTTAACATTTTTATGTGCAGATGATATATGGAGTGGTGGTGGCAGTAGGGTAGGTAGGACACAAGAAAAAAGCTTAGCTTTTTTCCACTTTGCTTTTGTGATAGTCTTGTTAACAATGTGGGACTTTTCACTTTTTAGCAAAGTTTATAGTTTTGTGGGAAGTAATTTCACGTAGGCAATACTCTAGTCATATGAGTCTCTATTGGCTTGCCAAAGAAGTTGTGTTCTAGCAGTCTTCCCTTTTCTCATGCCTGTAAGGGAAGGTGAGCTCTGTTTTACAAAAGGGTGATTTTCAACTTCCTGCAAAGCCATCCCACATCCTGCGGTACTGTTTAAAGGTGAATATACCTAGTGAAACAAAAATATGTTTCCTGCCCTCTGCTGTTCGGGAAAGCAACCCTGGTCAGTGCTCCTGGCTATAGTGACCAGAGTGTCCTTGTCGTTCTGCTTCTGTCTGTCTCTGCAATGCAGTAGCCCGCTGCCTCTCATCAGTCGTTGTGCTTTCCACCCTCACTCCCTGCTGCCATTCTTGGGAAACTCTTGGGTCCTAGGCTGCCCTGCTGTGCCTGCTGCTCTTCCTCCCGTGCAGCAGAGAGCAGAGGCAGGGGTGCAGTGGGGGCACTGGCTGGGTCAGAGGTTTCCCCCTTTCCTTGCTGAGCTCCGAGGGGAGTGTGCAACTGCCCAAAACCTTGCTTGTAAAGGAGGCAGCAAGATAAGCTGTGGGGACTGCAGTGGTGATCCCCTGCTCTGCCCATGCCCCACAGCTCCCAGGCTCCTCAGCTCCAGGCTGCTGCAGGGTGCTGAGCAAGGCCAGCAAGGGGCAATCTTTTCTCCTCAGACAGCATGTACAGAGGCTGATGACAGTAGCTTCATCCTTATTATTTTTGCCTATAGCTGCTAAAAGTAATATTAAAAAGGAAAAAATAACTCATAATAACTTCTTGTTGCTTTCTCTACCTCTCTTTTTTGGGGTAGGTGCATGTGTGTGCCACTTACATCAATTAAATAATAACCAATTCAAGTACATTTACAGTCTGCATTTGAAATGCCAGCCCCGTACTGTACTTACTAATTAACCATGAGCAGATTAATGGGATGCATTGTTCTTTTGGGTTAACGCCACCATATTGTCGTTAGGTGGATACGCCCTCATGAATCCTTGTCTTCTTTTTGTGAAAGGAAAAGAAAGTGCACGCTCAAAAAGTAGGGCAATTTCTACCAAGCAGAATCAGCTGAGAGGAAAAGAAGGAAAGAGAGTCTCCTCCCTCCCACTTTTTTATTTCAGTTGTTGTTTAATTGTTTCTTCGACCCAGTGGTTTAGTGATTTCACATCTATTTAATTAACAGAGAAATGGATAGGGCACACTGAAAAACAAGAAAAGAAGATCAGATAGACAAATGGTCTCTGTAAGTTCACAGTTCTTAAAACAGATGTTCACCTCCGCTGGCTATGGTATATCATTATCTCCAGGAACCCTGAAGAGAAAGCAAAATCCTTCATTACTTGTAGGAAAAATAGAGCAGTCGTACACCAGCCCATTGCATCAGATCCCATCTTGCTGCTGTTGTGTTACTCACAGGTCAAAAGGTGTGTGTGTCTGAGGGAGAGTGAGACTACAGATAAACATTTCAGATGTTTGTGGAATGAGAGACTATGAAGATGTGGTGTCTAAAGCAGAAGAGACTGAATGGGTGGGAGTTCAGGACAACTCCTCCCTTACTTATTTGGTGTAACAGCAAGGTGGCAATAATCTCTTGGACCTCCTACTTGCTTTTTGGACAAGGTCAGCTTATTCTTGGAGTGGGGCTGACTGTTCCCTGCTTGGATATTCCCTATAGCTGCCTGAGCATCCTGGCTCAAGGGTTAGGTAGTGTGTACAGTGGAAAAACATATTGCCTGTTGCTTTCTTTTCTCTTTTCTTATTATACGTTGCAGACATAAATAGGTAAAATGTCAATCCAGTATGAAGCAGTCCTCATCCCTCCTACCTGGAAAAATCAATAGTTGTGGGAATTCCTCCTATCCTGGAGAGATATATGAAAACACAGGAGAAGTTCACCTGTGCAGTCAAATCTGCATGCATAAATGCATGTGCAAATGCATGCACAAAATCATCTGTGCAGACCAGCCACTCTAACTCCTTGGACCTTGCATCTGGTTTTCCCACCTGTGGGGCAAAAAGTCCTATGTTCTTCTGGGTAAGCAGTTGTGATGGCAACCATGAAAGAGCTGCTTGGAAAATGTGACCTGAACAGTTTGATTACTGGTGCCCCAGATTTAGCTCATCTTGTGATTATGCTTTATCGCTCTTACTGTCTCTGCTAACTTTTAATCACAGTTGAGTATTTCCAATCTGGCTGCCATTTCTGACTTCAAGTGTATTAAAGGAGTATTCTGATTCCCAGATAACAAAAGTGTGAGGGTTTGCTAGGCAGGAGGCACTAGAGGGACCCTCTGCTTCCCCTCTGGCTCCCACCCTCCCTTCTTACACCAAAGCCCTGGTAGTGGAAAAGAGATGTTGAAATCAATATAAGAATAAATTGCCACGTGGTCCTTATTGTGGAGGCAAGGTTTCTACAGAAAATCCTTGTAATCAGAAAAGAGGGAAGATGAGATTAAACTGATTAAACTGAGAAAGTCAAAAAAGGACAACTTGAAAGATTAGCTCGAGGACGACTGAAAAGCATAATCCTCCATGCATGTTAAGTAGAACAGTCCCTCTCTGTTATCAGCCTCTTCATCTGGTGACCTTCTGTTGCATTAGCACAGAGCTACTTGATCCAAGGCAAATAGTGAAAATTGAAAAGCCAGAATGCCAGTGATTACAACAGGTATCAATATTACTGCAGTGATGGCTTGTTATCATTAGGGAGCTCCATCACAGCTCATTCTGGAAGCAAAAGGAACAGAAAATAACAAGGTATTACGCTTGTGGCAGGCAGTAGAAGAAAAGACCTTGTATTACAATGGAAAAACCTTTTTCATCTGCTTCCACCTCTAAAATTACAGTGGTAGAACAGGGAAACAGATGGGGGGAAGCACGGGAAACTTGTCTGTGTTCTTGTCTCAGGGAACAATTGAGCCCCAGTGGGTTGCACACAGCCAGCATGTGTTACCCTTTTCTTCTGGACTGAGAGAAAACGAAAGGCCTATGTTAGTTTTACTGGTTCAATGATTTTTTTGCCTTACAAACTTTACAGCAAATCCACTCCTGTGCCATCCCAGCAGCAGCAGCAAGGCTGGCTTCTTTGCAGCCCAGCCAGAAGCCTTACATCTCTGTGTTGCAGGGCTGCATGTCCAAGCTCAGCATGGTGTGGTTCAGGGGCAGCATCTCCTTTCTTCTGCTTTGGAGATGTAGGAAGGTCTGGAAGGAAAAACAAGTCTGCCCTAGCCAAGTGTTGTTGAGCCCAGATGTATCACATCTCCCACCTTATAAAGACAGATTCTTCCTTGTAAGACTCACATTTAGTGCTTTGGAAATGCGCTTAGCACCACATTTGTGTAAAAGAACATTTTTAGAGGGCAGTTTCATTGTCTTTTCTTTTAAGTTGGCAGAGACCACAAAAGCCAGGAAACAGCGGCACAGGTCTGTGACCGTGTACTTCACCAGTTACATTTGCTATGAGTAATTTCTCACGTTTGTGCCTGTTTTGTCCTTTTCTCTGTTTGCCCCCCAAAGTCTGTCCTTTTTTCCCATGGATGCCCAACAAATGCAGTATACTCAGGCACTCCTGTCTTCGTCAAAAGCCTGGAAGTTGGCTGTGGTATTAATCTCTGTTGTAATGTTGCTGATGTAGAAGGAGAAGCACGACTCTGAGTCATTTAAATGTTTTGACTGAATCCTAGACTTGTCACCAAGTTGCTGTTTGGTTTTGTTCAACCTGCTGCAACTCAGTGCTTCTGTTTCCCCTGCTGCCTTTTGTTGGTCTCTCTCAGTTAAGCAGCATGTTCTGCAGAGGTCAGAATCGTTTCTTACCAGGCACTTGGCAAGGGCTTACGGGAATGCGACTCCAGTTGGAAATCTGTAAAAATACTGTGGTCAACCACCATTAATGGAAAAAGAAAAATAATATATATTTTAAAATAACTTTTCTTAATTTTTAAAAACACAAAATACCATTTCACATTGAAAGAGCACAAAACATTAGTTTGACAGCAACAGGCTGGAACATTTTGAAAAATCTGGAACAAAAAAAAAGCCCTGCTACTAGTGAAATTCAATCCAGCTCCAGGAGCCACAGAATAAACCCATTTCTGGCAAGGTTCTTTACTATTCATTTGAAAGATCTTATCTGCAAGTAGCAGTAATGTCAGTAAGGGGAACTGACTGCTATAGTCTTACCTTGCCTTTCTTTACCAGAGAAGGAAGGATCCCACCACACTTTTATTGACAGAAAGCTTTTGGCCTTCTGGCAGTAGATTGGGTCAAACCTAATTTAGGCAGAAAGAAGCAGTACTGTTGCCTTGGGAGAGCTCCTTCTTCTACCATGCCTGAATTTGTCCTCAGTTGCTTAAGTCTCAATGAAAAGAGGTTTTCAGTTCAGGAGGTAAAGGGATTCATTAGATCTCATTCCCAGAAATGTCTACCTGATTGAGAAAGAGTCCCCTCAGGGGTAATGCTCATAAGCAGGGGGAGGCTGAGGGGCTGAAAAATGACCCATTTTGAAGTTTATCTAATTAACTTCAAATGTATAAGTTGGGTGTTTTGCTAGATGGATTAGCGTAATTATCTTAGTGCACCTATTCAAGCTAGGAATGTCAGAAAATGAGAGAACAGAGAGGCTCAGGAAAAAATCACAGTAGCTCAGCCTGTTGACTGCCCTGACACACGAGTAATTGTGCTGCAGAGGAAAGAGAGAAGGCTGGAAAAGCACAAGGTGAGAGGAGCTGCTCCAAAGACAAAGTATTGGCAGCTGACCCACAAACAAACGGAGAGGGATTCACCTTGGCCCAAACTCCCCACATAAAAGTACTACAGAAAAATCATCCCATGTGCATAAAGGCAGTATCCTTCTTATCCTTCTTCATACACCAGCAGTTAGACCTGAGGTATTAATTGCAAGCTCTTCATCTTTCATTTTGCCTCCATCATGAGCTGTATTTAAAATGAATGAAAGGATTCTTTGCCTTGAAAGTGTTTCTTCTGATGGCGAATGGACTAGTATTGTATTGTTTGGTTACAGTTTTTTCTGATTCATTGATAAGTTAGATCCCACACATCTCCTGAGATCAGTTATGAGCTCCCCTGAAAGAGAGTAGGTAGCTATGAAGTAGCTTTTCCCAAGGACTTCAAGTTGATAAAAGGAAAAAAAAAAGAGAAAAAAGAAAGAAGGAAAAAGAAAAAGGAAGAAGGAGAAAAAGAAAAATATAGAAGTGGGAACAGCTTCTTTATTCTCAAGCTTGTTTTTGTAAGGGGTTGTTGTCTAGGAACACATCTGCTATGAAATATATCAGGAGATCGAAAAAAAGAACAGCATTGCCAAGTAAACCTGAGAGCGATCAATGATTCCTCCAATCATTTCTTTTTAAACAGTGAGTGCTCCGGTTGTGCAGTTTATTCTACTCACAGAAATCATATTGCAAAACTGGCACTCATGGCCAGACTACCTCAGTGTCCGTGCATCATGAAAAATCCAGTGGCAGCTGGAGTCACACCATCTTGTCATTATAGCACCTTGTTGAATGCCTTCTTTGCTCCTAACTCACACTGTCTCCATGCCCCATTCTGTAGGATTAGCTGAGTTTCCAGCTAATGGCATTTGTAAGTGTATCAAGTGTGCAGCGTTAATTTCCCCAGCATCTCATTGACTTTTTAGTCAATATTGCTGTGATCCTTTCAGAACAACTCTCCTGTTCGAAGTATTGTAAATGAGTTTAATCGCTGGAGTGACCTGGTTTCCAGCAGGGTTGTGCACCATTGGCAACAGTGCAGTCACCAGGTGATCTGCACCCACTCTGCCCTGTGGTTCACTGGGGCTTTGAGTCATCCCTGCAGATTTTAACCCCAGGATTAAAACACCCTTGAAGGTGTTCAAAATTGGGAGATTCTTTTCAATACCTTATTTTTCAGTTGGAAAAGTCTGTTTCACCAAAATCTAAATTTTTCATTTGAAAAATGTCAATTACTATTTTTTTTTCATGAAAGAGCATCTAAGGTCTAAGCACCAGATCTTACTGGGACAAATCACTTTATTTATTTGTGAAATTTATCTTATTTAATTCAATGTATCATTTATAGTAGAGCAAGTCACCTTTATCATTACAGCTTCCCCTTATGTTTCCATAATGTGAAATTGAAAGGATCAAAATCAGACATGATCTTTTTATTTTAATAAAAATGAATGGTTGTGATTTACCTGAAATCATTATTCTTCTTTTTCTTGTATTGTTACATCAGAAATACCTTATTCTTCCATTTGGTATTTGGAATCAAAACAAACCCCAGATTGTGGCAATTTCAGATGGTTTGAAGTGCCAACCAGCTTTATCTGCCTGCTTGTGATAAAGTAATTTTACAGGTAGATTAACTTTCTCCCTTTGTTGATATTTCCCTGCTGCTTAAAGAGCAAACATTTGTCCCTGAGTCACAGGAGAGGCAACCAAATGCAATGGAGATGGGTGTTCTGCCCCTAGCCTTTATTTTTGACGGAGCAGAGAAGGTACAGGGACATGTTTTCTGAAGTCTGTGGCATGTGGTGGTTGGTGAACTTTAAACTTTACAGCCACATTCCTTCCTTATTTTGCTCCTCTGCTGTCAGTTCCTCTTGGCATCCTGGAAAAGTGACTACTGGAACTCTCCACCCGGAGGAGGACAGCTTGTCCTGGCTACAGCAGAGGGACATTTCTTCAGAAGTGGATTGGTATAAAGGTTTTTGTGTACACACTGATGAGAGGAGAACTCAGAGAGACCACAAGAGGCAAATGGAGAAGAAAGGAGATAGGAATTCAGAGGCTGGAAAGATAAAAAGAAGTCCAGACTCTGTAATTATGTGTACATTTTAAGCCTGTGAGAAATTTCTGGGAGGTGGCATGAAAAAGAGTTAGAAGGTTCATATGAAAAAACAGGCTGCTTGCACTGACAGCTCAAGGCTCAGTGCCAGACTCTCATCCGGCTGCCATTGCCATTTTGCCCTGCAGGATACCTTAACTATTATACATCTCTGTGGATTTTAGCACTCTCCTGGTTAAATCCTCTTTGCTTCCTCAAAGGCTCTGGTTCAGGATGTGGTCTTGATTTTGGAAGTGAATGACAGCAACAACTGCCATTTTTAGTGAGCTTTCAGACTGCCTGTTTGGTGCCATCTATTTAAGACATTCTAGAAATCCTTTCAGTATCTGCTTATTTGAACACGAACGTGGCATTTTAAGTGCCTTGCCTGCTGGTGCACTACATTTATGGTCAAGACATAAGCTCTTTGACTAAACACTAACAAATGTAGCCTGTAGCAATAAACAGGACGTTAAAAAAAAAAAGGTGACTTCTGAGGAAGCAGCATTGAGCCAAGAATAAGATGCAGAGTTCATGTTCTAAGGAAGCTGGTGAGGAAGAGCTGCTTTCTACAACAACTTTGTGCTTTTTTAGGACATGTGGGCACAGACAGGGTATATTTGGTATGTCCTGATGTTGTTCTTGATGCATAGAGAACTCAGAGAAGTCACAACATCTCTTCATTACACGCACTATTTCTTATAATTAGCACTGTGTAGACAATGGGGACCGACCTTCATAATCACACAAGCTGAATTCATGTAGATTTTTTGCTCGACTTGCTGAAGGTAGCTCATAAAAGACCTGTCTTCATCATCAATCCGGTCCTCTGCTAGTGCTGCCATTCATAGACTCCCTTCTAAGTCTTGTCCCTGCTATGCCAGCAGGAAACTTGCTTGAGAATCACTCTCCAATGACGCTCAGAAATCTTCTCATTTACTTCATACATGTCCTCACGTCTAGGCTATTTCTTTTTTAGCTGACACTTTCCCCAGGCTACACAGGTGTCTGTTTCTCCTCTTTCCATCCATTTGCAGATGGAGTGCCTGTTTGCTCCCAGCTTTCTGAACAAACAGTTGCATCTGAGTTTTTACATTTCAAGTGAATGTCAGAAGGATGGCACTGTTAGGGGTCTGAGCTGATGCTATCTTCAATTTTAGCAGTTGAAACACTCAAAATTAAATTGTTAAACATTCAACCATTTCAAGAACCTAGCTGTATAGTCCCATAGTTACTGCAGTCATGTGAAACATAGCAGGACCAGACTTAAGCCCCACTGTCCTGCTTAGCGTTTTGTTACCTGTAAAGTATACGAAAATCTAAATAGCAGAGGTCTAGTGATTAGGCACTGTGAAAGGGTGGCATGGGAGGGTCTGAGCTTCCCAAGACTTCTTCCAAGTGAGTCCAGTGCCACTGTTGTGGGAAACCGTATGTCTCTTCATCATTATGGTCCCACATTCTGTCCCTATGAACCATTCCCTAGAAATATGCCATTGTAGCAGCTGCACTTCTCAGGACTCCCAGGAGTCACAAATGCCCTCAGCAGAGCTGATGCTTGGCTCAGGGGAAGAGATAACACAGTGGTAAAGCCCAGAGTCCTGTCTTCTTCAGAAAAGCTCTCTTGCTTCTTTTCCAGTTCTCAGATATTTCCTTGGAGTCTTCAGTGTGGTTGGGATGGTGAGATGAAGGCAAGCAAATTTGTCTACCACAGGAAAAGAAGATGCTAATTTGGAGGGAAACTTATTTGTTTGGACACAGGAGGACTCTTTGAGGTTTATGTATTAAGAAAGCTTTTCATGTTCTGTACTTGCTATTGAGATGGTTCAATTGGTTCAATCTGAATGTTGCTGCAGAGCTGCTTTGCCTCTGCCAATGTAGAATCTCCAAGCCATCAGCGAGAAGGTATGAACAACTTATTGCAGTATCTTTCCACAAAACCATGTCTTTTCTATGGTTGTTTTTTTTTTTTTCTTAAAAAAGACAGAAATCCAACTCTGTCAACAGCTTTTGCTTACTTTTTCACCTGTTCAATGGTTTTTATTCCTGATATATGATGGACAGACAAAACCTTATAAACAAAGGCCACTGAAAAAACCTGTAAAATATACACTGTAGACAAAACTGTCCCTCTTCTATTTTATTTGGCCAAGCATTACATTCTTCCAGGTTTTCCACTTTTTTTCCCCTTTTGCAAAATCAAATGGGTCAGCCTTTCACAGTCTGCCAGGTGATCAAGGTCATCTGCATTACCTGCTCTCTCAAGTCAACCCAAAACACTGAAAAGGAAATCAGAATGAGATATTTGGAATTATTATTCTATTTTGGGCCGTATTGTCATAGGCTGTATTACATTAACAAACACCCATGCAACAAATGGATATAGCACAGGCTCAGTTCAATATTATCAAAAACATACTTGAGCCTGGCTGTAATGACACCTTTCTCTTCTGGTTCCTAGCCCCCCTCAAGACTCATCCCTGCCATGATGTCTGTCAGGCAATTATGAAAGGCTAGACTCAGGGCCAGGGGGCAGTCAATTTTAGCTTCCAGCACTAAAAATCTTCAGACCCGAGTAGGCATCCACCCTAAATATGGTGTGGAGAGCATGAGAAAGTTGTTGGTCAGGATGGATACCTTGCGTCGGAAAGCAGGTCGTCGTGCTCTGTCGCTGATTGTACAAGCTTGCTTCCCAGCAAGAAGCAGCCTGTGGGAGAATGCTGCCTCCTTCTCTGCTCTAGCCTTTGCCACCCTGATTCGAGAAGCAGCAGGTAGGGAAGGAAACGTGGGCAGTGGTGGGAGACACAGTGCCGAGTCTTATGAAGGGGACACCCAGCTGCCCCTCAAAGTCCACCCCATCGGGATATGAGTGGGGTGTGGATGTTTTGCCCAGCCATCCCACATCTCCGACAGGCTTGTAGCTCTGCAGTGTGGCATTACACACCACAGGCAGCTCCTGCAGGCAATGACCTGCATTTCCTACAGCAGAAACTGGAAGGACCAGGCAGGCCCCTGCTGTCCCCGAGGGCACAGGGCTGATGGTGGCTGGCTGTTACCAGGGCTGGTGCCCCAGGAGTTGGGGGCACCTCCTCACCTGATGTCTGCCCCCTGTAGCAGGAACAGTCAATCTGGCTTTTCAAGGTCTTTCCCCATGTCTCAGCTCTTCTACTCCCCCCCGTACCTTTCTCAGTTCGTGAGAAGCCTGGTTTTGGTTCCATTGGCATTGCCTATGTTTTTGAGAAGTTTTGTGTCAGCTGTCTGTGCAGCAGAAGCTGCAGGTAGGTGCACTGATGCTAGCAGGAGCTGTGCCAGTCCCTTCCTAATGCAGCACCAGAGCAGTAGTACTGATGCTGTGGGAGCTAGTATTGTTGTCAGTCACTCCTTGCTTAACTTGGTTTGAAATGAGCTCAGTAAAACTGAAGAATAGCCTAATAGTTAACTGCAATTTGGCTGAATGTCAGGTAGTGCCTTTGGGTCTGTAGAAATTTGCAGTGATTAAACTACCTTCTTAAGGAACCTGTTTTGCTGAGCATTTTGAACCCATGTTTTTAATGTCAGTTTTGTACAGGGCACAAGATGGAGTCAATGTTGTTCTTTGCAATCAATGACCTATTTACCTGGAAAATATTAAATGACGGACTATTCACCCCTAGATCCATGACATATCTAACAAAGGTGGGGCATGCAAATCACTTCTTTCCGTAATTGATGAGAACAATTCAAAAATAACACACAGACAACCACACTTACCACTTGTTACTTAACAAGTAAATTGTACTTACTGCATGTTAATGTCTGCACTGATTAGGAGTTGAGGATTAATGTTCCTTTGCTACTAGACCCACCCCCCCCCCAAAAAAAAATATTACGTAGTTGGAGCCTTGGAGGGAATGCAAACAGTAATCGTGGATCTTTGGGCTAGCAGGCTTTCCCTCCTTGTTTCTCTGTTTGCTGGCTTCAGTGATGGCCTGCAGTAAAAATCTGCAGGCAGATTTTACCTGGTCATTCCTAAACTCCAAAATATGTGGGATCTTCTCCATTTTTGAAGGACTACATTATTTGAACCACTCTGCAGGTCCCTTAGATGTTGTATGTATGCATCCCCACAATTTGCAGCTACACAGACAACACAAAGAGCCTGGCAGGACTGGCACTGATTCACCATCGCTTTTAACAGATCTTGACGAAATTATCCAGCTGACATCAATAAAAATTAGAGGCCTCACTCAGGTTTTCATGCAGACCTCTGTAAAATTTACCTAAATGGCCCTAGGCTGGACTTTCACCTGGTGTAATATAAAGTAGTTAATTGGGTGTTTATATTGGCTGAAGATGTGTTCCAATGCTGTAAAAATGCATTCTTCACACCAAAAGTTGCCACGGTAGTTTTTATCCCCTTACTCTACGAGTAAGTCCTTGTAGTTTTTACACTGGATAAAGTTGCAACTTTACACAAAGTGCTGGCAAAACATATAAAGATCAGAAGATATTTCCAGATGTTTACAAATGAGTAAGTGCAAGAATAACGGGCTTGCTGGTGTTGTTACTGATGTGTGCAAATGTGACCAGGAACCCAAATTATGGATGAGGTCCTGCTGTGTCAGCTGCCATTCAATACCAGAACAAAAAGATGAATTGAACACTCTTTTGGACAGAAACCAAGTTTTATGTTATCTGTTCTGGAGAAATGAGTGAGCACAAATAAAGGCAAGTCATCAAATACACTATTTGCCTTGCATGCAGCAGGCTGGATAAGCATGTACCATTCTCTGTCAGCACAGGTCTGTCTAGATTGAAAGGGGTTCTGTCAAGTGCAGATGTAGCGAGGGAGGACCTTTTGTTTGTACAAGAAGCTTACTGACACTACTTAAACATTTTTCTTTATTTGGAAAGCATACAATTCATGACTACCTACATGCCCCCAGATTTACACAAATAGTTGATTACAAACCTTTTACGTTCTGGAAGGCTGAGAAGGAATTCCTATTTTAGCTGTGCTGAAATGACAGAGGTAGGCAATTCAAGTAATGGCCTTTTAGTCGGTTATTAAATATTGCTCTTCAGCAAAATTGCTAATGATGATGGTCTTTCCATGCTACCTTTAAAAGAGTGCACAGTATATTCTGAAGAGAGATTATCTTGGATACAGAAGGCCACTAGCTTGAATACTGTCCAAATCAACCAATTACCTGTGACAATCAACCAACTCTGCCAGGCCACACGGAGATTAGTTGCTATATAAAGTTCCATGCTTTAAATTAAATGGCTAACGGTACAAACGTGAAATTACTCAGGAGATGAGACTTGGTTTTTAAAGGAAGGATAAACTTTCAGTAGAGGTGGACTGCCTCCCGGGGGTATAAGAACCATTGTTCTGGCTAAGTATCTTCATCATCCTTTAAAAGCAGTTCATAAAAACTGGCCGAACGTAGCTAATCTAAAATCCTTCATCTGACGTCATGGTGGCCAGCTATAAGTAGATACTGATCTGTTCCTAACTGTTGAGCTTGTCAGTCTGAACAGGCAGAGGTTTGTTCTCCATCAGAAAATCATGAAGTTGATCATCCCAGCTATTGGAGACATCCCTGCTGATTTGGTGGCCTTTTTCATTAGTGCAAACGCTGATAGAAGCACATGCGCAAATAGAATGGCCGTCAGTCATCAGTAAGGTTGTGAGTTCCACCAAAGCTTTCCACATTGTTTTGGGGATTCATGAAGTATCACAGGAATGAACATGCCATGGCTGACCCCTGCTTACAGGATATGGATTCAAGAACTTTTTGTGCATTAATAAAACTTATACTGTATTATCGCTCTTCCTCCACCTGATTGCAGTGAGACAGTCTCATATTTCGTTAGTACTTCTAGCACATTCATTAAAAAATTTCCTCAAGAGAAATGGAATGACGGATGAATCTTTACCTTGAAAAATAGTGTCTTTACTGATGCCATAAAAAATTCTACAGAATATGCTTCTGCTAAACTACTGAATTTGCATTACAGATGAGAATTTCTGGTATAAAACCTGATTATTGTGTTTTTACTTAAAAATGTGAAATATCCTTATCTACATTTATTGGCAAGCAGTATGCAGATGTTATTTTAGCAGATCCTCCCAGCAGAGAAGTTTTCTCAAATTGCAGGCACTGGCACTGCATATACTTTCAGTATGGAAATGACAGATTACGAAAATCTCTTCACGTTGCTGTTTAAACAAAGGTGTTTCCTCAGTCATAGCCAAAGAAATATGTATGGAAGAATAAGGAGTTGCTTCATAATAAATTTGAATAATATGTGCTGGAGTGAGTATATTTAACTAAACCAAGAAGAAGGAAAAATGGATCAAGAAAATCTACACTCCTGTTAACATTTCAGGGTTACTACAACATAAGAATAAAACCACTACATCTGAATAGGTTTGCCCAATAAGCAATGCGTTTTGGATAAACAGGGCCAAAGCTCAGAAACTGGGAAGGATGAATGTGTTGGACAGCCGCTGAGTTGCCCACCTCTGCTTTGAGATACTGTTCTAGGTAGCAGAGGGAACTGAGAGTGCCAAAGCAGGACGAGGGTGCTGGGAGGTAAGTGTGGTGGGACAGGAGCTTATCCTGTTGGGCAACATAAGCAGTAGGGCTGACACCTGAGGACACATCCAGGACAGGGATGAAGGAGACAAGCGCATTCAGTGCTGCACACATCACAAAAAAACTACGCTACTGGTCAAACACATGAGCTTTAGCTATGCTTGCTGGAAACCTTTATCCCCTCTCCCTGCAAACAAAGCACCATGTGTGACTATTGGCAAAAGGAATATTTGTGCTCTGTGTGAAACTAGAGAAATTTTGATTTGTGATGGTAATATAAAGCAAGGAATTTTGCTTCATTGCATCTTTTAAGAAGTTTTTAAAAAAATTAAATTACCAGGCAGAGAGAAGTCGCCATAAAGAAACAAGTCAAACAGATTCCTGTCAGAGGAGCTTGCTTGTTCAGACTCACCTGCATCAGAAAGTCCTCGTTCAAGTGTCCAGCCTCTGCAGAGAACCTGTGGTACTGTCACTCCTGCTGTTGCCCAAACTGAGAGGGAGGGAAGAAAGAAGCTGCAGGAAGAAGGTGCTGCCTTTGCCAGGAAGAGCTACGGAAGGGAAGACAAGGAGGAAGGGCAGGAGTAATCATGAGTACAAGCCATGGCCCAGCTTCTGCTGCCCCTCAGGTGGCTGGCACATGGCTCCATAAAGCCTTTGCCCTAAACCTCTTCCTTATCCTGTGCCCAGCCAGCAGCAAGGCAGTGACTTTTGCCAAGGCAATGAAATACGGGTTTAAATAACAGGGCGAAGCCCTCATTGAATGTAAATGGGAGTAACTCCATGGCGTTCACTAGAGCTGGCTACGGATCTTGCCCTCAGTTTTCAAGATGCTTTTAAGTATTCGATATAAACAACCTGCCACCATGGATACACTTTGTTTTAGAGTGGATTTTTCACTGCTCCAATGTACCTATTAATTGCAGTAATGTTTTGCTGCACTCCTTTGGATTAAAATGCTATTTCTAAGTGTCAGTTAATGGGTTTTAGTGAAACCAATTTATTAAACATTATGTACTCAGTTTAAATCTAACAGGGTAACTAAACATTAAAGTAACAGGGGGGAAAATCTATATTGCTCTAATTTGTATTGTATGTTCTTTTCACCAAGTGTAATTGCTATTGACTGCCTAAAGCAGCATTCTCCAAATCATGAATAACCAGAAAAAAGAAAAATTGCTATTGTATGTAAAAAGCAGTGTCAAGGCTTACTAGCATAAACATGGAGCCAAGAGTTATGCAATCTGATGTTCTGCATTCATTGTTTTTTCTCCCTCTCTAAGATAGGGACATAAATGAGTATCCAGCTCCCAGTGGTGTGAGGAGATGGTGAGTATAACAGATGTGTGCATATTTTATTGGTAATGCAAACCACTACAGGGGGGCTAAAGCCAGACTGAGCAAGTGTCTGTAATTGTACAAAGGACAAGGTGGTGTTGTGTCACAGAGTGGCAGGTTTTTTTCTCCGTGGTAGAAGATAAGCTCTGTTTTCTTAATTTCAGCGATGGGTCTCCCTTCTCAGTGCACAGCAGGTTAGATTGCCACAGCCACAAGAGAGGGGTGCTCACATTATTCTGTGTGAGTAAGGGAGAAGCTGCTATTAAGAAGACTTCTGAGGAAAAAATAAAGGCAAATAACATACCTTCCTTCAAATCCACAAGATTTAATCTTTACTATTTAGAAAAAAAATTCTCCAGAGTTATATACTAGTAGGAATGTCATTATTCTCCATAATATTTCACCTGGTATTTGATATCCATCAAGACATTGACTTGTGAGAGGAAAAACTATGCTTCGCCCATCTTACTGCATTAAGCAAAACTTCGTTGCAGCTCTACGTCCAACCAGCATAGCCCTGCATAAATAAAGTCCTGCAGCTTCAGGAAACTCATCAGTAGTCTGTAAAGATGGACATCAGAGCTAGAGGCCCTCATCCTAAAGGGTTTTCTGCAACATTTTTATGAAATCTTACTGACCAGTTATGATGCACTCAATCCTCTGTCTTCACTAACGTCATCCAAAGAACTGCTCCCCAGTCTGAGTCTTATTCATGGCAACTGAATGTGCACCTAAGAAATAAAAATCACTGCTAGAGTTATGAGCAGATGTATAGCAGTCTTTTATTCACAAAAATGTAGACTTTCATATTTAGCTGATGTCTGTCTCTTAACTTTTACTTCCTAAACACCAAAACCTGGTATTACTTTTGATTTTCTATAGCCAAAATATGTCCAAGGAAGAGCTATCATTCTGTGTATGTTTAACTACTTGCTTTGAACGTGGAACTGTTAATGCATTAAGTGGTGAAGGTTATATGCTATGCAATACATTCATTTTGTGATATATGTTTTGCAACCTGCCTGCTCCTTCACCTGTGCTCTGTCTGCAGGTTGATTCCCCTCTGGCAGGTGCAGATTTATGGGGCATAGAAAGAGAACTTCATCTTCCTCACCCTCAGCCTTTGACTCACACTCCCCTTTCACGGAATCCACAGCACACGCTTTCCCAGAGCAATGCTGCAGATTATTTCTGAGTCCCTGTACTGCATTTCAAAGGCAGACAGAGAGGGAAAAGTTGGGGCACTCAGAGAGTTTGCATCTTGTCCCCACCACTAGCTCTGCTCCTTTGTGCACACCCACTATGTGGAGGGGACGTACACACACTTCTTTCTTCCAGCTGACATCTGGGAGACATCTGCTCCAGCTTTATGCCCTACTTCTAATTTGTATCACTCCTTAGCAACCAGAAACAGTCCCCAGTTCCCTCCTAAAAGTCAACTTAACTTTTGAAGTGTTTCTTTTTTGTAGCCTGTGTGGAATCCATTTGCTGGAAATTACAGTGGTCTAAGACACAAAATAAGTTGATTTTGGAAAAGGCAGTGCACATCTTCTCTCAGGTTAATGTAAATGTTTTGGCGTATTGTGTGGAAACAACTTGAGCTAAATAACCTACAAAATCTCAGGCCTATCTCTTACCTTCACTACCTGTTCCTGGCCAGCTCCCCAGGGTGGGTTTTACAGCTGACTTTTGCACTGAACTTGATGAGAAATGTTCAACCATCCCGCACCAGCAAAAGGACAGCGACAGGCAGCTGTAGGGTAATACTGTCTCATCTTGGCACAGACATTTCTGGATGAACTTGTCACCTTCTGAAGTAGAAACAGAAAGTTCAAGGGAGCTATAGAGGCTTAAGTTGTTTTGTGGCACCAGAGTTGGTAGATCTGAAAGCACAGCAGCTCCTTGGGGCAGGGCCAGGTCTGTTTTGTTTAGTATTGTATCGAGCTTGGCATTCTGTAAGTAAATAAAAATAACAACGATGCTACGGTGCATTAGTGTCTGCGTAGGCAGCCATTGGCTGGCTGCATTATGTGTGTCAGTGTAGAGAGTGTGGAAGCTCCTCTTAAGGAGCTGTGGCCAAAAAGGATTGTTCAGCCAGCGGTGTGACAGGGGTGTGCAGGATTGATTCTTACAGTGCTGTTTAAATTTTGCCAGCAGAGAAAGCAAAACAAACCAGCTTTAGACAGGAATTTCTGAGCAAATCTGGGGCCATATGTGTTTGTTGCTTTGCCAGTATTATAAAAAGTGTTCTTCAATAACTTCAGTCCATATTAAAATAGAATTAATATAAAGTTCATAAGGTATAAGCATGCATGCATGCGTTCAAAATAGCAAGAAATAAGATGGTCAAATGCATTGATTGGAAAAAGATTGTTTGCTACAAAACTACAGAATATAGGGATTCAAATAACAGGCAATTATGGAAGCACTTGCTGTATATTTTATTGGTATTTCTAGTGAATTATGGGTATTTTTTCTAAACATTTAGATTTAGCTGGCCTATTTTTACCACTTTGCATTGCCTTCTATAGAGGACAACCTCTCTTGAATGTTGGATGATGGGATTATCAGCAGCATTTTACTTTCACTCCACCTTCTTTCAAGTGAGCCATGAGGATGGCAGAGTTAGTTTGCTGCTTGACAAATGCTATAGGGAGGAATATCTTTAGAAAAGGTCTCTGGATCTGAAATCTATGTGTCAGAGTTGACTTTGTTAGTTAACTTCAGCAGCACTTTTAAGCTGCTGATTGCTAGGTGCTGGGACAATCCACAGAGAAGAGAATCACTCAGTCCTTTCTGTTGTGGCTTTTATATTCTTTCACCATGCAGCAGTTACTGGCAGGTGTTGGAGTCAGGGTATTAAGTTAAATGAACCTCTGGTCTGACCCTATAGGGCAGTTATTTCAGTTTTATTTAGAGCCACATCTCAGCAGTGGAAGAGTCTGTAGCCTGATCCATTACCCAGTTAAAAGAACATGTTGCAACTCACTTAAAAGCAAATGCAGTCTTAAATTACACATACAGCAGCTAAAAGTAGCCTCAGCTTAAATTAAAGGGCACATTTTCCCAGAGGGGCAGCTGGCTCTGGTTGCCCAGAATGAGTCTTTTCCTGTGTGGGAGATTCTTATTTTAAGGCCTTATCTACTTATGCCAAAATGCTTCCTGCTTCAGAGGCTGTGCTAATGCAGGCAAAAAGGGAAAGGTGAAGTATTACACACTGCTATTACACACTATTTAAACAAGTATCCTTTTTTTGGACTTATGGAGGTTTGTTGCTGTGGTTATTTTTTTCTTTTGAAAGATGGAGCAGGCTTTTGGCTCCAGAAGGAATTCAACATGATGCTTTTTTATTGTGGTGCCAGGGCTTCATGGGAAAGCCAGGGTTGTGGAAAATGTTTTCAGCTGTAGTTCACAATAACACCTATCATCTGCTTGCATGTGGGGCTCCAGTGAGGACCTATGCAAGTGCTTTGTGCCAGCCATACAAAGCAGAGGTAACTTAAAGAAGGAGGTTACTACATCTGTAAGAATATACTTAGGTAGGAGGCAGCCATCTGGACTAATGGTTATTTTTATAACAGATATTCTGAGGGGAAACGGTTTCTTAGATCATTTGCAGGATATAGGAGGAGAGGAGAGGAGAGGAGAGGAGAGGAGAGGAGAGGAGAGGAGAGGAGAGGAGAGGAGAGGAGAGGCCAAGAGTTAAGTGAAAGTTGGACAGCATTTTCAGAATCAGAATTCTGAATTAAAATGCCTGCCTTTGGACAGGTATTAGGTAGCTTTGCTGGATCTGTTGAAAACTGCAAGACAGTAACTACAAAGGTTCTTGGTGTGGGAAGCCAATCTCAAATACCAAAGTGTTTCTCAGGGTCAACATGCCTTTGCAGGTCCAAATTATCAATAATGTGATGCAAAGAAGAATGCATAGCACAGATCTGCCTGTTGCACCTTTCCTGCCCTCTCCCTTCTGGAAGTTAATCACACATTTTGTTTCATTTTTCTATACAATAACTTCAGAGCTTTATTCCTTACTCAGTTTGCGCTTCACCTCTTGGGTGTATTTTGTTTCTGTTGTTCTCATTCTGCTGGCTAAATAATGCAGGAAGACTAATAAATTCAAATAAAATTTCTGATTGGTTTAACATCAGTTTAACTATCTAGAATAATTTAGTGTTACTGGATACTTTAGATGAGTCCGTGATGTTTAGACTAGAAAATAATAAAATGCACTCAATTGATTAAGCTCTTTGTAGGAGTCTAAGAATTAGCATACTGTCTAATGGCAAATAATTTATAATTATCAAGAAGAGCTGATAAAAGGTTTCAGTGCTATTGACTACCTGACTTGATAACCTTGATCAGCTAGCTTCATTAAAAGAAAAGTCTTAGCTTGAACGTAACCCTGTAAAAGCCATGAGACGACTTTAACACTTTGTCGCTTGAATGGGATGCTGCTGTTTTGACAGACAGCCCCAAAGTACAGCCTTTGCGGGCCAGCACGTGCTTCAGATTGAGGGGCATGTTGTTAGGCTGACTAGCAACATGTTCCCAAGTGAAAGTTTTCCTCGCAAGCAAAACCTCTGTTCTGAAATGAAGTAGTATGGGATATTTATAAAGCAACTTACTGCAAGATTTTGGCCTGCGCTTCATTAACTAGACATGTCATAGTAGGAAGATGAGTTCTACAGTAGTATTTGCTACACTCTGTACACTGTATTCAGAGATACAGTCTGGTTCTTTTCACACATTTCTCTGAAGTGACAGCTGTTTGAGCCAAATTTAAGGTTGCAGATAACTTGTAGAAATGTAGAAATTAGTAGATCACAGCTTCTGGGGTGGACCTGTGGCCACTTAATCTTCACTGAACTTGAGATGGGTGAATAAGCAGGGCTTGCATGGAGAGGGAAAGGTGCTGCATGACAGCTGAAAGACACTGACATGCTAGGAGGAGAGCTCTGCCATTTAAATGGCCTCATTTGAAGCACATTCCCCATTCCCATGGATCAATTATGGTTGGCAAGTACTCATTTAGTTTAAACTGCCCCTGCCTTTGAGCGACACATTGAAACCAGCTTCTGGTTGTTCTCTTGTTCTGCCAGTGTGGGTATGGGCACATCAGCTTTCTGCTTCGCCTCATACCTTCACTTTAGCAAGAGGAAAGGTCTAGTTAAGTGTTTCATACATAAGCAGAGTAAGCAGAGCCTGTGGCTGTCATTGGCACATAGCAGATCTGTGACAGCCACAGATTTGGCATTTCAAGTCAAAATACAACAAACTGGTATGTTTTCATGCAAAGTCCTTTGCCTACAGAACAGGATAAAGATGATGAGGGAGCACAAATCCACGGGAAGTTGTGGAGCGTAATAAATGCCTCCTTTCTTTGCCTGTGCTTTTGTGGCTTTCTTTTGGAGTGGCATGGATAGGTATTACTGCTTTAGGAAGCTAGAAAACTTGGATTGTTACTGTCTGTTGTTGAAATGTTGAGACACTCAGTTTCAAAATGGACCCTTCGAATGTGTCATCCCTTCTGCCCTTGTTCTGACACAGCAGAACAATTGGTTTGAATGCTTGCCTCCAGCCATGCTCTCTTCAATCATCTACTCAAGGTTTCTTGCAGTCAGATCAAAGAGATGGAGCTTTGCAGAATATCTTTTATGGTTTTGAAGACACTTCTTAGGAGCACAGTGCTCAGCTGACATTTATATCTAGGCACTCAGCAGACACTAATAGGAATGGGAATTGCTGGCATGCTATGCAAAGAAATGGCTGTCTTCCCCATATTTTCACTGTATTTGCTAGGTGTTAGAAAGGCTGAAGCTGTGATGATGGACTATCTATCAAACCACTACAGCAAATCACATAGCAGCAAAACTGCTTTTCCAAGAAACAGAACAAAATCATTTTCAAAAATAAATCCTCATTGCTTTTGAGACTGGAATGTAATAGTTTGAATGCATCTTATGTGTCATAAGGGCTCAGTCTGGACGAGCGAGCAGAGAGGCTGGTTATGTTTCATTCTAAGATCACAAAACTTTGCATGTTTCTGCTAATTAAGAACACGCTTCAGAGAAGACACTTTAAACTCACATTGCTACAAATGAGAAATTTGAGGTAAACTTGGAACGCTGAGAATTTAAAATCTCCTTAAATTTGTCTAAGTGTATGGTGCAGTCTAACTCATTTACTTAAGCAGTTCAGCACATATAGAGCAATTCCTTAAAATATCTTCAAAGCAATGATGACTAGCTTGTCATAGCAGAGAAGAGTCTATGACAATAATATGTACTAATAGTAGTATTGGTGCAAACTAATACTGTTCTGGTTGGGTTCAAATATCTACACTTGTGTTGTCTGACTGGGTTTGAAACAAAGAAAAGGTAGGAGTTCACAGGAAGAAGCTTTCTAATAATTAAGATCTTCCTGTTCTTGGAATGCCTATTTGATTTTATTTGCTCTTGCAGATTATTTGAAGAATATCTCACTAAAGCTCACTCTGTGGAAAACTTCCAAATATTTGATATTTGCAATTGGTGGTTTTGTTCTCTTTGGTTGTATCAGTGATATCATGTATTCTATTTCCCAAATGATATGAACTAACAAATTTTATCTGAGATCCTTGGTGAAATTCATCTGAGCTAGTCATGCTAGGCTCCCTTTCTACACAGATATAGACACTTCCAGAATACAAAACATGACCTCCTAAACCAGATATCTAAACTACATCAGGTTATTCACATCTAGCAGAGTCTGCTTTTCTCCTTTAGCTACAAAAGGATCACAGGGTAACTAGCTTGGATGTTGATGTCCATATTGCCAAAGTCTGAAGATAGCTGAGAGGAATTCCACTCTTGATGAGTACAAATTTTGATTATATTCATGCTATAGAGTGCTCTAACATTATTTTTCCAGAAACTTTATTGTTCTTAAAAGCTGAATGTGATGGAAACATGAACTGATGTATAGTAGAGGAACAACTCTCCAGCACACAGCAGGGATGAGTTCAAGTAAAGTTGTAGATTTCTTCTCTGACCTCAGGCAGGTCATATGAAGTCAATTTACCTGAAAAGAAGATGTGTTTGACAGAGCTTCTTGGTCTTACAAAAGCCTTTTTTTGTGATTAATACACCAGAGGCTGTGAGGGGACTTATTTATCTAAATTTCTATTTAGATGACTCAGAGCAGATTCTTTCTTAAAATTCACAGATGCTTATGGAGTTAAAAAGATTTGTTTTACAAGGAAAAATGAGCTAGTCCATCGTTGTGGGGAACCTTTCACTGTCTGAGTTAAAAAGACCAATCCATAGGAAGAAAATATTTTACCCCAACTATTCATGTGACAAAAAGAACTTAGTGTCAAAATTGGTATGGGGAATTGGGAAGAAGCCACAGCTGGTGTAAGATTTTTGCTTTCTAGATCACATGAGAAACCTGGCTCACACATCTGTGCCATGGAAACAGATGACCACACAGGATGTCTGACTCAGCAAGAATTCTCGAAACCACATGTCTGAGGTATACTGTATGTGACGTCTCAGAATGAAGGGAAGAAAAGTGGTCCATCCTTTGGAAAATCTAGCACCCACTGTTGCCTTTAACTTGATCCCCTGATCACCATGATCTTTCAAAGATAATCGAGACTGGCCTCACAATGACACTGGCCAGCTTCCTCAGCATTTGTGTATGCCTCCCATCAGGTCCCAGGGTCTTGTGTATGCCCTACCTCCTTCACAAAGAGTAAGTTTTCCTTGCTCCAGACCTTCCTTCTGGTCTCCAGTGCCTGGGATATTGAAGGCTGGTCTTACCAGTAAAAATAGAGGTGCTGAAGTCATGGTGACCTTGGTCTTCTCCATGGTTTTTTGTAAAGGTCCCCATTCCCATTTGGCAGCAGGCCCACATTTTCCGTAGTCTTCCTTTTGCAGACATTGTATCTGTAGCAGCTCTTCTTTTTGCCCTTCATGCCCTTTGCTAGATTCAGCTCCCAGTAGGTGTTGGCTTTCCTAATCTCATCCCTGCACACCTGGACAGTGTCTACATTCCTCCTGGGTTGCCTGACCCCCATTTTCCATCTCTTGTACATTTCCTTTTCGTGTTGAAGTTTTGTCAGGAGTGTCCTTTTGATCCATGCAAGGCTTCCTACCACCTTTGCTTGGCAGGGCAGGCTGGACCATTCTAGATCTTGGAGGAGGTGATCCTTGAAAATCAATCAACTTTCCTAGATCCCTCTTTTCTCAGGGACTATATCCCATGGGAAGCTTCCAAGTAGGTCCACTCTTCTGAAGTCTGTGGTTGTGATCCTGCCATTTGCCTTGCTTGCTCCTGCCAGCATCCTGAATGCTACCCCATCTCATTTTCTGAATTTATCATGTTGTGGTACATAATTTTTTTCCATCTTTCTATACATATTTAGATGGAGTGTATTTTCTATTCCAAGACTGACATCCACCTCCTGCTCTCACTGCCCCATTGGGACTGTATGTGAATTTACTCTGCAATAACACTGGAATGGTTCTGCAGGATCAAACAACTTGGAATAAATCTGGCCTGAGGTGAGAATCAGGCCCCTCAGTCTTTGCAGCAGAACTAACCCTGACTTCTATTACACGGTCTTCTGAAGGATTCTCTGAAATTGTTTTGTGCCTGGACTACCTTTATTTTATTAAAGTAATGAAATAATACATCTTTACCAACTCCTCAATGCCCTTTATATTAACAAAGCATGCATTATTTCATCTCTGTCTAATTAATATCCTGTTTAATAGGTATCTCACTTCATGTTAGGTTCCTGTATTCTTAAGAATTTTTACTAATTTAATTGAGAGCAGTCTCAAATTAATTGTATAATTAATCTTGTCAAATTAGGTAACATTTCATACAGCACCTTATTAAAGAAACTCGAATATTTTAAATTACCATGCTATTAGGCATTAATAAAGAAGTTCTTCCTCTGTATTGTTCTGCTTTATATCACAAAGAAGGTAATTGCAATATAAATTGCAATATAAAAGCTAAGTTCTATAGTACATTAATAATTAGATACACATTATTCCCCATTAAAGCTTTTTCTCTTATTAATTCAATCACAGAATGGATAAGCCTTTTTTAAAACAGGAATAATAAGCCCCCAAAACACTAGGAATGAACTATTGTGCTGATGCCTGAACAACGGGATGGCTAGGACCTGAGCTGTTGCTTGATGGATGTCTCAGAGAAGCAGGTGTCTGAGAAACCTAGTGCTGTGCTGTAAACGACTTAAAGACACATATAGCTGTGGAAAGCTTTCTTTGCATCTCATGTTTGGGAATAAGTGTGTGTCGATTTCCTGACTGAGAGTGAAGAGGTGTGCTCCCTGATAGGCTCCTGAGGATTATAGAGCACAGAAGCCTCCTTGCAGAGCCTGAAAGAGTAGCCCCCAGAGACCTCCGGGGGTGACCATAAGGCTGTACAGGACTGGGGAACTGGAGGTGGCGGCTGTGATGCAGGAGAGGAGGGCAGGCGGGCTGAGGAGAGGGGAATGGATAATGAGAAGCACTATCAATTTTTTATGAGTATATGGAAATTGTACTCAAGGTCAGAAAGCCCAAATACTATATTATATCTGTAGATGCCAAAGAGATTTTCATTTATATAATATATTGGTCTAGTATTTTAAATCCTTAATCTTAGTGCCAGTAGTTGTGTATACTAAAAGTGCCCATTAGATTAAATACTTTAGGCACAAGAAATCATCCACACATGAATGCTGAATGAGTAAAACAGCATTTCACATAGGGACATATGCTTGGGTATAATGTGTGGGATACAATAAATTGCAAACTCAGCCGTAATGTAGAACAGCCTGTTCTGATAAATTCAAAGCTACTGCTGAGAGGGAAAACCATAAACTAGCAGTGTGAAAGCTGCTTTCACCAGACAGCCAACATTATTGGCATCTTACAGGTGCGTCACATGGGAGTACATGAAGTTGTCTCTGTGAACATGCTGTACCATGGGGCAGTGGATTACCTGGCTTGGGCAGCCACTCATGCAAGCCAAGGCCAGGAAATATAGCCTCTTTCCCCCCTTTCTCTTCCTCTCTTCTTCCCCATTCTTCCCCAGGTAAATTTACCCCTGGATTACCTGGAAGGGCAATCAGCCATGATCTTTGGTGTACACTTGAAACAATTCTGTCAGACCCAGATCTAGCTCCCCTAAGCAGAGCTTTGTGAGAAACAGCTCGTCTATTTATTTATTTATTTATTTATACAATTGAACAGGAGAAAGGTGTTTTAAAATAAAACAGAACATTTTATCTGTGACATTTAAAGTAAAGGGGGGAGGGAAGGGGGAGAGGTGTTGAACTGAAACATTGCATTCAGCATGACACCAAGTGTTCTTATTTGCTATTTGAGGCTAGACCTTTCTCATTGTCTTTTTATTTAACTCTATTTTTCCAAAGAAAAATCCTATTTCAGAACAGAAATCCAGACTTGTTTTGAAATATTACCAAAAAAACCCTCCTTCATTTTTCTTGGCTGAGACTAACCACCAAATGTGATCAACATTTGCAAATAGGACTTATCTCTCTCTTCTGCCTGAAATCTGCTGTCACTTCTTCTTGGTCTCTCTCTGTCACTCTTTTTCTTTTTGTCCTTTTTTCTTTTTTTTTTAAGTGAGTAAACTGACACTGAGCACTTTTCACCCAGCTCTGCCCTTGGGATCCCATTATCCCAATGGCCAGCTTACTAGACTGATTAGATACGATTTAGCTGTCCTCTGGAATGGGATTCCATGCTGACACTTCACGTTTATTTCTCAAAAAGAGGATGTTCACTGGATGCAATGTCAAAGACTCCTTTTCCCACTTACTCTCTTTTGAGGACAGAAGCTTCCCAGATTTGTTCTTGCATGATAACGATTGTGATAAAGCACCTAGCTGGTGCAGACCACATGCAATAGTCCAAAAGACCATTAAAGCCTAAAAGGGTAGCCAAATCTGCAAGATGCAAACTTGGGAAAGCCTTCAGGTTCTCTTTTCCCAACAAGAAGTCCGTTAGATAAGACGAACTGCTGCAGAACACTGATAAAAGCTACAACAAGAATTCCTCTGGATAATAGGACTTCATAGCTCAGCAGGCAGTTCACTGCCATCCTGAACAGTGAGTGGCATGAGGAGATGGCTTCTGAAGACAAGTGGGAGAAAAAAAAAGCTTAGCACAACATGTTGCAGAGAAACAACTTCAAAGTTTTAAGCACAAATGCTGATTTTTCACTGTACCAGCAAAAATGTCACATACTGTGAAAATCTAATGTGCTACACATCCATGTAGCTGTTACTTGAGCGAGTAATTACTGTGGGAGTGACACTGCCTTTACCTGATAAGTCTTGGACAGTTAAACACTGAGCAGGAACTATGTGGTCACTGCAGAATGCAGTACTGCAAAGGTATCATCTTGGACTACATCCATCACTTTCAGCCTGGGTGAAATCTTAAGGCACCAAGACTTGTATTTTTACAAGAATATGAGCCCTTTGCAACTCTGTCTGCCCCCTTCAAGGACTGTGAGATGTAATGCCTGTCTGTTGCTAGTGATATTTTTCTTTGTAATCAGTATGATTTGAATCTGATGAGTTCAGTTCTTGCTGTTTTTTTGGCAGAGTTGTCATTCTGATTTGTTTGTGGGCTGTTGTTGTTTTAGGTTTTATATTTGCTGTATGTAATGATATCTGAATAACCCTGGTGCATTCCTTCACTCCCACATAATCTGTAATATTGGCCATTCTGCACTGCACTACTTCTCCTGGAGATTTGACTTCAGCCCTGTCAGCCACACTATTCAACCTGTCACTGGCCTCCTGCTGGTAAGAATGACAATGCCAGACTTGGCACATCTTACCCTCCAAAGAGGAGGGGGGGAGAAAATGTCCCAGAGATATATTTCTTCTGTTGCTTTTATTAAAATCAATCTTGCTCACCTGCAGGGTTTCTTTTTATTATTTTAAACATTTTTCCCCCCACAGTCATTCCACATTATCCTTCAATGTTAATAAAACTGGTTGCTTGCAGTGAGGAGAAAAAAAAATGCTTTTTATCAGGTGTGTATTAGCAGAACACGCTGAGTCCAATTGCTGCCTCTTGCAGTTAGTCATTTGTTTCTTATGGCTCCTCTCCCTCCTCCCCAGTATCCCACCTTCTAAAGCAAATGGGTTTTGGGGAGAGAAGCCTGAACACAGATGTCAAGCCCTGGAGTTGTGCTGCAGTCATTTGGATTGCACAGGGTGTGCCTATTTCCTTAGGGCTTGGAGCTGACCCATTTTTAGGTTGGGACCTAGACATGGGTTTATCTTGAATCCTCCAAGTGTCTGTGCCTTTGGCCACTGAATACACCCTCATAAATGGCTAGTGTCAGGATCAGTTTTGAACTGCAGGGCAATAGAGAGTAAAGAGGGCAAGTTTATAGAAACACCTGGGCTTCTTTCAATGCTTTTGTTTGAAACAAGATGTTTCATGAAGTATTTGGTAATACAAGAAAAAGCCTTCCACTGGAAAAAAAACCCTAAATTCATAACCTCTTTAAGACATTGACCTACAGCAATTCTGATATTCATGTTCAAGTAATTAGCATAAATGTTGCCCAGGTTTGTGGTATACACAGGGAAAATATTTAGGTTTAGGTCATTCTGGTTCTGAAACATTCCAAGAATGTGGAAAACTTTAGGTATTTAGGGAGGAATTGGACTGATGCTGGGAGCAAAGATGAGAGTAAAAACTTGAGCCTTGAGAAAGGACCTGCTTACTTCTGCCATGCTCAGATTCAACCCCAGAAGCAATTCTTAGCATCTGCCAGAAAAGGAAGGGTTGCTTAGCCTCCACCCTTTTGTGAGACTCAAGTAAGTAAAGATGATGAAATTCTGTTGCAAGCATCAGCAAGCACCAGCACAATGAGCTTTTCTGACAAGCAAGTAGGAGAGCTGAAGTAGTTAGTTGCATGGGAAATAGGGGCTTGGCTAGCTATTATTACAGCATCATCGGATGGGCTGTGAGAAACAACATTTGTAAATAATTTCAAGGAGTTCAGGTGGAAGACTGCACATACCAACTGTTTTGGAAAAGGCAGATGTGGGTTCTGCTTTTTTCATAACTACAGACTTCCTGTGGACCTTTGGATGTGTGAGTGACTTTACCTCTTTTGAGTGAAAATGAACCAAAGACTACCAAAATGTGTCCCAGCTGCTAATTTGTCACATATGCTTCCAAAATGAACTTTGGCTAACTCAGTTTTTCCCCTAGAGATCTTGCTGTGGCCCTGTCCTAAAGCTACTGAGGATAAGGTCTCATCTCTCTGCTGCTGTTCTGAGCCACTGCCCCTTTATGCGGAAACAGCATTTCTGCTCTCCCCACCATCACAAGTGATTCTCTTAAACAGAAACTGAGTCAGCATGCGCATCCTGCAGTCACGTAGGGTAACTCCCCTGCTCCAGAGTAAGTGGCTGTCCCAAATTTTGTCTTTTACTTTCCTCTCCTCCTCACTGTTACAGTGCCTTGTGACACCAGCAACAGGGCATCCCTGGCTGCACTTCCAGGCCCTCCCAAGGGCACGTCTGCAGGGAACATGCTTGTGGGAACTGTACAAGAAGGCCCAGCATGCAGCTCTCCTCCTGACCACTGCTGTAACTGAGAGCTGATGCTGCAGGGGAAAGAAAAGGGGTTTGGTCCTTTCCCAAATATTGGCATCTTTTCCAAGAGACTCAACAGCAGCATATAGATTCTGCTCAGTACAGTAAGGACCTGTACTGTACAAATGGGATACAATGGCCATAGTGAGTCTGTACAGCAACTCAGACAAAGCCTGCTTGTCACTAAGGATGCACAGATCACTGAAGATGCATACAGATCAGTAGGGACTTCAGAATGGTATTTCCTTTAAAGTAGTTCTGTCTCTGTGAGTCTGTTTACGGTTCCTTTCAAGGAGTGGCTGTAGAAATTGGTCTGGAGGATTGTCTACACTGAAGATTAGTTGTAAAACAAATTGAAGGTAGCTTGAGGAATAATGCCATTTTCTTACTCCAGTTTCATGTTCTCCTTTGGTGTCAAAAGAAAACAAATATGAATCATTGTCATGGCAGAAGCTGCTTCAGTGAGATTTTGGAGCTGTCTGCCCAGAACAGCATTGAAACAACATGGCAACAATCTAGGGTGCAATATATCCCATTAAATTAAAATCAGCCCACTAAGCTTTCATCTTGGTACTCTCAGTAACTTGTTCTCCTTCAGAAATGTCCCTGGTTGATGGAAGCTCCCTGGGTCTAGCATGCACGTTCTGGGATTTCTCCCATACTGCAAGGCAGGAGATAGTCCAGTGAAGCAGAAAACATAATTTGCTTTGCTTAAAACCACCTGCTCCCAGCTGATTTTTTTTTTTCCTGTGAAGATTTTATTTGGGGAGAGGGATATGAAGGAGGGAGGAGGGAGAGAATAAAAGGCAAATGCCTGCCATTTCAGGAGACCTGAACATTAAAGACAACAGTGATCTTATGCATGCAAGACTTTACAGAACCATCAGTGTTTCTCAATATGCCACTACCAATTAAGGGCAAAGCTATAATCTCTGTACTTCACAGTGCTATGCAGAGCGTCGGAGAATACCACCTGGATGGCTGCTGAAAGAAAATGTAGCTAATGAAATAGGTCTAAAGGGAAAGTATTAAATCGTCAGGTTTTAATATCTGGATTATTTATTTCTGGGTGTCACTGGTTAGGATAAAAGCATCTTCCATTCTAAAGGTCAGGAATTGCCATACAACCTTAAATCAGCCCTGTTATGCTAGATAGAATATGAACGTTAGGATCCAGCTGATTCCATGACCTTCCAGTATATTCTTCTGTGGGCACCAGAAATATTCAGGAAGCAAATAAGCAAACTGATGGATGATGAGGCAAGAGGCAAGGAGAGAAGGAGCATCCCCTTAAGGAGTTTCTATTCCTATGTGTTTCCCAGATTTGTCATGAAATATTAGACGGCAAGTTTAGTCCAGAACTCCAGAAGTCTCTCTGCCAAATGATTCAGCCTTTGTAATTTTTTGGAATAGTTAAGAATTTAGAGGGGTGTGTGTGGTTTTTTTTTTTTTTTTTTTTTAATTTCTGCCTTGATTCTAGAGAGCACCAACTACTTGAAAGCAATCCTCTAGAGAAAAGAATACCGATTTCCCCCGTTCTTCATTCTGTTTGAACTCTACAACTTCCCTAATTCCCCCAGGGAACAATTCTCTTCCATACAGAGATACACTCAGTTTCAAAATTGACTTGAAAACAAGAAAACAAAAATCTGCCTTTCTTTTTCTTGTGTTCTAAAAGTTCTGACAAGGGCCTTTCTCCAGAGAGCCATCTTCTTCAATCTCTTTGTGTTTACTGTCACCTGCCAGCATTTCGTTCTGCGTTAAAGGAGACAGTAAAGTAGCTATGCTGCCTCCTTTTTGTGGCTTCTTCTACCCACAGGCCAGCTTCCTACTAGATGTATCTGAATCTAGTCTTCAGCTTGTCCCCTATTGATTGCTTCGATTACTTGTCTAAGTCCAGAACATTAATATTATTTCATGGATGGGTCTCTCTAATTGCCAGAATTTTTCTCTACCTTTCTCCCTACTTTCTTTTTCAGTTTGTTCTGCATTTGGGAAAGATTAGAGGCCATGACTCTGTGTGGGACATCACACAGGAGCCTTCTCTAGTGAGATACTCACTGTTAATCTATAGTAGGAATCCCTTATTTCTGCTGGAGTTCTGTATTAAATTACCTGGATACTTAATTAGACAGACTTAATTTGATTTTAAATATTCACATGATGTGTGAAATTATTATTCATCCTCTTGTAACTTCCCTCTACCTAAGACATTCTCTCTCTGATGAGGGTAGTGACACACACAGGCAAAAGATGTTTCTGTATCATTCTAAGCATCATGTCAATGCCGTTTTATGAAATATTTTGAGATCCTCAGACAGTAGGCTTTTCACTGAAATAAAGAGCAGTATCAAAATATTGGCTTATTTCCTCCACTGTTATAATGATACATGCTATCTGGAGCATGTACCTGTGTATCAGATCCTATGTGTAGCATACCCTTACGAGGCCAGAGACCTCTGTTCAGCTGCCACTGACCTGAAAGGTGGGTTGCTTCTCCCTCTCTCCCCAGTAATTAATTTTCCTGAACTCTCCAGCTTCACAGGGACTCAGATAAACAGTTTGCTTCTTCTACAGCACATTATGGATGAAAGACATGACACAAAGGCTTCAGAACAAATTTTTCCAGTCAGCAGAAAATATATAAAAATCTGGGTTAAGAACATGCATGCTTTTCACCACTTTTATTTCATGGCGTGTTTTTTTCTGGTGCAATAATATACTTTCATGATTGTGGTCAATCATGACTTTCCCTCTGGTGTATATTGTCTCTTTCCCAGTCAGTTTTTTGCCCAATGTCAGATGCATATTCAGTTTCTAAAAAGCTGGTTTTCTTCTCCTTGCTGTTAATCCAGCTTGCTTGCTTGGTTGAAAATCCTACTCTGAGAGTGGTGGCCTTATGTTTGATTGTATATGAATTTTCTTCTTTCCTAGGGATGATCTGGGCAGAACTGTTTGCTTTCAAGACAAGCATCAACCTTTGCATAAACACGTCAAAAGTTCTGGTAGAAAGCATTCAGTAATTCTTAGAAATCACAAATAACAAGACACAAGTTGTTCTACTACAACAGCCTTTTGCACAGAAATGGTCCAACTGTAGCAGGTCCCAGCTGTAGAAATAATGGAGATAATTCTTCAGAGAATCCATGTGGTCGGTGATTTCTTGGGTTCATTCTTACAATAGTTTGAATCATTTCTCTCTTTACTAGCTCTGCTTCTAAACCTAGAGGACATCGTGTCACTGAATGACCTCTGAGCCCATGTCCCACATTCTATTTGAAGCTGTTGTTAAAGAAGATAGCCATCTACTAACATCTATTTGAAGGGAAAAATCTGATCACTCTCTCATAGCAGGAGTATAAAGCTTAATTTTGTGTCCTCCATAGACAGACAATATGTACTAGTAGTCAGTTATGCATTTAAGAAACATTTTCATGAGACGTGTCACAAAGCTAGGAGTTCTCAGCTGAAGAGCTTTTAGTACCTGTTTAACTTGTAGCTGGCTTAGTCATGTACTATTTTAAGCTTTTTCTGCTTTGGAAAATCTCATTTCAGTGTTAAAATATTAGTGGCACTGCAATGTTATTTCCATGGAGCCCTGCTTAGCTCCAGGTCACTTATATTTTGTCAATCAGTCCTACAGTGTTAGTTATTTATCTATCACTTAATAACCATGCTGCAGAGAATAATTTATCTGGCATAGCATGGTAATTTGTACTATAATTTCACCCCTGCTGTTGCAGACTTGCATTCCGTTACAGCAATGATTGAGGAAAATTAAGATTCCTAGGTCACACTTTGGGCTCTATGTTTTCTGCCTTTCATAATTTCATTTCACTTCATCATCTTTGATTGAAGAAAGGGTTCATCCCGAAATGTGAGAAGTGGCAAAAATCACCATGTTGTTCAGCCCACTAGGACACAGATCATGAAGATAAAGGGAAGGGGACTGTGCAGTCTGGCAACTGGTTCAGGAGTCTCACATGCCACAAAAATTGGACCGATTGTAAATGCTCTGCAGACAAGCTCAAACTACGTTTTTTGTTCTAACTTCTCTTAGAAAAGTAAATAAAACATCTACATAACACTGATGCATTGGTTCCCCAAACTCTAGCCAGCATTAATGCCAGTCAGGTATAGAATTCAACTTTATCAGACACTAATCTGTGGTAATTTAAGAGCCATTTATTGCAATTAAGTGTGAAACAAGAAAAGGGAGTAAATACAAAGAAAGTAAAGAAGGCTGAAAGAGAAGGTAAAAAATGTTACTTATAGAATCGGTTTTACTCAGCCTCCTTTACAGCGCATTCTAAATATATATATTTTTTAAACCATTAATTTTAATATAATGATTAGATGGTGGAACTTCTTGCAGTTCAAGTGGCCAGGCATCACAGAAATAGTTTATTTCAGGTATTCACTTTAAGACTGAAGATAAAGCGAAGACTATAACATGCATTGGGCAATGGATTTTATCCATTGCCTGCTATTATATGCTACCATTTTGGCTGTGTTTTCTGTGGAACAGAGAGACTTTCACATTCAAATTGTCTCCAGATGTTGCATCCTTCAAGAAGGGTGTTAGAGATGGTCATTTTTTGTTACAAGCAACATTGATTGATGCCTGCTAATATGAAGCTGTAGTCAGACTTCTAAGTGCTAAGGAAATATAAATAGTAACAGAATCAGCAATATCAGTTTTATGGAGATTAATTCAAATGTGAGCCCTCCTCTGAGAGATTCAGGGGACTTGCTACAGACCTACTTCTGCATCCCTAGCATTTATTTAGTTATTTTTAGGTGTCATTATTTTTTCTGGAGAAGAGCTTCTACAGAAATTGCACAACACCCAGTAAGTATCATCTGCTTATCCAGTGTTGACACCAAGTTGCTCTTTTCTGTGTTTTTTAAGATGTTCCTGCGTTTACTGTTTTATTTACTTCAGCTCTGCTTCTGTATTGCAGAACAACCTAGTAAGGAAACACTATTCCCATCATCAATCATTTCTTTCTGAACTGCACTTTATCTCCATAGCACACTAAGCTTGGTTAATGGGTACTTCAACCTGGTACCTCAATTCTAATTCTCAGAAGTTACTTATATAGGACTAGGGAGTTCAGTTTGGACCCATATTTCTTTGTTTAACAAGGAATCTGAGAGGTAGATATCTGCTAACAAATACAGATGTGGTGAGCCTACAGTCTGAATGATGTTTTTGTTATTTGAAAGCAATAAATAACATTGTGCTGGTAAAACAGCTGACTATCTTTTTCATTATCACAATCTCAGACAGTCTATCTAGAAATAGTTCTGAGCACATACTGGTGAGTTGTCTGCACAATAAATGACTCAATAAAAAATATTAGGGAGAAGAGGGACTCAGGAGAAACTGTTGCATGGGTATCAATATGTACAATTTCCTAGAGATTAGTTAACTCCATGGTATTTTGGACTTGTAGTTTATGTTTTACCTGAACTGTAAGTGAAGGAGGAAATATTCATAAAATATGACAGCATCTGGAAATAAACAGGGTGGCAAGAATTCATTACTGCTGTTTTTCCATCTTCAGGAATGCTGATGAAATCCAAACATCAAACCATCAGTCTGAGGAAAACCACAATCAACCATCTTGACTGTGGTGTGGTTTTCCATCTTTGTTTATTTGTGAGTAGCTTGTTGCTTGCTGAACTCTCATACATGGCTTTGAGAATAATTAATTGGAAAACATTAGTTCTCAGTATAGTCTCTTGCTGCCTCTTTCTGTTACTTCCCTTTCAAGGGTGACTTCCTCCCCCCCACCTCACCAGTCTTATTTTGCAGGTGTTCCATTTCTAGCTCATACTCTAGCAGGCGGCTAGTCAACTTTGAGTAATTGAGCTCAAGCTCCACTTTGGCAGGGAATCAAGCCTTACAAGTTTACATCTAAACTTTATGTCTTTTTTGTGCATTTAGCCTCTCCAGGTGGTGGGTGATAAGCATCCTCCCTTCTCCTCCTGCTAATCTCCACAGAAAATGCAGGCAAGCCTTCCTAATGGTCTTTTAAAACCAAAGAAGATTTAAAAAAAATAAATGGTGCATTATTTAAAAAATTTAAAATGTTGACTGCATTATTATATAGTGTGGATTAAAGTGCTAGAAAATATGCTATTTAGCAGATCTTCCTTTTGTTGCCTGTGCTGGCCTTGTGTGCAGATGGTATCGAATGTTTACGAGAATTGCCTTTGAGCACTTTTGGGGAGACAGGCTGGAGACAAACAGAACCGTCCCTAGAAAACTTCTGGATGTCTGTTTCATTTACAGGATCGGGCAAGGTGGGCAGAAGGACAGGTGGAGCAGTTTGTGAATTAAAGTTTGGTTGTCAGAGCTCAAATTCATGTGGTAAGAGTATGATCAGGAGAAACTCCACTCTAGCTCATGTCTGAGTCCGTCCACATGGGACGCTTTGGAAAGCCAGGACTTTGCATCTGAGTCCTGGCCCATCTCTCATGAGTGGTATGTTTCAGGCATTGCACTAGAGGTTTAAGTCAGCTAAAAGGCTTATCATAGACTCATAGAATCATTAAGGTTGGAAAAGACCCCTAGGATCATCAAGTCCAACTGTCCCCTAAACCATGCCCTGAAGTGCCACATCTACAGGTGTTTTAAACACCTCCAGGGACGGTGGCTCCACCACCTCTCTGGGCAGCCTGTTCCAGTGCCTGACCGCTCTTTCAGAGGAGAACTTTTCCCTAATATCCAATCTAAACCTCCCCTGATGCAGCTTGAGGCCATTTCCTCTTGTCTTATCACTAGTTACTTGGGACAAGAGCCCAACACCCATCTCGCTACAACCTCCTTTCAGGTAGTTGTAGAGAGCAAGAAGGTCTCTCCTCAGCCTCCTCTTCTCCAGATGAAACAATCCCAGTTCCCTCATCTGCTCCTCATAAGACCTGCTCTCTAGACCCTTCACCAGCTTCATTGCCCTTCTCTGAACAAGCTCCAGCACCTCAATGTCCTTCTTGTACTGAGGGGCCCAAAACCAAATACAGTATCCAAGGTGTGGCCTCACCAGCGCTGAGTAAAGGGGCACGATCACTTCCCTGCTGCTGTTGGCCTTCTTGTCCACCTGGGCACACTGCTGGCTCATGTTCAGCCAGCTGTCAACCAGCACCGCCAGGTCCTTCTCCACTGGGCACCTTTCCAGCCACTCTTCCCCAAGCCTGTAGTGTTGCATGGGGTTGTTGTGACCCAGGTGCAGGACCTGGCACTTGGCCTTGTTAAACCTCATACAGTTGACCCCAGCCTATTGATCCAGCCTGTCCAGATCCCTCTGCAGAGCCTTCCTACCCCTGAGCAGATCGACACTTCCGCCCAGTTTGGTGTCATCTGCAAACTTACTGAGGATGCACTCGATCCCTTCATCCAGATTGTTGATAAAGATATTAAACAAGACTGGCCCCAACACTGAGCCCTGGCGAACATCGCTTGTGACTGCCACCAACTGGATTTAGCCCCATTCACCACCACTCTCTGGGCTCGGCCATCCAGCCAGCTTTTTACCCAGTGAAGGGTACACGCATCCAAGCCATGAGCTGCCAGCTCCTCTAGGAGGATGCTGTGGGAGAGAGTGTCAAAGGCTTTGCTAAAGTCCAGGTAAACAACATCCACAGCTTTTTTCTCATCCACTAGGCGGGTCACCCTGTCATAGAAGGAGATCAGGTTGTTCTGGCAGGACCTGCCTTTCATGAAGCCATGCTGGCTGGGCCTGATCCCCTGGTTGTCCTGCACATGCCTGGTGATCTCACTCATGATGAACTGCGCCATAACCTTCCCTGGTACCGAGGTCACACTGACAGGCCTGTAGCTCCCCAGATCCCCCTTCCGGCCCTCCTTGTAGATGGCCGTCACATTGGCAAGCAGCCACATGCCTTTTTAAGACCTTTTCTGAAATGTGAGAGCAGGTTAAGCCCTCCATATAAATACAGCCCAAAATAGATACTGGCATACTGCAAGAAATGTTTTAAATGCAGAAATGTTTTAGATACCAAGATAGATATGAAAACTAAATCTTTGTATCTGCCTTGTGCTAGCTTTACACTGATGTAACAGCAGATTTTAATCTTAGAGATGTATCTATCAGCATATTGCAGTGATATGGAAACTAGTCATAATGGAACAAATTGCCAGAGCTGACCAAGTCCTTGGAGTACCGTAAATCCTGGAGGGGTTGTTCTCTTTATACTAACACCAATTTTCACTCTCAGGTGAAGAAAGATTACTCTGCATTTCTATAGCACCACATAAAGATTTTGGGCACGGAGCCTAGAAGATAATTTAGATACCAGGACAACTGATGGGAGGGAAGTGAAGAAATCCTCTGCCTTACTTTTCATTTTTTTAAAGCCTTAAATTGCTTTCTAGCAGCGTGGAAGAAACTGAAACCTCATATGGAGTCTCCATCCTTCTCACTCTGCAAGCCAGATGAGACAGTGGAGTGAGCAACCTTTTATCACTGGGCAGAGGTCATCTCAGCTGAGCCAGGAATGAGAACACTTCCATGGTGTCAACCCATAAGTGAAACTGAGAAAAATACTTGGTAGTTTGCTTCTCTGTTGGTAAAGGCCACTTTCAGGGGGTCTATTTTTCCCAGCTGCTGGTTTTCAGTCATCCCCATGCTACTGCTGCTTTTTTAGTCATTCAGCTTCTCTACCCGGCCCTTTTTCACGCCCTTTTTCTTCTCATCCATCTTCAGCTGTCTCCTTTATGGATTCCCCTACCAGAAGGAAAGGGTTTCTTCAGCAGTGGTTTGTCCATGTACCAGTGTTTTGCACAAAAGCTGTGGTTCCTCCCACCCTCCTTGCCTCATATACAAGTGTTAGCACCCTCTTCTGATTTGAGAAATCTTTTCAGGTTTGCTTCCTTTCAGTTGTGTCTGTATGTGCCTATGACTATTTGCAAAAGAAAATAATATGACTTTTCATCAATTTTCCCCTTTGCCTCTAGGAACATTTTAACATTGCCCTTTATAAATGCAAATAAAAACCTGAGGTGACTGGAACTTGACTTCTACAGCCTGTAAACTGCCTTGTATCGTCTTGGGAACTACTATCATATAAATAGCAATAAAGCCAGTGATTCAGAAGCTCAGAGGAGAAGCATTTCCAGAACGGACAGAGAAAGGTAAAGTACAGGTCCTGCTGTTTTTCAGTGTCCTATCGTTACAAGAAGTAGAACATGGTGGTCCAGCTCTGACTGGCTTACCTGAAAATCAGTAGAAGATGTCTGCCTTCTCTAAGCAACATTTGCTTGCCTTTGTAACCACAAGTTGTTCTGTCTTAGAAATCTGCAATCTACATTATTCCCTGGCTGCATAATTTGAAGTTAATTATTTGTACAGCTGCTTACAAAATCTAATGATTTTAAAAGGTTATTCCTCTCTGTATTTGATTGGTTATTTAGATAATTTGAAAGGTTATGTCACTAGCTGGCTTCTTATCCATTGGTTATCTCTGAAGACTCAGTTTTTATAATGTTGTTTAATCTGACCGCTCAGTGGCATTCATAACTGTACACTAGGTTGCAAAGCCCTTTAACACATACTAAAGATTCCTCCTTAAGCAAGAGTTGCAGGCTAGGGTGTGCGTTCTGTAGTGATAGCTGCTCTTGCTGCCTGCAACCCCACCAGACACCCTCTGGAGCAGCCACTGTGAACTTTGCCCACTGTCTCATGGGTTAAGAGCAAAACCACATTCCCAGTTCTGACATACAGCCTAGAGGGATGCTGTAGTATTAGCAGAAGATATTAACTGCAGTCTCAGAGAAAAAAGAAAAAAATCTATGTGAGAAACAGTGCACTTTTGTTACTGTTGGTTTTGTATGCTGGACTGGGTGCTTTGCCTGGCTGAACTTCCAGGGTGCCCCATTCCACCAGGCCCTGCAGCAAACCTCTGAGAACTGCATGGAGGAAGGAACTCTGTCCAGGCAGCCTCCTCCACAGATGCAGGCTTCCCATTTCACAAGGAATAAGCTTCTGGGAGGAAATGCTCATCTCTCTGTGTTTAGTTATATTCCTATGGAAGAAACATATCAGCACAGACCAAATGAATCATATGACTCTTACACTATTCTAACATCTTTTCTTATCAATGGAAAAGATCCATGTTTTGTGCCCATCTAAACAGCTGCTCTGTGTGCGTGTGGGTGTGGGTGTGTGTACGCATTTAGAAGGATGCTTTACTAAATTAATTGGATCATCTAGAGAGACACCTGGGGATAATGTGTAGTTGCCTCCCACTGGTATGCCCAGTTACATCCATATTTATAAACAACTTTATCCTCAGAACAGGAGCCATTAAATCAGTATCCCTAAGGCTGGTCTGGCTGTGGTAGATAAACGTAAGTATATCTATGTATTTTTATGTCTAAGGATTGTAAGCCTGCATAGAGAGTTAAAAAGGGCAAAAGTTTAAAGCAGGATATGATTGAATGGATGGATGGTAGGAAATAGGATCAGATGAGGGTACAGTGCCTTGTATGGAAGGAAGTCTGTGCATAAGCAATGCAGAGATGCTCTAGCCAAGAGCTAGGCAAGTGTCTCTGAGGAGCAACATTTGAGAAGTCTACAGGCACAGGATGCCTGTGAACAACAGGAAGTTGACTGAGGGACTGCAAAAAACTCTGGAAGCTTTGAGATGTTTCAAAGGATTGCATTCTCCCCTGCATGAATGTGCTAATCTGACCCGAGTAGGGAGTAATGTAGCTTGTGAAAGGAAAATCAGGGGTTTCTATCTACGTTTGTTTTTACACAATATCTATCTTGTACTGTCTTAAAATCCTGATGTTTAGCTGATTTTTTTTCAATTCAGCTGGGATCTGTCCTGCAGATTCAGAGTTCCATGGAAGGACACTTTTTCCTACTGGGGACATTGTGCATTCCCAGCATGATAGATATACTATATCCCTTCCTGATGCTTTAATTTAGTATGGTTTTATTTCAGTTCCTCTATACTTGTGTTACCTGTCTTGCATACCTACCATGCTTATGGAAGGTGTTTGCTAGACAGTCTTGGAGACTGGAAGCTGTGTTAGGAGGTGAGTTGAATAGCCTTAAGCCAAATGCAAACTTCAGGATACATTCATATGGTCTAGATGGCACATTCAAATACTTAAGAAGCTTCTTTTGTTTGGTTTTCTTACCACATTTCTGGCACATTTCTGGCTGCATTGATAGCTTGAGGTGATCAATATTTAACACATAGAACAAGATCTGCCTGATCCTACAGGTGGTCATAAGCAGTGATCAGAGACAGGCATTCATCTAGTTGGAGAAAGCTGTTTACAGCATCTGCTTTGAAGTCCAGTGATGACTGCCTCAATGCCACCTTTACCTCAGTCTTTACTGGTAAAACTGGCCTTCAGGATCCCAGGCCCAAGACCAGAGGGAAAGTCTGGAGCAAGGAAGACTTAATCTCTTGGTGGATAAAGAGCGGGTTAGGGAGCATGTAAACAAACTGGACACACACAAATCTACAGGGCCTTATGCTGGCCCAGAGGGTTGTAATCAGCAGTAGCAAAGTCCAGTGGGAGGCAAGTCACTTGTGGTGCACCCCAGGGGTGGACACTAGGGCCAGTACTGTTTAACATCTTCATTAATTATTTGGACAATAGGACAGAGGGCACCCTTGGTTAGTTTGCTAATGATACAAAACTGGGAGGAGTTATTGATACAGTGGATGGCTGTGCTGCCATTCAGAGTGATCCCAACAGGCTGGAGAAATGAGCACAGAGGAACCTCATGAAGTTCCACAAAGGGAAGTGCAAAGTTCTGCTTCTGTGGTGGAATAATCCCGTGTACCAGCAGAGGCTGGAGGCCAACTGGCTGGAAAACAGCTCTGTAGAGAAGGACTGAGGGTCTCGGCGGACAACAAGCTGAACATGAGCCAGCAATGTGTCCTTGTGGTGAAGAAGGCCAACACTATCCTGGGCTGCATTAGGAAGAGCATTGCCATGGGTTTGAGACGGGTGATTCTTCCCTTCTATTCAGCCCTGTTGAGACACATCTGGAGTGCTGGGCCTCCTCAGGTTGCCCCATAGGCTGAAATTCTAAGATCTTACACTGTTCTTTTCTTGGTAGAGTGAGGGTTATATTGACTCCAGCTTGGCCACAGGGTCTGTTTTATGGTGAGAAGAGCTCAGTCTTCATGCCTATTCCATACAGGATCTATTCTCTGAGCCCAGCCTCAGATACACCTGCTTCATTTAGACACCTGAGTACTACAATAGCTTTTTTTTGGCAAAAGATTTCTAATTTCTTATAGGAAGGACCTCATGCATGTGCTAGATGAAGTGGTCATTAGAAGGTGGAGATTAGTAGATGGAACAGTGTCTGTGCAAGAAAATCCCTGCTATAATCCAGAGGGACTTATGAAACATTTGTCCCCTCCTTGATATGACTGCTACATTATAGTCCTCCTCTGTAATGCATGAGGGAAATGCAATGTCTAATTTGCTCTAATGCAAATAATTGAAATCCATTTTTCTTAAAGAAAGTGATGCTTACATTGATCTCTTTGACAGGACATAAGAACTGAGGTATGTAAAAAGTGAAGAATAAGCTTAAGGGCATTGCAGACCTATTTTGTACAGACAGTAGCCATGTCCTGGCTACTTTCACTTCATTTTTCTATTTTTTAGATCACACAAAATAGCTTGTTCTTTTTAAAAATACTTATTTATTTTTAACAACAGAGAATTGGGTACAATAGCAACATGCCTGCAGGCTGCAGCCCAACATTATTGTACTCGTTAACGTAAACCAGTAAAGCAGTACAGGCCAAATACTGCTTTGCTATCCCTTTGCGACCTGCTTGAGTTCATGGGGGCTGTAAGGGGTAAAGAGTAGCTGTCTGACTTCATGTAACCGGTTGAAATAGAATGTGTAAACTTAATACTTACTGTAGGGCAATGACCATTTATTTTGGATTCATGTTACTGACTGTGATTTTATTCAGCCCAGGAAAGGAGAATGCTATGCTGCCAGTGCTGTGATGAGAGAACAGTATGAGAGAAAAAAAAATAATTAAGCTATTAAAAGAGAGCATTCTGAGATGATTTAAGAAATCAAAACCACTCAGCGCAAAGAGGATAGCTGACCCAAACTGAGACAAGCACAAAAGAGGACTTATAGGGCAAACTCATCTCTGAAACAATTCCTTTCCCTTTAATAGAGCTACAGTAGGTATAAACTTGACCTATATGGGTCACCTTCTATAAAAGGGGGATGTCCAAAGTCTTAAAATAAATTGTTCATTTTGGAACTGTTGCCTACACAGAGCAGGAACTGGCCATGTATTGTGCTGACTGGCTCATCTGGGAATGCATGCTACAAACTGTGCAAGCTAAGTTAACGGAAATAATGAGTGTGGGGTTTTTTTAACCTGATTTCCCAAGAAAACAAGCCTTATATAAGCACCCTGGCTAAGTGTATTGTCTCAAAGGACGTTGTTTCCTGATAACGTTCAAATCTATTGACTACTTTCAAGTAAATTTAACAAAAAAATAGAGGTGAAGAGATCAGTTTATTTCTACAAATTTTGTGAAAATTGAGGGAGGCCATTTTTACTGCTTTTATCAGTGGAAAGACAGATAATCTGACCTTTTATTAGAATAACAGATGATCTACCCAAGAAAGAGATTTGGTTCTTTAATTCTGCTATTCAAATAATTATTTGTTTCAATTCTCATCTCTCCTCCTTTTTACTTGGGATCTCCCTACTGAAATGTTGAATTGCTCTTAACTATCTGTGGGCATGTTCTACGCAATTACAAGAGTCTCATATAACCTTGTGTTCATAACTACTGGACGTAGACTTCATCTTTGGTATATTTTGCCATACTGAGCAATCACTGTCAAAGTGAGTACAAGGCTGAGATGTGTAAGAATGGAAAACTTTATCTGCTGTCCAGTTATATGTATAGCTTCCAGGCTGGAGAACCTGGCATTAAGCATTACACGAAATCCTGATTAGTTTATAGGCTAAACAGAGAGGAAGAGAAATTGAGGTATTGGGCTTTCTCGGAGTTAGGCAGAAAGCTAGTGATGAGAACCAGGGCTCAAATCCTGATCTCTAATCTGAACTCTACCTTTTAGCCCTACAAGCCTCTCCTTTGTAGCTCTAGCCTCTTGCTCCTGAGAAACAGCTGGTGTCAGAAGTGTATCTGTAAAGCGGCTATCTTTCCTTTCTTTTTTTTGTCCCCTGCTGTTGAAATAATTTCCTGTCTTAGCTGGTTAACCTTTCCTACTCATTTCTATTTTCATGTAATTTCTTATTATAGTTGCAAGTTAATCACAAATCTATTGAGAGACTTCTCTTTAATCTAGCAGCCTTCGTTTACTTTCTGTGTCATTTAGAACAGTTGTGCTATGGTTAAGAGTGTCCAATTACATTCACCGCAGGAGAAAAAAACAAGAGATCAGCAGCCTACGATTTCAGCTGAAGATATCGTCAAATGGGAAAACAGATTAGGTGCCTAAAAATAAAATTAAGGATACGGATTCACATGCCAGATTTGCTTGTACTCAGTGACACAGAATGACTGGTCAGACAATTGTTAACCTTTTCTAGCTAAATAGGAAAAAAATGGGGTGATTTTTTTTAAACAGTTCTAAACCAGAGAAGGAGCGGCAGCCTTGTAGAATCTGTACGGATGATGTATTTTAGAGCATCTGCCACTCCAGTTTCTTAAATCTCATTGTGCACTTGCTGTCATAGGAAAACACCAGAGATTTCTCTGACTCAATCAATAGATTCATATCCTAATACAAAAATGATAAAAAACCCCCATCTTCCTCCACGGTGATGGTGGAGAACCTGGTGAAAATGGCAATATAACACACATTGACTAGTGGATTATGTGCACCTTTGCTTGCTTCCTTCCTCCCTCTCTCCCTCCCTCCTTTTCTTTCTTCTTCCCACTCTCCCTTCCTTCATCCCTCCCTTCGTCCTGCCCTCCCTCTCTCCCTTTCTTCATAGGGATCTACTAAATAAAACTTTGAAATAAATCTGATTTCTCCCATGCAGCAGTCAAAGGGTCTATATGTTAATCAGTGCTCTGAAAGCTACTTGGTTAGGAAAATCTTATCACCCAGACATTCATGGTTTCAAATGCAGACTTAGATACATAATGTTCACTCATACTTTACTACATTTCTACATTACACAGAAAGTGGTAAACACCGATTCCGTCATGCGCACGACCACTGCACCCTGGCACTGCCTTACGCAAAGCATCTGCCTCAGAACCTTCCAATAACTGCACCGTGAATGATCTTTAGCACCAAGGTGCCTCTTTCCTGAGCAGGTCAATAGATTATGAAAGCACTAGGCAACTAAAACAAGCAATTCTGCAGGTAGAGAGAAAATGAATAAAAGTCTCTGTAGAGTTGTCCAAATAATTAAATTTCTTCTAGAAAAATCAGAGATTATATCCCACTCAAGAATGCTTGAAAGAATGAATTTGACAGAAGAGCAGCTCTTTATAGCTGAACTTCAGATATTATTAATTTATCAAGCTCTAAAAAGGCCAGGAGTCACATATTTCCCAGAATAACGCCATGTGCTCCAATGGGCAAAACTAGACACAACTCTGAACCATGTTGTCAAATATCAGTCCTTATAACTTGTCTGCCATAAATATTCTTCAAAAGTAAATATAATAGAGTAATTTTCCAGGCACCAGATTGACTAAAATTGCAAACTACAATTCAGAGCTTGAAATTCAGCACATGAAACAGCCTAAGCTCGGATTCATTGCCCAAGTTACCATGGCATCTTCTGAAATCATAAAAAGCAAACAAGCCCAGCAATATAATCGAGCCTTTAAGGGGGAAATCTGTCCTCAATTCAAAAGTAATAAAAGGTCAATCTGTTTCAGGTCTGTGTGGCTTAAAATTCTCCTGGACAAACTGAAAATAGGTTGCTGCTCTGTGCATGCGTGTGTTTCTTTCTTTAACATGCCCATACACCATTGCCCAGCTTTCAGCACATAAATCAGTGTTTGCCAGCACTTATATGAAAGTGTAAATAAAAGGGGCTTGATGACTCACTGCACAATGGCAACAACTATAGTATTTCACAGGCAGGACCGCAGCTGCTATCCACCTACCCTTGAATTGGTTCAATATATTCTGTCCGGGTGGATGTTATTGACTTGCCTCATTTGTCTGTGCTAACAGGCTCTCTTTGGAGAATGAAATGGGGGAAGTGAGACGAACCACTCTGAAACTGCCCTTGCAAGATTCAAAGATAAGTATGCCAAACACTCAGTCATTGCAAGTCTTTCTAAGTTATTCATCACACAATGTATGCACCTCCTGGTTTTGGTAGCTTGCTGGTGACCTGCATGGGTGACCTCTCTTCCACAAACATCGTGAGGCGCTGGGGACTGCAGAAAGGGGAATGGGAGAGGAGAGATGGAGGAGAGGCTCCAGGCAGTGTCTCCCTGATGTGGTATCTGGCACTGGGGGACAGCAGTAGCCGTTGAACAGCTGGTTTGCTGCACTTGTTCAGGTGCCGTGTGTGTGTGTGTGTGTGTGTGTGTGTGTGTGTGTGTATATACACACACACATATATATGTATCCCTGCCTACTGAAACATTATTAGTCATAAACAAATAGGAACTGAACCCAAACGCAGAAACCTACTGACTATTCCCACGTCATCTGATTTCATGAAGTGGAGAGGATCTGTTCATTACCAGAGGTAGTAGAACAGCAGGAAGGTAGAATTACCATCTTTTCAAGTTAATGAATAGAAAGCTGATCTGTAGAACTCTGTTTCGTACCTCTTTCTGCACAGAAGAAAGCACAGCTCTATATAAGGAAACTATGTTTGGTTATCCTAAAACTGTGGAGCATTGTACTCTGGGCATACCACTTTTCTCTTAAAATAGGAGTTAAATCAGAGTAATTTATGTCCAGCTACACTAATACATCCTGATATTGAAGCATTTGCTTTTGGCCCCAGATTATGTTTTTCATCACTAGATCCTTGTTCCTTTGGTGTGCGTGCTTACACGCACAATTAAGGTTTTTTTAACATTTGTGCATTTTTCAATACCTGGATATTTTCACATTAAGATTGGCTTTTCATTGATCCCTGCAAGCTGGAACCAAAGAATTCCTGATAAGACTCCTATAACTCCTGTCTAGCCTAATAAATATGGGCTATGAGGCAATGCAATCTGCCGAAACATTGGTGCACATTTTAAACAGTCGTCATGGTGTAAATATTCCTAAATAGAAGTCCATGGTAATCTAATACAATACTGCGATCTGCAATATGGTAATTACAACTGTGACTTGACTCATTAATTTTGGTAACAGTTGTTAAGCAGCTCATTAGGTGGGTATCGAACAGCAGATGTCAATCTGGGGAGCCTCTCAAAACCTTCCAATATTTTTCTTTTCACAGCAAGGAGCATAGCAGAGGAGGGGGAGGCTGGACTTAGAAACTTCTAAGCTGTTAAGGTCTGGTCACTTCATGATTTTGGCAAATATTTTGCTAGCTCTGTGAGCCAGAATTAAGCAAAGATACGATCGTGTAGTACATCTCAACTGCTGGCCTTGAAAAATTCCTCTTGGTTGCTCACATTGCTTTTATCCCAGCGGACCGCCACCCCAGCTAAATAATGGGGCTAACAGAGTACACTCCTATATAGGATTACAAAAAACTAGTTTCTGCTTCCACTTGCTCATTTCATGTCTCACTTGTGTGATTTGATGGGATGATGCTTGGTGCTTACTTGTATTAATTCAGCTATAGTACACCAGCTGGAAATAAACATGCATCAGATAGAAATAAACAGGCATTAGTTCCTCTTCATATATCTGTATGCCGGTTATGGTGAACAAGATCACAAAATTCATAGACATGAAAACGAAAGCTGTCAATGTCAAGCACATGATGTACCTTTAACATATGCTCTAATCTCCCTGTTTCTGTATAGTCCATCAATTTGCTCTTAGGGACTTAAATAAATGGGGTAACAATGTCCAAGACTGACCAAAAATGGACAGTGCTGGCCAGATAGCCACCCTGCACAGAGGGAATTAGATTTGACTTCAAGTATTTAGCTTTTTCCCCTTGTTCGGAGGTGTTTCTTGAGCAGATTCCTCAGGGGAATTTGAATAGACTGTTCTGCAACAGAACAGGCTGACTGCAAACAACAATGCCAATACAAACATGCAGGGCCAGGTTCAGGCACAGTGTCCATAGATTTGCATATAGTTTAATCTTTGAACTGAATGAAGCCTGAATGCTGTCAGACTTGTCTCCTTGTCCGTGCACAAAGCCTGTCCAGCCAGGCACAGAAGTGCCAAGATCACCATCAGACTCTGAAGTATGGAGGGAAAAGCTGGAGATATTTGAAAGTTGTTAGTAAAATCTACCAGTCCAACTTTGTAACACTTCAGCAGGAATACAGAGTCGGGAGCACAGCAGCTAAAATTGTCTCCTGCCCTGTATATCACAGGTGGGTTTCCATTTGTGCATTTTCCCTCCTGTCTACAACCACGAGTGAAGCCTGAGTCTCCAGAAATACAAGGACTGCCACTGCGTAGTGTTGTTTCAAGGAAATGGTGTTTTACAGGTGGAAGCCAGTTTCTGGGTTGCAAAGGCTTAATCTGCTTTTTTAGCCTCAGTCTTCTTTCCTGTGGCTCTCCCTTACACTTTCCTTCTCCATATTGTCAGCCCAAGACATACCCTGCCCCTGAGGTATAGACACTTCCCCGCTAAGTAGATGGCAATTTTCTGATATGTAGACCAATTAAACCAATGGTGCAATATAGCTACCTTCTAGATGTTTAGGTATTTTTATTCCGAGTGACTGAGTATATTAAATAGTGCTTTTCATCTGCTTTTTTCCTTTCCTATCCTTTAATCATCCTCATTTCATTCTTGATAAACAGGGATGCTGAATAACACCAGAGATCCTATACTACTGGGAGAAGCACTACTAACGGCAGAACTTGAGTGACAAACACTGGTATGTTTATGCCAGATTTAAGCTTAGCTTAGAGATGAGAGATGTAGACTCCTTACTGTGAGTCTGTGCAAGATGTGGTTTGCTGAATCTTTGTAAGCTGGGCTTAAAAAAGGCTCCCCATGCCTGACTGAGTCGCCTGGAGAACACAGCCACATAGGGTAAAGTATGTCCCATCCACAGAAACACTGTGGCTCTTCAAATTCTCTGTTAACATCTTCCTCTCCCTCACAGCCTCCACACTGGCTCTTAAATAATGATATTGCAAAAAACACAGTCAAAATGGTAGGTGATTTTTTTTTTCCTGACATACTTTCTACTATTCAGTCACATATGGAATAAGACTTTTAAAAGCCTGTTTTTCTCCCCCAGAATACAATCTGACTGCTGTTGAATGCAAGTGTTCTCCCCTGGGTCACCTTCAGTCTGGAACAGCATTTTTTGTCTCTGTCTTGCTTAGTATCTGCGTATTTTCAAACCTTACTGGCAAAATTCTCCTCCTGGGCTCTTTAAATTTAATTCTGTAAAATAAGTTTTAGTACGATACTGGTTATGTGAAAGATACCGCAGGTTGGTTCCACCTCCCCTAATGCTGGCTATCGAAAAATTGGTTGTCTACTCCAAGTTAGCTGTCCAGGTTCCTTCTGTAGACAGTGCAGAGATAAACAATTTACCCCATCTTAGATAAGTATTAGAGGACAGACTGCAAACTATATATGAGCTGGGAAATACTGGGAAGAAGTCTGCCCCCTCCAACTTAATTATGTAACTGAGATCCCAATACACCTCAAAGTCAGTCTGGATCTAAATTCTGACAGCCCACCTGGTTTCTCAGCACACTAGCAATCTTGCATTGTGCTAAGGAAGTTTTATGTAATGCCAGACTCAGCCAGCCTTTCTTACATGGAATAAGCAATTTATTTTTCCCCTGTGTGCTCTTTTCCATTCATCCCTGCAAAGAGAAGCTGCTGGATTTTATAACCGCTCAGCAAACAGTTGTCTAAAATCCTGCAAGAGTGGCACCACAGTTCAAGGGATAGCAAAAAGGTGAGCACTTGATTGATCCTAGAAAGTGTTACTAGCACTCACTTCCCTGCCCACCTCCTTTTGCATCACTCACTGTCACGTATTTTTAGAGCAGAGCACTTTTGTTCCTCCAGCTTCTTTTTGTGCCTTCTCTTTGCTGCACCCAGCTATTTGCCACAGGTGGGAACTGGAGAGAAAAAGCCCTTTGCCAGATCTTCATTTCTTTGCCTTGTTATCACCCACTCCCTGAGAACAAAAGACCGCAGTAAATAAAAGTTCTGTTTGGCTGTTGGGCAAGCATAAAAACCCGCAAATCTGCAAAAAGTTACTCCACTCAGACCCTCAGAGTTTCAAACTATTTCAAGCCTGGACAAGCACAAAGCTATTGACTCCTCTTTGAAGCCAGACCAGTCTGTCATGATCTTGTACTGGTGGTACCTTTAGTGTACGTGTACATATGCAGGAATCGAGGCTGCCGGGCTGGAGGAGGCGAGCCCTGGGGGGAGCTACTAAATGTCTCCTAGTGTCAGAAAGGCAGACAGAAAGGGAAGAGGGAGAATGATGCAACTCCTTTGAAGTGTTTGCCTCAGATCTTGCATTTAATGTTTATATTCCTCTCCAATGAGGCAGATAACAGTCCAGTGAGCAAAGGAAACTGTCTAAGTAAAGGTCTTTTCCTACTTTTTTTACTAAGCCTAGTCCCCCAAACTATCTGTTATAGCGGTTTTTATTTTGGAATTTAATTTTCTTCCATTCTTTTTCTCCTATGAAATCCTCCATGAGATACAACAATTTTTCTCCCCTTCAGATTTGGTTGCACTCCAGAGGCAAATTTTCTGAAAAACGTTTCTAGCTATCAGTAAGTTATTGGAGAAAGTGAGTAAGGACAGAAAAAGATTAGGAATAAATTCTGCTTTGAGGAAGAAGATTTTGTCAGGTATTCCTTTTTTTTAAATAGTCCCAAAATATAGAAATTCCAGTAAGCTGCTTCTTCATGTAAAGAAAAATAAATTGCCATACACAGTAAAGCAGTTAAATTAGTTCATAAACTGGATATGCTGTGTGTGGTTACTCAGTTATGAGCCACTAGATACAATCAATAATTCTGCCCTGTCATTGTACTGTAACAATATTGCCTAGGCATAAAGGGCTAACAAAATCCACATCTATTATGAACTACCTCCTCAGTTTTTCTATTGCAGTTCCTCACAAGCTACTTTTTTATGTGTGTCAAGTCTCATCTGTGGGGGAAGAATAATTTAGAGGATCAGTAATGGGATGTGGAACATTTCACCTCCAGGTCACTTGTTTGAATCTAACCCTGAACCAGTAGTGATTGAAAATCATTGCCATCTGATTGCTTTCTTTTGCTGGCCTAATGGATATGAACCATTGGTCCTAGTCTAGAGCATACAGGACGTGTGTCTACATCAAAAATCTTCCTTCGGATTGCAGTTAGCCTCTTTACACTCCCAGCAGAGAGAGGACCAGGGTGGAATGGGCGATAGTGAATGAATTGCATTACCCCCATGACCTGGAGGTAGCCTTTTCACATGAGTGAGATATACTGGTAGAGTTATGGAGAAACTTTTATTGCCTGCATGATACTCTGCAGAGAGATAGCAAAGCAAGCCTCCAAGTCAGCTGATGTCACACGTTTTTTGAGTGCTGAACTTTCCAAGAGAGTGGAAGTATTTTGGGGGTGACTTTCTAACCTGAACTACCCATCAAGAAAAACTTTTAGCAAAGATTTAAGGATCCTGAAAAAAATTAGTGTGTGTGCAAGGAGTGAAGGGGATGGAGTGAGAGAAAACAAAGTCAGAGGTGATGGTTATACAGAAACAAAAATACATATGTAACAAAAAAAAAATGAAACCACAATATTGGCCAAGAATTGGTAACTTGGCTAAAGTACCACATACCACATATTGTCCAGAAAGAACAGCTCTTATAGAATGCGTTTTTAGTGATGAATCTCAGCTTCTCTAAATGATGCAGTTTAACTAAGATCCTTCCATTGGCTTCCCTTATCTTACTTCTTTTGGACTGAAGTACGTGTTTGCCTGTTAAACACTGTCTGTAACTCAAGAGGAATATGCCTGATTTACACAAGAAGGAGGAACTGCTATTTTCAGAAGGTGTTATATAGTTGTTTGGGATTTATGGGGTTTTCTGGGAATAAACCGTCTTCTCTACGGTTACCTGAGCTGGTTAGTAGTGGGCTACGAGGGGCATATGGGCACAACTGAATGCAAATGGCCATGACTATGATGCCATCTTTCCTCTGTCTCGTCAGCCATGAGGCATCTCAAGTTCAGAAGGTCCAAAGCTGCATTTCTCAGCACTGCCACAACTCATCTCTAGTTCTCCTTTTACAGGCCTGTTTGTTTTCTCAAGACAGTAGATCGATCAGACAGTGTGAAGAGTACTCTTATTATTTTATTCGACAAGACCAGATGAAGAAAAATCAGATTAACTCTGTGAAGCACAAGTGGAGGAACAGAGGGTTCGTTATTACTCTAACTATAAAGCCCTGCCTTAATCACAGAGCTTTTCTTAATTCTTTGCCTGATCTGCTTAAATAAAACCCTTTTTTAATTAGTATGAGTAATGGCAAAGCTAAAAGCTAAGGTAAGACTTCAAGATTTGGCCCCATTTGATTTTGGATGTTTTGGGTTTTTGTTTGTTTGTTTGCTTTGTAATGCAGGTCCTCACATTTCAGTACAAAGCAGTGTTCAATACCAATTCAGGAGAAAAAGAAAACAATGAAAAAATGGGACTGTACTGCTGCCTTCCAGAAGCCAGTAAGAATAATGTCTTGGATTATAAGAAAGGGCAGTAGCAATATCACCAGTGCAAAGAACAAGTAGCAACTTCTGGCTGCTTTATCACTGACTTTTTTTTTTTTTTGCCAATTTAAGATCAAGATCTTAGAAAGAATTACATTCTGTCTTAGGAGGAACTGACAGAAACACATTTTCAATTACCAGCGGGTGACAACAGAACAACAATGTTGGTACGTTTTTAAACAAGGTTATTTCTTGGTTTACAGAGGTGACTATTTATAAATGACTGAACAAGATTCTCTTACAAATGATCTTATTTTTTTAAAAAAATACCCTCATTGTGGGAATGAAGATGTTCAATTTATATCATACACTCTCTTTCAAAGGGCAAAGGGCCTTTGTGCACAGAAAAAATGCAGTAAAAATGTTTTGAATTGATCAGTTCTTTAAATAAAATCTGCCTGTGTGATGGGGTCTCTTCTGCCAGCTCTTCGCATCGACACAATCCTGCCAGATTTCAGTGACCCCCATCTGGGTTCTGTCCTGTGCAAACAGGGACTTAGCAGAGAGCATGGTGCAGTCTGTAAATCACCATGTCTTTGAAGGAAGAAAAATGCTTTACTGTGCAGCCACACAAACCAGCAGGGGCATGAACCCACTTACAGATAACAGGCATTAGTGTGGTATCATTAAGGAGAATAAAGAAATTTTGTAGTTTTTCAGTGCACTGCAATGTATGCTTTTAGCGAGCTAAGCAGGAGGGAAGAAAGGTAAAGTGCTTGTTTCTATGTGATTATAATGAAGAAAGAAGTGTTGTTAAACTATTCCTGCTTAAATATTTTTCTGATTTGAGCTTTGTCAATATAAGAAACTGAATTGTACAATAAGATGACCTGGAACATCACCATTCTGATGGCTAAGCGCAGTTCAACAGTGCTGGAAAGGAATACATCACACAGACACACGAGTCAGAAAATGATACAAGTGCAAGGCAGCATGACTACCACCTAATGGGGCACTTTGTGAGGTTGTAAAACAGATGACATATAAATTACAACAGAGTAACAGCCTTTGGTATGTAAAGGAGTCGCATAAACATGGCAGGCAGTGTGGTAACTGAGAGCTGGCAGTGAGATAGCAGTAAAGCAGCAAACAAGAGCCTGTGACAGATGCATCCTATTTTGACTTATGCTGACACAATCCCAAACCTGACTGGCATCAATACTGCAGCTACATCCATTTATTTTAGGATGATGGCCCTGACAAATGCTAGTCCTTTCTGGTACTGGTTTAGTGTGTTTTCACAAATCTGGCAGTGTCATGGTCATGCATGCATGCTCTGAAGCCCAAAATAGAAGGGCTGACAGACCTGTTGAAATCTCTGGGCAATGACAGAAGGCTGGAAGGAGTGATCTGATGCTGAAGTCTGCCATTGAACACCCAGCTTGGGAGATCAGGTGTGATAAAGGACTTGGTGTTGGTGGAAGACTTTAAATACCCAAGCATCTTTTGAAAAACTGGCATGGTGACAAACAGCCTGTCAAGCAGATCCTACCCTACCTTCAAAAAACTTATCAGCAGTGTGTGAGAACCGTTGTGAAATAACAGAGGGCACAATTCTTAGGAATAAAAAGTGAGAGAAAGCAGAAAAAACCTAAAAGACTACAAAAATCCATGAACCTGGGAAAAAAAAAAAATTGAAGCAGGGGTTCAAATAATCTAGAAAAGAGGGGTCTCCCTGGGGGCAGTCAGCTTGACATGTGCAAAAGACCTTGATGTGAAGAAGAATAAACAGTGCTTCATGTTCTCTCTGAGTAGGACAAGGGGAAATAAGTTTAAGTTGCACAAAAGATAAAAATTATAAAAAGATTCAAATATAGGGGGGAAATTGTACTTGTGAAGACAGTTAGGGCCTCAGATGGATTGCTTAGGGAGGATGTGGAATTTCCCTCTTGGGGTAGCTTCCAGGGACAGGTTAGCCAAAATGTCATGAACAGTTCAAGTGCAGCTGATCTTGCATGGGAGGCACTGAGTGGGCAAGGCTCTCTATGATGAGGGAATTCACTTAGTCTTCTAAGAAGAAAGCTAAAATGTGAGAATAAGGCTCAAACACTAGCCTTCATAGAAAGAAAATGTTGTTGATATTAGTGATTTTTTCCTTCAAAAAGTCTCCCAACTTCCTCACTGGTCATGTTGAAAATTTTATCGATACAAAATTGTCCAACATTTTATTTTCTTCCTGATTCCATTAACTTAACTAATTCAAAGCCATTTAATTTGGGTTAAATAGCTTTCCTATATAAATAGTTTTTGCTTCAAAGCTTTTTGACACACCTATCATATTTTAGGCTTTTCCCAAAGAGTCATTTCTTTGTCTTGCTCTTTCTTATCCAACATCTATGTTATAAATTGGTCCAGCAAAGCAAGTATTGTAGTTTAGCTATTTACAAATTGACACTGCTCTTTTGGCAAGGGGGGGAACATTTCAAATTTTGGTAAAAATGTGCTTTGCTTTCACTGAATCTGAGAAATTTAAAGAAAATTAATCTTGGACTTTTTTTAATAGGAATAACAGTTAACATTTAAAATCTAAATGGATATTATGCACTATAACTGGTCTGGAGAGGCTGTCTTTTAAAGCACCTGGTTTGGAGAAAACAAACCTTGCAATTGTCAGAAACAGGAAGAATTACAAATAAAATACATAACCCCACTATTTCCATTCTTAATGAACAACAGTGCATAATCCCAGAAAGGTTAAAAGCTCAAATTTTCTCCGTGGCATTCAGAGGAGTCATTCTACTGCAGGACTATGCTTGCTACCCATAAAACTCCACCTTGCAAATCTCAGATTAAATAAAAATTACCAGCAGTGGAAGTAAATCTCAATTAAAATCCGTGACCTTAATACTGTCAGCAGACAAATCTGTGCCAGTTATGCTCATCTTAATTTTGCAGCAAGATCTGTTCCGAAAGGGCTGAGATGTTTCATCTTCCTCTGGACTGATCATTTCCACCTCAGTTTATAGAGAATTCTTGTTTATCTGTGGACATATGTTGAAAGCAAGATATGTATACCTCCTCCCTACAGCCTCTGTGCTTGCTGTTGAGCTTGGGAGGACACAAAACACTCTTCCTGGCATCCGCAATAGTCCCAGGCTCCCTCTTTAAAGCAAAAGTTATATATTTGCAGTAGGAGGACTGGTTCAGATAATCACTCATCCAGAGGCCTAGACTAGTACTTGGGCTGGAAACACCAGATTATTTTTTCCAGTGTTGCTTCCATAAGCTCATTTCTAGACCAAGATGGGAAAAGGCACACAAGAAATACTTTACAGTAAGGCAGAATGTCTAGGGGAGAGAACGGACTATGTGCATATTTTATAAAAGGCTTTATTTTTGGCTTAGTTTTATACAACATTGAAAAATTTTGTTTGAATAAAGTTAGTTCTTTTTTTTTTTTCAAAATGTTGGACAGTCCCACAAAATCTATTGCCAGTAACTTGTCGTAGATAATGTCCTGTGGCTAAATGTTTTCTGTAATATTTTTTCAATGTATTTTACTATAAGGAAGGTAAACATGTGTCCAGAACACATTTTTGTGAACCAGTTTGCTAGAATGACTAATGGCTCGGGTTTTTTTGTTGTTTTTGTTTGTTTTTGTTTTCCTGTAAGAAAGCAGACTAAAACAGAATAACCACTGGAGGCATCATGGCACCTTGGCTACCTTTCAATTAGACGATACACTACATTATTTACATGTTGTGGTGGCTTGACTTTAGCTGTCTGCCAGACACCCACCCAGCCACTTTCTTACTCTCTCTCCTCAACAAGATGGGTGAGAAATTGATGGAAAAGCTCCTGGGTTGAGATAAAGACAGGGAGATCACTTACCAATTACCATCATGGGCAAAACAGACCTGATTTGTGGAAAGTATCAGCATATGTGTATTTGATATAGTTGGCCAAGTATTGTCAATGGGGAGCTGTATCCTGGCATGGTGCAACACTGCAGGCCCCCCATCCTACCTCCACCCCCTGCTTCCAATACCTGGCCACCTGTAACCAATACACAGGAACTGACAAAATGTCCCCCTTAGCAGAGAAATTGGAAATGTCTTTACACAGAAGACCCTTGAGCTCCCATTACCTTAGGATGAGGAGTATCAGGTGAGTAAGTATAGGACATAGTTAATAACATAGGGGCAACTTTCAAATGCAGAAAACTAAGCAGCCAAGTCCACATTTTAGCCTTTAAACTGACCTGCAAGTAATTTTTAATCAGCACTCTATGCACTAGTTCCTGAGCTGAGTTCCTACACAGTGGTGTAGCATCTGCAGTATTGCAGTATCTGTGATCTCTTCAGAGTTCGTGATTTTCCTGAATTTCACTAGAAACACTAAATTAGTCACTGCTCCATTTAAAGGTGAGCCCACACCGGGCATGGGGGAGCATCCCCAGAGAAGGTGGCATTGCAAGCCTGCGTGAGGATAGCCAGGAGCAGGTTGTCATCATGAACACAAGGCAAGGGAGCCTACAGTGGCAGCATAAGGGCCACACAACACCATAAGATGGATACGATAGAGGACTTGATGCTTCCTGAGCTCACATCCAAAGACTGATAAACCACTTTTGGTCAGCTTCTTTATTTAATTTAATCTCTTGCAGTGTATGAGTTTTTCTTCTTTTTTTTTTAATCTGCCACTGAACTATGCATGAAAATACAATGGTGAGATGCACCAAATGGGCAATGGCGAAAGATCAGATGGGGGAGATACAGAGGAATGACCAGGCTGGCTGGCTGCATACAGCTATGAAAAATGGAAATATACCATTTAAGTGAAATCAAGGCTTCTTCTCATGTTGTACCTTTAGGCATCACTTAATATGATTTCTTTCAGCAGCTCAACTGGCTTAAATATCTACTTCAAACATTCAGTAACTCCAAACCTGCAGTCTGAAGTTTCCACCAGTGCAACGTGGCCACTAAATCAGACCTTATTTTCTCCAGATGTTGAGCATCTGTCATTCTTAATTAAACTAACAGGAGTTGAGGCTGTGGAAAAGCATGCACTTTTAAAGGTGACTTGCAGTGGGGTGGAAAACTGGAATTTTGCCCTTTCTGCTTCTTCATGATGTGAAAGAAAGGCTAGAAAACTTTCTCCTTTTGAGTCTGAGTTTATTTTACTTAAGTGATGTGCTTAGAAATATCAGGAATATAAAATCAGGCATTTCCTGGTTTTCCCAGGGAACTCTTTGGAGGCTTCATCTCCAAGTATTATTTATTTGTACTGAGGTATGTCTGAGCAGGGATCAGCGCTGCACTGCGCATATGTGATTTGTACAGCAACTGGCACAATCTTTATTTGCTCTTAAAAGCTCTGTGGGTTTTAAATCTTAAACAAAGGAATGTTTTCTCACAAGGTTTTTTAGGTAGAGCTGTTGAATCAGTGTGTTTGATCTAAGAAGGGGAAACAAAATTCCTTTGCCATTTCATCAGTGTGGGCAGAAAATGTTTTGACTTGGCCTCATGTGTCAACCTGGGAAACGTTCATTGTATCATTCTTTATGATTAAAATATGTTTTGTATAAATGTTTTTAGAACAGTAAACATAATAGGCTTTCAAATATTTGGTATACATTAGCGAGCTTTCTCTGTAGAATGTGCTAGTCATCAATGGAAGAAATAGTTTAATTTTCTTTAGCCTCTGTAAAACTAAATATTTTGGACAACATGTTGAGATAGGTTAGAACATTTCAATCAACCAGTTTCCATTACCTTTTCGATTTTTGCTGCCATAACAAGATTGATTCTTCTCCTCGTTTTAAGTCTTCCTAGGAAAAAAAACAAAAAAAAAAAAAACAAACCAAAACAAACTATTACAAGAAATGAGGATTGCAACCCTAAATTCTACAAATAAAAAATAAAGCCCCCCCAAAAAAATGTGAATTAAAAGAATAGCAAATATTCAGGGACCTTTATGAGATATATAATGAAGAAACAAATACAGGTATAGCTCGATTTTATTTTCATTTGTATGGCACCCCTGAAAGAAGTTTAACTCAGTTGTTTAAGTAGAAATACATCCTTTGGAGCTCCCTATGTTTTCCCTTTCATTCTTGTGGTACTTCTGGCTACTCTGAAAGCCTAATTGTTCAGAGACAAGCTATCTCATTCAGCTGAGTCAGAAGCACCTATAAAATCTGAGCTGTTCGAATCAGATGGGGAAAATGTAAACAGGCTCAATCATGCATGAAAGCTTTCTCACAGTACGCAAATATAGGATATAATTTGAGAGTTCCAGAAGTGCAAAAACTTGTATCATTTGCATGGTAAGAGCAGGGTTAATAAAAGAGGAGCTGAAGCAGAAAGCTAGCTTCCACAGAAATGAGGAGCAGAGCATGAACGTTTTTTCACTGAATAAGGATTAATCAAGCATCTATGACAGTTTAAGAAGACACTACATGCAAGGAAGTGTTAGTATCTTTTCATCTGTAAGGAAAAGATGATCCACAAAATCACTAAGGCAACTTCCCTGTCCCTGTGTGCACAGCTGCTGTTGATTTCACAGGAAAACAAAAGCAAGGAAGAAAAAGGCAGAACCAACTTTTATAGATAAATATATGAGCTGAAGTTTTCCTTTCCCTCAGGTTTAAGGATCTAGTGGATGTGTGTACTAGATTATTTTGTGCTACATGATATTTTAAACCGTAGCTGGAACCTTTAAAACTGAATAGTGTAGCATAGTGTTCATCTTGCAACGCTGGTCTTTACTTAACAGACTGGAAGCCTTTGCTGAACTGAATTCCACTTTTTGTTTTGGCTATGAACCACATGTAATTGTAATGATAGTTAATCCTGATAGCTGTAGTATTAGAATGGTGTGGTGAAGTTCCAAAACACAACTTTTTCTGTATGCAGCTAATATGCTTCCTACTTTTACTGCCAATCCTGATACTTCATTCCTGTAAGCATATGTTCTGTAATTTCTTTTTAATCAGCATTTGAGTTGCAAATAGTCTGCCTAAATTGTCAGTGGTTCTTCAGATATTGTGAGAGGATATAAAGATCTCTCTATCTCTAACTTCTCCTCAATTTGTTTTGGATGCTTTTTTCTTAAATATGTAGGAGAAATGCCTGTTTTGTTAAAAAAGGTCAGGCTCAATTTTTGTATAACCTATGTTTAAAGAACATTATAGATTTTTCATGTATCTTTTAACTTTAAAAAAACAGGCAGGCAGGAAAGCCTCTGCTTTTTAGCATTATATTAGGAGTTGTGGCATTCAGTCTAGTTAGGTGTGACTAACCTCAAATTAACAGTGGTTTTTAACATGTTGTGTACAGTCTACATAAAACACCAGTAAACTCCGATGAATCTTCACACTGAGGAAGAAAACCCAAAAACCACAGCTTTACTGAAAAAAACCACCAGTGTGAGTTGATAACTACAGCTTTTTGGATTTTCAAGAGGAAAAGTCAATAGAAATAGGGAATTTAGCTCTTCCAAGATCTCATCTTTGTATAAAAAGAGGCAGTATTAGAGCGGCTTTAAGGGTTTCACATTCACACAGGTGGGAAGCAGCTGATTCAAGGTATACCCCAGTGAAACACACTGATCATTAGAGAAATGCACGGAGTTTGAAAGGAACTATGACAGTGAAAACTGTCTTGCGTTCAACAACACCCAGAAAAGCCCTACTCTGGAGCCACTGAGACAAGAAATAGAGCGCAGCAAGTCCTAGGAGTCAGTGAGAACAAGGGGCTGATGCTAGGGGTGCTACAGAATTGCACTCCCTTGACTGCACACTCTTCTGGTGAGCTGACTTTCCCAGGTTGTAATCAGGAACTTACCCTTGCCTTGCTGGAAGTTACATGCTTTTTTCCATTTTTAACCATATTTATTTTTAAAAAATCAATTCAATAGATCTGACAAATTGGCATACTTTGTAATTTCCCCAGAGTCAAGGGGTTTAGATAAGGCAGTGTTGCACACAGACTTACTTTTTGAGATCCAGGCAAACATAGGGGTCCCCATCTGCTAGAAGGCATGTGAGAGCTGGTACTATCAGCTGTCAGGACGCAGGGGACAAGTATGCCCTGTCAGTTGCTCCCTGGTGCCCTTGGAAAGGAGGCCTGCAGTGAAGGGAGATCCTGTGGCTTCAGGAGCTGCATATTTTTGTGCAGATGGCTTACTTACACAGGAACACTTAAAAATAATGGTGGCAGCATGAATTTTCCTTCAGCTCTGGTGCCTTTTTGGCACATCACTGAAGTTGTAAAGGTAATCATTGTTTAAGGATGTCTGACTCTCTTCTGCACTCAGTTTTTCTTTAACAGAGCTCTTTGAAAGTCAGCATATTTTTCTGAGAAAGACCAAAGTTGTAGGCATTCAGGGGACAAAAATGTAGAACTGGTGTAATTTTCTTCAGTGAAGGAGACTCAAGAAGTTAATCAGAAATTAGTGTTTTGCATCATTTATGAAGCAGAATTGTGCCTTACTGGTCCATTCTGAGGCAACTGGCCCTGCCTTGGTCTGTCCAGCACATGACAGCTTTATGGAGGCAACACATGAAATGATCCAGTGGGTGTGAAAGTTTCATCCCAACTCCCTGGCTAGATATTGGTTGACCCTGTGGGGTATGGAGCTTTCTAAAACTCATTTGACAGGTATGAGAATATTTGTGTGTGAGCTGCGTCCTACAAAAACTTGGTATGAATTTTGCTTCAGGAATAGCTATTAGCATTGCATTCTCAGACTAATCATGTAATGTTTCTTGAAAATGCTTCTTTTTCCACAGTTTTCTAAACCAATGGGGGACTTGAACAAAAAGCCTTTAATCACTAGCTATCTCTATATACTTTAAAGAAACCTGTAATAGACAGCTTGAAACCATATTATGCAATGTTGTACAATTCAGTGCTGGACACACTTATGAAATTTTAATCTAAAACCAATATTGACTTAAACAGACTTCATGCTGATATCTTTTCAAGTACTTTTCATTGCAGCTCTTGTTGTAATACTTAAAAGACAGGGTGAAACATTCTGGCTAAAATATCATATTAATATATCTTCTGTATGAGGGAATAAACAATTAAATCAGAAGAATAAACAACTGAACTACTCTACTTAGGTAGATGTAATCAGCTGATATCACTAAAACTCAAGCTAAATATTGAAGAGAGAGGAACAGTACAGTTTCATGTCAAACAATGGTTGTACAAACTGTCCATTAACTGCCTATGGGAATGCATTAACATTTTTCAGTTTAACCTGCATAACTTTGATATCAAGCCAGAAACAGTTAACTCCACTTCTCTGCCCTTATTATTAAACACCCAAATGAACAAGGAAGAATACTTTAGCCATTTCACATACCCTACAAAGGTGTATTTGTCCATGAATGAGGAATCTCTGATCTTAGTACCTCTTATTTGTGTACTTGTATAGTCTTATCAACATCAGGAAGGCTTCTCGTAAGCCTGTGCTTAAACATGTAGAAAATTAGGAGTAATTTTTATACATTCTGAGGACCACAGCCTTGGGTATAATAAGGCAAAACCTTGTCCTTTAGGTTTTTGATTAAGAACAGAGGTGATTTCCACTCTTCTTGATGGCAGCATCCAGGGCCAAGGGTAAAGTAAAATCATGCAAGTGAAACTGCATCTGTCTTGCTTACAGTAGGAATATAATGTTAGCTAACATTTTTTCATGAGAATATTCTCCCTTTGACCAGGCTGACTTTATAACTTTTCCAGCATCCTGTTCCTTACAATTATTTTAGGGGTAGCTCCTAGCTAGCTCCACTAGCTCCTAAAGGAATTTTGCCTTGAGAAAATGTGCAAAAGACAAGTCTTCAAACTTTCAGCTTTTTCAGCTGAAAAAAAAAGCAGGGTATATTGACTTGTCACAGACACTTTCCCAGCACTGCTCTTACAGCAAACTCCTGCTCCTACATCATCTTGCGAGTGCAGATTTAGCCTTCTTGCCCATCCCTCCCTCCCCTGGGTGTTGGATTCCATGGAAATAACAAAATGAGGCTTCATTAGCATTTCTGCAAGAGCCTTTGATCAGGTGTCTCATTTAGGGGAAGAAAGGAAGAGTAGAAGGAGAAGGCCACATGGTTATTGCTCCTTGTTACTGCTGGCTGTTCTCTCCAGCCTTCCTGTTTCCGATGCTGACATGTCAAAAATCTCTAGAGATGTCAATGTTTTTAAAATGAATACACAGATTCACCTTTCATGTGTGCCTTAGTTCTTTAGAAAGGAACAAACTCCCCACTTCCACCTGTATCTAATTCTTGCTGGATGCAGCATGGATGTGGCAATCCTTATCAGAAAGCCTAAATGATTGATAGATGTTTGATCCTGTCATGCAAATACCTACCCACCTATTACACATGTGTGTGAATTTGCACATGAACTTGGGTAGAAAGATCAGTTCTGACAAAGGCAATAGTTACATCTCCCACCATCTCGGTCTCTAGTGCAGCTGATTGGGGTTAGCAATAGCTGGCTATCTAAAAGGAATAAGTACAATTTTTCTTACTTCTGAGGTGAAATCTTCACCTTGATCTAAATCCTTTCTTACAGTCAAAGGACGAGAGTGATTAAAATGAACTGAGAAACTCTGCTTTCTGCCACTGGAGGTTCATTGCAACAGGCCCCACATAAACATCCTGTACAACTATCCCCAGAGGATCTGTTTGCAAACAGTTGTTAGGAGTGGAGTGTGGAGGGCACTGAACCCCTCTCAAGCTGCATTGTGGAGATTCCAGGCACTGCTTTTGCCACGCATCCATGCTGGACCACCGCCATAGTCTACACAGTGCCACAAGCTGTTCCAGGTTCTTGGAGGAGCCAGAAATAAAGTTAGCTGACAGCTAACTGCTTGCTTTTGCTCTGCGAGTGCTATGGATTAAACCAATGCAGTCCAGACTAAAGAAGGCAACTTCTGATTCCAGAACCTGCTGCTGCAGCAAAATATTGGAAAAGAAAAACAAATTGGAAGAGCCTGTTTTTATCCTTCCTTTCTCTGCCTCACCACTTCCCGTCACTTTTCTGCAACACCCACAAACAACACCTTCTGGAGTTACTTTGAAGGGCTTACCACCCCTCTGTTTCCCCCAGATCTTCCTCTCCAAGGACATTTTGATGTCTTATCATATGCATGCTGTGCATGTTTCAATAAATCCATCCAATATTGTGACCAGCATTGCATACAGACACTTTCCCTTCCTTATTTACCTTGTCCAATTCTTACAACAGTAAGTAGTGTCTTCCAGCATCACTTCAGATCTTATTTCTATTCTTGCGTCTCCAATTCAAAAAGCTGTCTGTTCTTTGTTCTAAGCCTGACAAGTCAGGTTTTGTGTGCAGACCAACCTGGCTGGAGATTTTCAGCCTGACTTTAGCTATCTGAGCATAAAAGAGACAAGGCTCATATATTCTTGGAATTCCCTGTCTGCTCATATAAAATATAAATTACAGACACGACAGATTAACATTATCCTGTTACATCAATTGGGGACATAAAACTTTCCTGCCACCGTACGTCTTGTATGCTTGTCCCTTTCTCCCAACTCAGCAGCTCTGTTTTCCATTTGGATAGTCTCTGCCCTGCAGAGCATATAGTTTGCTATGCCACTGTGGTCTTTAGTTACTACCATAACAGTCTCAAAGTTTATTAATAACCTGCAGTGCTTTCAGACTGGAGGGAGGAGGTGATCTTAGAGGATCTTAGAGATTACTGCAGACCAGGCAGCCCTTACCTCTACAGCAAAATTCCCCTGGTGGAGTAAGAGGAGGCAGGAAGCAAGAGAGAAGCCCCAGCACCAAAATCCAGGATGCAGCCCAGGGTGAGCACCTCTCCTGTGAGGCCTTGCCTGGAGCCCCCTGTAACTTCATGCTTCACCATTTTGTAGGTCATGAAGTGAGAACTGTCTGTAGGGGTCTTCCAGGAGGAGAGAGATAAGAAAAATCTTCTCAGCTGAACACGGAAAGTAAAACTGACCCTACCAGAATAATACAAATACTGGATAAAACACCACAGTGCAAAGCCTTTTTAAATTTGTGTAAATGAATAACTGAAGACATACAAGTACACACAAGCCTATCACATATACTAAATTAAGTAAATTTTATGTCTAAGTATATGGATACACATTTATGCTTAAATACATGAAAATAAATAGTTTTATCACTATGATGTACTATGTCTCCAAAAATGATCCTTTTTCCCCTCATTTGCAAATATAAACACTCACAAAATGTGTTTTGCTGAATGCTTGGATACTATTTGGGAACAATAAAATTGTAGCTAAGGAAAATAAGAGGGTCGTGGTTTTGGCTTTTTAAGATCATAACACTGCAACTTGTGAATTTTTTTCCCAGAGGACTCAAGCTTTCTTAAAGCATAACAGCTCCCCTTGTGCTGTTTTTCTTTCCTCAAGTTATGCTTAAAATGACCCATAAGCAGAGTGAGACTGGATGAACATCTCTTTCTTCCACAGCCCTGTGAATTTTTAATGCCTGGCATTAAGGTGAAAACCATCATTTCTCTCTGTCTGCTGGGCAATGGGCCATCAATTAAATTCTCTTTTGTCCATATGTAAAATAGCTAATGGTTGCAGCTTCTTTCCATAATAGAGCCATTAGTGGTAATCTGCCCCTCTCTGCCAACCGATTTACTCAGATGGGTATAGATGAATTGGCAGTAATGTGCCATATAAACCTGGCTCTGTAGATGTCCTGAAAGCAGCAAAGGTCTCTCAATATGATAGTTTGCTCCATTGTATCTCTGTTTGATATGTAGCATAATTATATATCGGTGTGGCTGTAGTTGAATTTGCAAATGGTTTTGTATTCCAGGATTTCAGTTTACACAAACCTGATTCATGATCTGACATAATACATAGATAAAATGTCTTCAATTTGGTAATGTGCATCTGATTCACATTGATTATACTCAGCGCTGCTATTCAAAGCCCTAAATTATCTTTGCTGTTTGCTAGCTTACAAATACAGCAGATAACTGTTAGGGAATCTGAAACCCTTTGTAAATACGCCCATTTGACTGCTGCACAATTAGTATTTTGCATTTTATTTAAAACTTGTCATCTCTAAAGAACTCCAGCTTCTTTGTGGGGAGGGGGGGTGCAGTGGGGGGACATTGCATTTCCTGGTAATGGTAAAGCAAAAAAGGAAAGCAGAGTATAGACATCTCGTGAACAGTGATGAATGTTTCAGTCATGCGTTTACCCATGCCAGTGTGCAGTAGCTGAATAATCAGCAAGATAAACCATCATTTTATTTGTATTTGCTGTTTGACAAGTTTAATAATCTAAGTAACTTATTCAGTAAAAACCGGCAATGATCCAGGGGAATGTGTTTTTATTTTCTATTTTCCCAGGGTTGAAGGGCATTAATGTATAGCCACTGATACCAGATTTGTCAATGTTTTGAACATGTAGGAAGACTACAGCAATACGGAAAAACTCTGTTATGGTTAGGAAAGCTGTAGAGACGATTTATAAGTGAAGTTGCCAAATAGGATATACATTTCTTGCACTACTTAAATGTTTAATGATTAAAAATGTGCTATCAAGAGAGCATTTCTGTCCTGAAAGTAATTCACCTAATGGTTAGTGTTTACTCCAAGTTATATGCAAAATATTTGGGGTTGTTTCTCTTTTCAATAATGTGAACGACAGAGGAAAAACATGGGATGAAGAGATCCTGGAAGATGTGTTTCAAAAGCTATTGTCAGTAGTCCCACTCTCATTTAAGTCTGAAGCAGAATCCCAAAGAGTTGATACTGAAACAAAGTTAGATCAATACTGAATGAATGCTCTTGACATTTTCAGTGTCTGGTATGTTTGTGTGCACATATTTAAGTTTATATGTGCATGCATACGTTGTAATTAATGTATCAGTGTCCAATAAACACACGCTTTTTGCTCTCTGCTTGCCTTTCTTGACTGGCTCTCTCTGCAGAATGTTTCCAGTTTGGGTCATTTCTGTCCTCCTGCCAGTTTTCCAGTCCAGTGTGATCCAAATTAAATAACCTTCTATTGTGCCATTCCTGATGAATGTCAGATTAATCTTAGCAGAATGTGGGACTTTGCCTGACAAGATGATTACTGCAATATTTAAACAACCCTTAGGGCCTTAATTCGCTAACAATTTATGGTCCACCCTATACATGAACGCTGTTTCTGCCTCCTGAATGCTCAGGTGCATTCTGCTGTGAAATATACAGTAAAGTAACATTTGGTGACATGCACTCTCTTTGCTACATGACACGAGTGCTTTAGATAGGGTCTGAGGAGGGCTTTGAAAATGCACACTCCCCCAAAGACCAAGAAGAAACCTTATCCCAAAGAAAAAGAGAAAAGTGCTGCCAGCAGTCCATAGGAGCCAGGTAAGGGAAAACTCTTTTTCTTGCATTTAAGCAGAGGAGCTGTGATCTGCATTGTGGTGACTGTCCCCACCAGTCGCTCGGAGGAGGCGAAGAGCACAGCCTCTGCTTGCTGCCAGAGCCAGCCGTGAGTGCGGGCACAGAAGGAGCTGGGGCCAGCCAAGGAAAACCCTTGCTGGAAAGCCCAGTCCACAATGCAGACACCAGACGCGGAGGCCAGAATAGAATCTGAGAAGTTTAGAAGGAATTTAAGAATGAAGCCAACATTTAATGAAGCTTGGGAAGAAACTTCCCCTAAGGGCCTGCTATTAAATAGCTGCTGGCTGTACGCTTTTTTTTGTTCTCTTTTAGAGCAGCTGGTACTGGCCCTTGCTGGAGACAGAAGAGCTGACAGGGTCAGAGATGGCAATGGCTGTCTATGAGGCTTATTCTAATTTGAGCTAATAAAGTACAGACTCTTAGCAAAGGATGCATCCTGATGAGGATGTATTTACAATGTATGAGTGAAGGAAATATCCCACTTTCCCTCTCACATTTGTGTCCAGCCTGTCCCAGGACACAGGGTTATGTTTCACTTGCACAGTGTGCCTTTTTCTGTCTTATGTCTGTAGTGTCATAAAGCAACTGGTAGTGTTTAGTGGCTCTCTGCACCAGTAGCTCCGTCTTGAGGGACTGAAATTGATGTAATTTATCATGGCAGGTGAATATGCAAGCTGTGCCTCTTGCCCCATCACACAACATAGTAGAAGAAGCAACAGACAACGAGTGGGAAATAGCTCTCTCATTTCTGGTTTTTTTTTCCCCTCAGCTTTCTGAAAGGGCAACATCATATGTCTGCATGGCTGGAATATCTAGGTACAGCAGCTCCTCTTAATGGAGCTGTGTACCGCCGTGCACTGTCAGAAGCTGTTGCTGCTTTATTACTGAACCATTCACTGCGCATCTATTTTGCCAGAAGTAGTAACGAAATGTACATTTTGTTTTGTGACATTTTTTTCCAAATGAAAGAATTCCTTTCCCTGTATTTATACCTTGTCTTGATGCTTTTGTACTGTCACTTAACAGTGAAGGGCCCTTGTATCTTTTATTTAATAGACATATCCCAAGCAGGGACGGAGCAAATGGATGGGGCTGTCATTGCCTGGATCAGTATATTTTCTCCCTCCACACTTAGTGTTCCCTAATCACACAGTATCACCCCTGGCTTGATGGATTCATTAAAAATCACAGCTCCAGGTCTTTTGATTACATGTGCCAGTTCTTTCAGAAATTTAGGATGAAGATTACCAGTTTGCCCTGACTTGACTGCAGTGAGCTCCTCGAGTTTTGGTTCCACCTCAGTGGTGTTACTTTGTGTTTCCACAGACTTGTTTCCATTAACCTTCTTGTCTGTACCTCCACTTTCAGCATCATTTCACTAATCCATGCCAAAAAGGCAGGAAGCGTGGGCGTGAGTCATACTCACAGGGAGGCATCCAAAGGGTAACATAATCCTACCCCCACTATGAAGGATCCCTCAGCATGAATATTGCAACTTGGGTCAAATACACTGCTGCTATTATTTGGAGAGGGACTCTGCAGGACTGGGGAGAAAAGAGGGCGAGTGACATGGTTTTGTCTGGGCAGGGACCCATTTCAACCACTTCTAGAATTTGTCCCAATTAGCTCAGCTCCTCACAGGTGTTGGCCCCACACGGTCCCCAGGGTGGCTGGTGGAAACTGCAGCTGCTCGGCACCTTTGCAGGCCAGGCTGCTTATGTCTGGGAGTAATCGAAATGCTTCAGCCATGAAAAGGTTTGTGACTTTGAGAATATTTTACATATCCCTGTTAAGAAACATCAAAATAACCCTAATCCCTTTGCAAACGTTAAGTCTTAACACAATCTTTTACTTGGCACTGTATCCGTGGGCAGGCATACACACATGTTAACAGGGCTAATGAGCAGAACAGTCAGTAAAATAAAATCAAATAAAATAAAAAAAAAAACCAAAATAGAATAAAATAAACCCCTCCTGCTCCCAACAGTGCAATCTTATCATGGTTGGGCTATATTTTTCTTCTGCAGAATTCAAAGTTTTGTTTTAAATTCTGCACATCACAGCCATACTAAATATCCCCTTAGACAAGACACAAAGCTGCTGAGTAAGACCCCTGCAAATCAGGGATGCTTTTTCATAAGACCGACATGCATAATTTATATCTGCATACAATTAGCCTGTTTACATTTATACATCTTCTGTTTCCTTTTATGTGAAATATTCCGCAGGATAGTTGGTAATGCATTCAAAGTAACCTGTTTTTTTGGTTTTTTTTAAAGGCTGCAGGACTAAACAATTTATAAAACCTCACACCTAATAAATACTTTATATGAATACAAAAGTGTTCTCTTACTAGGTAGCAATGGCTTTACATTAAAAATAGTTCTGCTTTTTCCCAGGTTTGAAGCTCTCTCAAGCAGTAGTCTATAAATCCTTCACACATTTTAAAAATGTGTTTAAATTGTGGTTCTTGTGAATGCATTCAGTGTCAGAGTCATAATCATCTCTACAGAACAGATACAGCAGACCAAAGTCCTTCCATCACCCCTGATCTGGAGGGTCACTCATTTAAGACTGCAATATCCTTTAAGGGGTTTGGACTTGCTTCACCAGACATACTGAGGTTTTCTTTAACCCTTCTGTGCCTGGCAACTTGTGGTGTCTCCTGGCCCAAATGAAGTGATGAGGCTGTATGTACATAACAAACAGATGATAATGAAAAGGCTTGGTGTAATCATTCAGATATGCAGCTATCCCACAAGAAAAGCTGGTGAGAAGAAGCACAGCAGGTGAGAAGATGAGGAGGACTCACACCAGGACTGTTTTCACCAGGCGATAGCCAGCAGCTAGAGGTGGGTGGGGATGAAAAGCACTGTTTGGGGCAGGGGAAACTGGTCTGAAGAGGAGCTGGCATGGAGAACGAGGCTTCAGGGAAGGACAAGTGTCTGGGAGGGAATGAGCAGGGACAGGGGCTGGGCGAGGTGCTTGGGAAAGGAGACTAAAATTTTGAAAAGAAAACTGTTTCTTGTTGAAGAGAAAGAAATCCTATTTTCCCCAGGCAGACAAGACCATGTGCCGTTTATTCGGATGATATTTAACAGTGGAGACATACAAATTAAATCCCTTTGTAAACAACTCATTTCTAGCTCTGTACTCTCATACTTACAATGGAGGAAGTTGCTGATATTATAAAAACACCTACAGAGGTATAGCAGAGATGCTCTGTTTTGCAAGCCTGTCATGCTTAGAGCAATAGAGTTTTGGGTTCCCACCACCACCCAGGCACATACCCCCCTGCAATTTCTGCCGCACAATGACGAGTTAGGTCAGTAGCTTTTTAACTACCAGTTACTGAACTTTGGATTTGAGCGCCTGGGGACAGACTGGCCCTGTCTCCCTCAGAAAACCCTGGCACTTACTCCTGGAACATTTGTTCTTTGGAGCAGATTTCCTTTTCATATTCCACCCTGTACCTCCCCCCTCTTTTTTTTTTACAGTATCCCCTGAGACCACAGTAGCTATTTTCTGCCCATGAGTCAATGGTGAGAACGGTGAAGAATTTGGTATGGGGTGATCCAAGAGTGGGGGAATTACTGGTATTACTTTGCACTCACCCAGCACCAACTCTCCAAAGAGCTGTTATTGTAACATAAAACACAGCTGGAACATAAGCCATTGATCCTTATGAGTTTTTTCTTCAATCAATATTTCTTTATAGGGAACTTCACTTAGGATGCAATAAAGAGGTATATCATAACTGCTATGTGCCACAGGATACAAGGGTTCATTTTAGATGCTCTGAGTCCTGCTGGTATTGAAAGGGGACCACAGTGCCACAGCAGGCCAAAAGATGATACATTTGGAGACTGGGTTCTGCAGTCTGTGATGCTGTTGGCAAGAACTAGGACCTCTCAGACAGCTCCCCAGGGCACAATCCTTGAGTCTGCCAGTGGCTGCAGCTCTTGACCTCTCCTGTGCCTTAGTCTCCAGGAAATTATTTCTCTGTTACATTCTTACTCATCAGCTTTGAGACTCACACTTCCCTGGCTGAGGAACAGGATGACTAAATACTGGCCAGGACAAGTCCAAATTCTCTAAATTCTTATACAGCCTGAAGGATTGAAAATGGGCAGGGAAGAAACATCCAAACAATCATTTACATGGAAACAAGTTGCCTGGCATAACAAGACAATTAAAACATCCATCCCAGCAGTGCATTTTTATAAATGAGTTCTGTCAGGAGCTGAGGAAGAGCTCAGAGCCACCTCACAAGGCAACAAGGGAAGTGTGTCAGATCGGAATTAGTGTTCATACAACCAGGCAGATGGGTTGTCCTGTGCGGCTCAGATGTGGAAGGGGCTTTTGCATTTTCTCCAAGTCTGGAGAGCACCAAGCAGCTTTAGTTAAAACAGGAAAACTTGGCTGTCAGATACTGAAATAGAACAAGATAAGCTCGTATGCTTACGATTCTGTGTTCGGTGATAAATAAAGAGTTACTGTTAAAATAAAAGGAGGAAAAATGCAAAGGAAAAAAATCCCAGGACATTAATCTTTGGTCTGATTGTACAGCTTACCATTATCTTGCAAACATGCCTTTTCTAATTTACTTTTACTTTTAGGAAAGTGTTCCTATCCCTTGCCACTATCCTCTGCTGTTCATTGTGAAACTAATAACAGCCAATTAATGTTGCTGTAACTGAGCTGAACTTTTGTTGCCCAGTGCTGCCCAAAGTTCCTGGTCAGTATGTAAACATCACTAGTCTGTCTTTTGCAATTTTCTGCAAGCCAGTGACCAACAGGTTTTGTCTTGTCTCAAGTAGCCCGGAGGTTTAGTTAAGTCTCAACAACATATAACTAACAGCTAGGGAGAGAGAGATAGAGATTAGAGAGGTCAAAACCAAAAGCAGAATGTGATAGTTACACATCACTTCATTGTTTTAAGATTAACAGATACTGGCAATTATCCTTTGACCCTTTGCAGAGATGCCCTACAAAGCAGAAGGGGTTATGCACAGGACTAAATCTCTCTGTGTTGGCTCATTTCCAATTACCATCTGAGGGTAGAGCTGTGGTAACCTTTGCTTGCTTCCTCTGACTTTCTGACTCTCCCCTCAGTTTGGTTCCCAACACATGGCAGAAGAAAAGATGCTGCTTGTCTTCCCTCTTCCAAGCTCTGCCCCCATCCCCACTTCAGCTCCAGAGATTTTAGTGCTGAGAAGGTGCATCCCAGGTGGATCCCATGGATGGTGATCCTCACAGACTGAGAAACAGATATCAGCTGTCCTGTGACAATGCTTATAAAGAGACTGATAAAAAACCTCATGAGTTTTTGAGTAGACACTTGTGAATCAAGGGATTGCAGGCCTTTAAGTAGCAGGGCTCATCCGTCCCATTTTCATCTGTTTTCTCTTTAGCTGTTCCTCCCTTAGTTTAAATGCACTGTGAAAGAGAGGCAAATAATTGAGACAAGCAAGAATGGTGGTTGACTTGCTATATCAGAAAGAGGTCAATACTAACATATTTCTGAGTCACTGAACTGTGCAATGGAAATGCTGGTGATTTCAGAGACAGCAAACAGCATGCACAAAGCATATGCAATGACACATACACATATACACAAGCATATACAAGACTTAGACTCATATATAGTACACACACTCACACTCATATAAACAAATACCACAGTGATGTCCAATGAAAGAATGGATATTTTCTCAGTTCCAGATAAAAGGATTGCTTGCTTGATCTACTATGTTGACTGTGAAGAGAAAACAGGATGGAAGCGTAGGCAGAGGTATGAAGTGGGCAGAGAGTGTTAGAGAGTTCAGGATTATATCTGTTAGTGCAAAAACACTTTGTCAGAGCACAAAGGTGTAAAATTATGAAGATAGAAAGAGAGGGAATTCAGTTTCTTCCATTTTGAGCCTTTATTTTACTAAGGAGTTGAAAAGTTCTTAAAACGTTGAAGAGAAAGGTTTATGGATTGTTTGAGCTGTGAAAAACTCATTTTAGTTCACACAAGCGTTGCTGATTTTCTCACTTTTTGTTGATATGTTATGCATGGACTTATCACGCCAGTGATATTTCACTGTTTCTTAGACCCCTGAAAGGTCATGGGATCCATTACCAACAAAGTTCTGCTACAAATGCTGATCTACCTACGGGATTCAGTGCTCGATAAGGTATGCCTGAGCATTTTTCACTTTGAAGTTCACTGAAAATGTGTGGAAACTACAAGCTATTTGCTATTGAACGCACTAAAACAGGACAAAGAAATTATGTTCAAAATGAAGATGCTCCTCACATCTACCCAGCAGGTTATGGAGCACCAGGTGGAAGTATTAGGAAAATCATGCCTGCTGAGTAATTTGAGAATAAAGGATTTGCTACACTGTCAAAGGATAAAGAACCTCTGGTCTCTTTGAACAAATCCATTCCTTATACCCTAAAACTCAACAATTAAAAGTAAGCTATTTGCACAATGAAAACTGGAAATCCTTTAAGATATGTACTAAGTCCATCATTTAATGAGCCACATGAATGGCAATCATCAGTAAGTGTGTAAAATATTGGATTCCCCACACAACAGAAAAAAGGATTCTAAGAAAGCACGTAAATATCCTGGAACAAAAAATTCAGCACAGAAGAATGGTCAATGAGTGAAAAATTGTGGAATTAGTTTCTGTTGCCAGCCTTAATGAATGACTCTGACAATTCCTGCCCTTTGTTGATTTGTAAAATAGTTTAACAGCTCAGCATGAACACACTGTCAAGATCTAAGCCTATCATAGAACTGAGATACAAGCACTTAGGGTTTTTTTGTTGTTCCTGGTCTGCTACATGCTCTGCCAGAGAAGATTTAGTGTAGGAATGAGCAATCAAGAAAGGGGGCTTCTATGAAATTTCCTTGGTTCTGTCATTTGATATTAATGCTGGAGCTCCAGGACTGACATTTGGGATGGCTGACACTCATGCATGTGAATCTGAACTAGTCCTACAGCTCTGCTGCTATGATCCACAGCATCTTTTTGGGCCAATCAACTCTGCATTTCCCTGGTGCTAATTTCCTTTGTAAATCATCTTCACTAAAAACACTTCAGTGTTTCTGAGGACAAAGGGGACCCGTGACAGAGTTTTCCCAGAGCCCTGAGTGTGCTGAGGAGGCAAAAGTTAGCCTACTCACATAACTCCACCTGTATTGTTGCAGAGGGAGGAGTCCACTTTACATAAATAGTATAGAAGTGGCTTTGTAGTTTGCTCCATATTGATCTAATTTAAAACACTTTCTGACATGCTTATCCACAACAACACACCAGTTTTAAGGAAAAGAAAAAGTGCTTGAGACACGGCCAGAGGGCGAGAGATGGTGCAAACATGGCATGCTGATCATGGGTAGGCTGAAAGGCCCATTCTCCTGATTTATTGTCTAAGTCACTGTCTAGGTATGCATCTGCTGCCCCCTCTAAGCATGCCCCCTGGGGTGGTGGAGAAGTAAAGATGGAGTTATTGACTTCTCAACCACAAGAGATCAAAGAGTCTACTGACACTGCAGTGTATGATGCCTCTCAAGTGACTCCTGAAATTTAAGACTTAGTCTTGTTAATGCCATGAGGTGTCTATTTTGCAAACAGATGGGATATGAAGGTCTTGATTTTCAGCCAGCCTGCACAATGCTGTCTTGGTTCATAAGCTATGTGGGAGCTGGATGGGAAGATGATCTGAAAGGGGCCGAAACAACTCTGCGATAACAAGAGTGAGAGAGAGTGAATTTAGTGAGGGTAGGGCTGAACATCTTCATACCCTGCCAGGAGGTGAGACAGAGGGCTTACAAACAAGCCTTAATGCTTTTATAACATTACTAGTCTTAATTATAACCAATAAAAAACCTTCCTGGTGGAATCTTTTGTTGGCATATTTTGTGTGCAATTTTGTTTTAATGTATTGTCCTTTACTCTTCAGATACTGTTCTATTAATTGATCTCACTGCTGGTGTTTGGTGATATTTATCTGTATAGATGAGGACTAAGTGAAGGAGGTTGGGGTTTGCTGATACATTTGAGATGCCTGGGTACTTTGAAATATGCATATGTTACAATTTATATCAATATAGTCATGCAAAACAGGGTGACTAGGCAATGTAAATAACATGAGAGGAAGTGCTTAGACAGAATAACTGGTGAGAACCATGATTTTGTACTGAAACATCTTTCAGAAGAAAACTGGGATTTAGAATGCTAAAGTGGTTGTGCTTTGGTAAATAAGGATCTGGGCTTTTCTGTTCTTTTTTCGAAACTGTTTTTGTTTAGTTCTAAATAACAACATAGTTTAAAAAATATTCCTGAGTAAGGTGAAAAAACCTGTTTCTTAGGAAGAGGTCACCACTACCTAGATGTACATTTTGCTCCTGAGACACAAAAGCAATTCTAATCTAATGCAGGTAGCAACTATGTGGAGGGGGCAGAGTGTCATATTTGTATGCTGATGTGCCCTGTATGGGTTGCTTGTCCCTCCAATAACTGCTGCTCCTATCCAGCACTCATCAACCACTGTCTTCCTAGCCCCTTCTGCCTCCTTTTACTCTTTGAGGTGAGCCCCTTCTTGAGAAACTAAGGATAACAGGTAGATATAGAGATATAGAGTTCTCACATGGGAAAAAAACCCTGACTTTGCATTTCTAGCTGATGTTCTTGATCTTAAGAAATCTCTTAAAGCTGGGCTTTACAAAGGGGCAAAACCTTACTTTCATTACAGTGTCAAGAGTTGCTCCTGAACTGCAGTGATGATGGAACTTCATACTGGAAAATATTCCATCTAGGAAAGGCATGATTCAACTCCAATAGCTGAATCCACACTTTTCATTAGAAAGTAAGTGGCAACAGGGAAAGAATTAGTGAACAGATCCTGTATGCAGTTTAATTCTTGTTGGTTTTTTTTGGTTGTTTGTTTGTTTGCTTACTTATCAATGACTGTGGATTTGCCTGTTTTCTTACTCATCAATGACTATGGGTTTTTGTGTTCTAATCTGGCAGAATAAATTCCTTGTGGCAGGTAAGCTGATTCACATAAACTTGTGTAGCTTATGTAGGGGTTTTTTTGAAACAGTCTTTAGTTACTCAGGGCATTGAAGTTACAGTCCTTGATTCTAAAATAAAATGCTTGAGAAGGAAATGTGTGTATTTTGAATTAATAGAATACATATCAGGGTCCTCATTTAAACTGTATATCAAAACAAGGATATGAATTCAGTGAGTGTTATCTTCATCTGAGACATCAGTTTACAAACTGGTTAATTATGTATCTTAAATATATAATTATAGCAAGGGAAAAATCTGGTTCTATGTCAAATAACTGGGTACTCTGTCACCACAACTAAAGGAATTCTCCAATTGTTTGGGAAAGATATTCTTTCCTCCCTTTCATTTTAAAGATCAAACAGAGAATACCCTCCATTTGTTTGTCAGGATCAGAAAGCTACATTAAGAAGACTTTTAGAGACATGGGCTATTTGCTACCTTGCTGTTAAAATCATGTTTTGCTGTCTGTAACCACAATATTTTCAACATTGTAATGCTAGGCAGGAAGCACAAGATTACTAGTTATCGTCTCTGATTTCACTGTTTCCTGTTTCGTGTCTTATCTGGCCTAAAATTTCTGTAGATAAATGCAGTTTCCAAGTTAAACACAGATGTGGTGCAGTATAATTCTGGCAGGTGCTATTGTGTTTGTGCTGTAAGAGGTGTTACCTGATCCTGCTTGTCTTTAGAGCTGAGAAGACAAGGGGACTGATTCTGCTTTCCCTCAAACATGCACAGTGGTGTAAAAGAGAAAATCTCCACTAGCAGGTACTTTTTGGAGGTCAACCAGGCCCACAGTGAGGAGCTTGTTTTCCAGTCCTTCCTGGACTCTCACAAACACCTGCCCTCTGTTCCCTGTGAATTATGCTTTCCTTTGCAATTTTTGAATGTGCATTACAGCAGTTTGTTGAGATGCTGATACAAATAGGATAAAGGTTAAGGGTGTTCTAACAGGTATCACACAGAAAATAGGCAGGGGAAGGGAAATAGGCACTATAATGTGGAGATTAAGAAAGAGTGTTGCAAGAAAGGGTGTAAAGATGCATGCAAATAGGAGAATTAAATAGGAAAAAATAAGATAGCTGTCCACGATTGAAAATGGTTAGCATGAAAGCACAAGGCAGGCAAAAAAGGGCTAAGACAATACTTATTGAAATTTCATTCATCAGAGGAACAAGAGAAACAGGCACCTGATTTTTATGAGCGTCCTAAAGTTCAGCAGGCATAAAATCATACAGTTAAATTACAGAATACCAACACTCTAAATCATGCATACATACATACAAACAAGGTGTTTAAAAAAATAAATGTAATCTTATTTTAAACAGCTTATGGTCCCCTCCAGAACCAATTTAGCCATTTTGTCTCTAATACCCTGGCATGGTTTCTGTAAAAATGGGAGCAATTTGAGATTCAGCAAGTTGGTTAGCAATTTAACTGAAAAAAAAAATCAACCCGGTATATTCAAATAATGTTAAAAGGTTTTACTTAAATTCAGAAATCCATAGAAGTCAGGCATGACTAAAGTGGTGCTACTTAACCCTCTCCACTCTGTTGAAGGATTACAGCAGCTATCCATTGTTTGCAACCTCTTTTAAAACTTAAATCCAGCAGATTAAAGACAGGATTTTGAGAATTGAGTAATAGGTGGGAAGTTTGTGAGAAGAATAATGATAAAAGGAGCCATTGTCATAAAATTATTCTAATTTCACAGTTATATTTATAGTTGTGTGTTGGATAATGCCCAGGAGCTGGAAATATTTTTAAATCCTTTTTAACTTCTTGACTGTAATTTTTCTTTTTGAGTGATGTGTCTGTTGTGCCTGTATGAAAGCTGTTCAGAAACTGAAGAGAACACTGAAGTTTAAAAACATATTTTTTGTTTTAACTTCTTCAGTATTGCCAACATGATTCTTCTGGTTATCAGAACACTGATTTGTGAGAAATCAGATGCTTGGCTAATAAAAAGTACTATAAAATCTGGAAAGCATTAATAAAAAAGATTACGAAATGGCTGCTTCTAATAGAAAAGAAACAAAGTCTACATTCTTCTTATTCTCTGTCATAGACAAATATGTTTAAGGAGTTTTGACAATTGTTTTGTTTTGATTTAATAATAATGTTTCTTACAGAAGTATTGAGATTTACCATGAAATATCTATCATATTTAGGTAAGATGAGTAGAAGATGTAATGGCTTTTGGTAACAACTATTACAGAACTTTGGCACAAAGTTAGGCTTTATTTCTCAAAATGGGTAGCTATGAACTTAAGTACCAATGATTCAATGGGATTTGATAGAGATTAATGATGCATTTGAATTTCACACCGTCTGTACTTCTTTGAACCATGGAACAGGGTACTGCTCTACTACATTTTTGGGTAACTTGTCTTGAGTAGCTTTTAGAACAGCTGATTCATAATTCTGCACCCTTCAAAGCCCAGCAAAGCCCTCTTATAACAAATGCTTTCTTAAGTTTCTGATTTTACTTTATATCAGACCTGGTCCTGAAGCAATCAGGAGGACAAGTAGAGATATAGCAATTTGATAGCCTACTGACAGAAGAGTTACATAACTTAGTTCTTTGTTATCAATGGTTTTGTTGATAACAATGAATACTGATTTTCACAAATTCAATCACTAGCACACAAAAATTAAAATAAACACACTTTCTATATCTAATCGAAATGTTTTTCTTGGATTGAGATCCTTCTGTTCAATGCTTTTTTCCTCCAAACCACTAACACTGCCTTGGCAGCTTGACAAATTCATATTGGCATTACCAAAATGTTCTCACAGATTTCATGTTCCCTCACTCTCCCATCACAAGAAAACATACAGGAGAGCTCACCTTCAAAGGCTTCATAAACTCAAGATCAAGAGCTATAAGCAAAATAAGTTAGTCTCACATGCCTTGCAATGGCATAAATGTCATACTTCCCACTATGGGAATTGGCCTACCCATTCATTCAGAAGTACTGCTAAATTCTGAGTATTTCCAAAACTTTTGATTCAAGCCATCAGGAAAATTTGCTCTGTGATCACAAGATGGTAGCTCAGTCACACAAATGCTGATGAGGCATTTCCCGCCTTGGCACACAGGCAAAGGCAGGTTGGCTACAAGGTTTCAAATGCTGTAAGACTAGGGTTAGGATAGTGTGACTGAAGGGTGAAAAATAATAGCACAGCAGAGAAGCAACCCCACCTGAGAAATGGAAGTTAAACTGTCCTGTATGTTTGTGATGAAGGGAATGATTATTTGCAACACAAACTAATTACTCATGTTTGTGATACTGTGCCACTTTCTTATCTGTTTATGTTACTCATTGTTAAGGTAATTTAAGACTAAGCACATAAACTTTTATAGCCTTAAATTTTATGCCTTCAGACTAAAACATTGTTTAAAATATTGTGATTAAAATATTCTGGGAATGTACTTTTCGCTTGAATTTTTTTATAATATTAAGATGAATCCCACTGTGGATTATGTCAGTCTTGTCAAATTCTATCATGTCAGCCATCAGAAAGATAAATGGAACAAAGGATGGAAACAAAGAGGTAGGTTACCGAGCAGGAGACAAATCAGGATGTATATAAAGTGAAAGAGGATGACATAAAAGGATGAAAGGAGAACTGACAGTACAGTATGGAGCAGAGGAGGAGAAAAAAAAAGCAATGTTATAATGAAAAGGGAAGATAGCTCTATACAACAGTGAATATCTCCACTAAGCCACCTCCAAGTAAACAGTCTAAAAATACCTTAACAACCTTAACATGCTTGAAGATAGTTTTTTAGGGTATTTCAGTATAATTTTTTGACCTTTATTTGTAGTTCCCTTTCTAACAGAAATCCCCGAGACAGATTTCCCTGGATCATACACTCTTCAAAGGTTATGTCAGGAAGGCATTAATCCATTGTTGGTGTTTATATCATCCTTGTTTCTAACATTGCAGTGGCCCAACTCTTCCACACATTGTTCCTGAGAGCACCTTTTAGAGCTTTTAGCCACCCAAAACGTTTCCCATCTGTAATTACATCTCTTCCCATCTATTTTGTCTTTCCAGATCTGTTAATCATGAACTACGCTGCTAGTAAGTACAAAGGGAATGATAATATAAAGCACAGTCTTTACTTTATGTTAGAATATCACATGGCAGTGCAGGTGAGTTTCCTGTGATTATGGAGAACGGAGGTTTGTAGCGTTACAGCAGATTACTTGTTCCACTGAATGGGCATGAGCTGCCTGTTACCCTGGTACCCAAGCCCCTGTGAAAACCCTGCTGCCTGTAGTGAGCTGTTATTACTGCTATTCCTCAAAAAGGTGTTTTCAAATATTTCGATTGCTTGGATGGCATGTTAAAAGAGAAGATTTCATGGATTGTCTTTTCCTTTCTTTGCTGACTGAGTAGCATCCCAGTGGTATTTACAGCAGCTGATTATATGGAAACATAATGTTAAGGAAGAGCATTTGATATTTTTTTCTTTCTCTGTCATCTAATGTAATTTAGTAGCTAAAAAGAGGAAAAGCAGACTCATGTGATTTGCCACTGTCCTAGTGACAAGCAACGTGTACCATTGTGGCACACAGAAACCAGTTTGGGAACCACCCTCTAGGAGACAGAACTATAAAGAGAACTGTGTTGTCTGTGGCTGCTCCTGGACATGAAGCTCCACGAGGAATTTAGAACTTTATTTCAGAAGTGAAGCGGGTGGCAGAGCTCTAGTGAATACCAATTCCTGCCATCCCAGAGGTGAATGTCCTCCACACAAATCTATAATCACAGGCATTTCATACCATTGCCTGTCAGCTGTCATGGATCTTGAGCTTACAGTATGTAAACTTTTTCCATGAAGGTTTTTTAAATGCAATCCATAAATTTCAGTGTTTGCTTTAGAAAGGCAAGTCTACATTTATATGCACACAGGTGATGGCAAAGCAAGATTTTTACCCAGCGGGAGACTGAGGCATTGTTTTACTCACTGAGCAGCTAGAAGCACAAACCCCAGAAAGGCTGTTGGAGAAGGCTGTCAGAATGAAAGTCTTCTTCACGGGGCACTGCAAGGAATCCACCACCAAATGAAAGTGGAAAAATAAATATACTGGAAAGCAACACAGAAACAATTCCCAGGATGTGGCAAGGGTGTTGAAGGAAAACCGAGGCAGGAAGAGAAGTTAAAAACAGGAATATGGTCACAGCTCGTTATCCGAGATTAATTTCTGCCTCCCACATGGGAATAAATATTATTTTCATACTTAATGGAACTTCAAAATTCCTTCAAGAATTCTTTTTTAGTTTAGGGCTAATTTCAATTAACCTCATGTTTTTTAACTGTCACATGGATTTACCCCTGATAGCTGGCATCTAGATATTGAAAGGAATTATGTCATTTACAAATCCTTTGGGGAGAAGCTTCAGTAATTTATACTGCATTGATGTCAACTGTGTATGAAACAACATTTGTAGGCTAAGGGGGTCAATAACTGACCCTAGGTTAATTATAAATGTATATTTTTGCTAGGAGGTCATAAAGGACCCCAGGGTAGCTACCAGACATATAAGGTGTCTGATCATCCAGTATTAGCATCTCTCAAAGCATTGAACAGTGTAATCTCTTCACCAGAAATGTTTTCCAAAAACCTGTTTGTATACTGTCATTAAGAGAAAAATCAAAAGGATCCACAGGTGAAAACATAGCTTAGAAGATTGTAACAACAGCTGACAAAAATCCAAGATGCTGAAAATGCAATGTGGGTCACAGCCTGTGCTTTACTTCACAGTAGCGCAAGAAGAAGGCAAAGTTCCACACCTACCATTGACTTTCCTGGCTTTTGTCATTTTTGTCATGATGCTAACATTGATAAGCATTCAGCAGTGCCAAGGGGGTGTATGAAAATGATTGCATAAATACAGTATTACTATGCATATAATTAATATAATAAGAGAAAACATCCACAAGCTATTGCTCTAGTTGACTTGTTTTGACTTCATTGATAGAGCTAGAATCTGCACTTGGTTTCAAGTGTTAATATGAAGTGGGGATGAGGGAAATGTACTAATTCTTGGAACCAGTGCCCTTCTGAAGAGTGACAAGGTGGAATGTTCTAGGATACTTGAAATTTCAGTCCACGAGTATGATTATAGCATGTTGCAATTCAAAGTGGAATTTACTAGTTAAGAATGTATCTCAGGTTCCTAAGCCCCAGGCCAGTGAAAGCTGAGTGTACTGTGAAGGTGAAAATGTTCAGTCTCCAAAGCAAGAGAGCCATCCACATCAATTTGCAGCAGGCTAAGTGGCATCAGCTATGGGAGGGAAGCTTACAAAGTCTAGCTTAGAGAACTGTGCTGCAGAAGTTACGCAGCACAAAATGAAGCGATCTGCATAAACAAATTAGAAACTTACAGCTAAAATGCTCCAACATCACTAAGTCTAGAGAAGTGTAGTGCTGCAGGAAGGAAGGTGATGTAGGAGAAGTAATGTCTCCTATATAGCATTAAATAGTGTTGACTGTATTAAGGAAGGAACTTGATAGGTTTATATTCTGCGGCAGCTGGGATTTACATCAGACCATACATTAGGGAAATCTGTGAAGTAAGCTTTACTTGGGGTATTGCAAAACTCTGAGATTTTACATTTGTAAGTACATGTACAAACACATGTATCTGTAGTTTATGCGAACCTGCATCCTACTCCTCCCCCTGAGATTCACTGAGGAGTGAGCACCAAATCTGAAAAAAAAAAAAAACCTCAGTCAAAGCAGCCAAAATTCTCCTGGTACCACCGCTACAATGGCACTGATTAGACACATCGATTCAGTGCAAAGTTAAAAAGAGGCCCAGGCTGCCTCTTAAGTTTTATGGCCTCTGACAATTTTCTAAAAGCACATAGACTATGAATTTCGTTATTTCAGTGGCATCTGAAAGCAGGCAAGTTTTCTGATTTCAGGCTTCACTTTGCTCTTCTGAGACAAGCAATGCAAAAAATTGAGTTAAAATTGGCTGGCAGGAGATAATTAGGTAACATTTATGGAAGAGTGCTTGAAATTGTGATAATATTGCATTTTTAAGAGAACTTTAGAGCCTTCAAATAGCACCTGTTTGTATTAATCTTGTTTTCTTTCAAAATAAGGGTAATTGTAGAGACAAAATCTGAAAGCAGAAATTGCAACCTGATACTTCAATGTATTGAATGTAAGGTGTCAATTTAGGTTCCTTTAAAAGGGTGTACAGAAATGAAACCTGTATGGAATCTAAACCACAAATAGGTGGCAGATGTTGCTAATGTTATTAGCTATACACAGACACTCAGATCTGAAGAAGCCCATATGTGGGAGAACCTAGTATCCAGACAGTGACCTAGAACCAAGTTTTATTGCCAACTTTATAGGCAATTCTGAAATTCCAGGAAGACTTTGCCCCAGCTTTAAGGAGTTTTAAGCTCCAGCTCCAAACTTAAGTGCTTCTTCCATTCTTAACATTTTCTAATTTTAGTTGTATACTTATAACAGCTTCAGTAATGGCATACCAATGGCAAGTATTGTAGAAAATATTTTTTTTCCTTATAATGAGAGCAAATGGAAACGGAGATCCTTAAAAATGCAATATAACCTTTGATGCACCATGGAATGATACCTGCTGTTCTCATCACAAATATCTGCTACTGTGGCAAGAAAGAAAAAAGCTATATTGACATAATTTAATATATTGTATATATCCAAATACACAGCCCAGGACAGCTTTTACTCACAGAGAGCTTTCAGTGAATATGTGCAATTTTTTTGTAGCTATAGAACTGAAATGGCATATACATATTTGAAAAGTAAACTTATTGTTACTTTTTATTTATTTATTTTATTATTTATTTTATTTATTTATTTATTGTTACTTTTGTTATTTGTTATTGTTATAGGAAGAAAAAACAGTGCCAGAAACTGTCAACAGGAGAGCTTGATTAGGGTCCTCTGTCCTCACTAGTATCCTCAGCTGCTTCTCCACTAAAGAGGCTCTCTGAGATGCTGAACACCTGGAGGTCTGCTGTGTTCATAACTTCAGGTTCCCACACTTCATTCTTTTTGTCTAAAAGTTCACGTTTTCAGGCTATAAATTTCAAGTAGTTTTACTTAATTGGAGGCTAGGCATTATACACCATTTCTTCTTATTAACATTTTCAATAAAATGTTATATATAGCCCCTTGGAAATATATGTTAAGATTGCACGTCTACAGTATTTTTCTCCACCTTGGTGAATGTCAAGCCCAGCACATGCAATTGGATGCCAAATGTCGCGTTTTTTAACAAGTTGCTCTCATCACTTCCCTCCAACCCAGTAGATCTGTGAGGAAGAGGAAATAAGAGGTTCAGTGGGAGATACATGATAAGTATTTTAAAGGAACGATTTTCTGCATGACAAGTTTGGCATCTCAGATTATTAGTTTTGTGTTGTGCTATTCTGTCTGGCAGAGCAGGATTTGAAAAAGATAGTAGAAAGAGAAAGGATGAGTACTAGTCAAGTGATTTGCCTTGATTTTGATCAATTCTTAAGCAGTCTTCAGGCACAACATGTAAAAGGGCTTGTTGCTGTAATGCATCTGCTTCCACCATGCTGTTGATTCTGTTCCCAGTACTGGCTTGACTGGACAGCTAAACAGAACTCAACAAGATTTATTACTAAACAAAAAGAGTACAGGGCTGTTTAAGTGGTTTTCTCCTCTCATGAGCTTTAATTATTTATTTCTTTGAGGTGTACACCATCCTTTAAAAAGAAACAATAGAGAAAAAAATAAAATGGTGGTCCCATATACCTTGCACTCTAAAACATAAGCAAATAGGTGGGTGACTTTTACAGTGGCTGAAGGAGACCCTGGAAATGAGCTGGGAAGGGAAAGGCAGTAAAGGTAATGGCAAAAGTGGCAATAAAATATAAAATAATCATTGACACCCACTTTGGAAGTAGGAACAAACCTGCGGCAAGGATCAAATCTAGAGAAAATTATATTGTGGCAAACCAACACTTGTTCCTGATGATGTGTGCGAGAGTTGGAGGGTAACATTAGTTTCATTCAACACCCTTCTTCCGCTTTGATGGTGAAAGTTGTTATTCTACAGTGGGATGAAAACTAGGACACTCTAAGCATGTGTGTCTGTGACTATGGTCATTCTATATTTTTACAAATTTCTGCATGAGTTTTAGAAGGCTCTTCTTGCAAAACTGTACTTCAGTTTTGACTACAATTTTTTAACCTATTTCATCACCCAATTAAGTTTTGTTAATGGAGCAGAAATGGCACAGAAGTCAGGGAACAATTCAACCCCCCAAGCAGTACTGACATGATGGTTTGGCATGATTTTACATCTGTTGTGCGTACTTTGAATAAACATCAGTCTTCCTTACGTTTCATTTTACCTTTTCCTTTTCTGAAGTTTGACAGGAATATGGCTAACCACTATATTATGAAATACTTCTAGGTCCAGCAATCCATGAAAAGCTTTGATCAAGGTCCTCTCTGTTCATACAAAAACCTCTCCTTTTTCTTCTATGTTTTGAGGGAATTGAAAAGCTGCTAGGATAGTAGGACAGTCTGTTCCAGTATGGAAGAGTGTATGCTTTACATAAAATTTTGGGTTGTAGAGCACAGCATTATGATTTCCCTCTGGGAGAATTTCCCTGTGGTGATATGGAACTAGAGTCATAAGCTTTGTGATTCAAAAACTATACCCAGAATCTTGTACAAAAATAGCTTAATTAGAAGGGCTGTCTGACAGATATGCTAGACGATAGTATTGCCACTAGAGCTAGCCAGGAATTTTGTGACAAAATGGCTTTTCAGGATAGAAAAATGATTCATCAAACCTAAAACTTTCAGTAGAAACTTTCTTTTTCATCCTACCTTTTGGAGAAAGATTTTTCAGGCTCAGGGTAGAAATAATGACAGAAGTCAGGAAGCTAGTCAACAGTGCTAGGACAAGGGGCTCATCAAAAATACCTGTCCTGGTTCAGGCTGGAGACTGAGCTGTTGACCTTCCGCTGTCCCTCACGTTATCTTGACTCTTCTCCAGAGGGATCTCTTTCTCCTTCAGGGGAGCTGTTCTGTTTTGTGCCAATTAAAATACAGTGAAGCAGGGGCATGAGCCTTGGTCTTCCATGCTCCTGGTGACTTCTCCTACACTGCAATATACAGGACTTTCACCCTATGATGGCATACTGGCTGCTGAGCTGCTTGAAAGTGAGCAACTCCAGCAAGGAGACTGAGCAATGGGGATTTGGGCATTTGACTGCACTCAGGAAGAGCAGCAGAGTGAGGAGCTTCCATGCCCAAGTGAACCCATCGGCTTCCTTTCCATCTTCTTTCCCCATCCTGTTGAAGAGATTGAGGTGGGAATTTCCTGTCCCTTGCTAGTCTTCATCACATGCTTCCATTTTTCAGTATCTGGTTAACACGCAACTCTTTGCTCCTAAGCTCTACCACACAATATATTCTCTGAGAAACCTGGATGCATTGTGTTACCATGCCTGCAAGGAAATGCTTCAGGTGACAAACAACATGTTGCTGCCAGTGCCAGAAAGGAAGTCTTTCCTTCTGAAGGCTGCTTTATTCCCTTGGGTGAGGATGCCCTGAGAGGAAGAAATATGCATGTGTGTGCTCCTGGGAGAGCTGAGTTCTTTTGCCAGCATCAACATTAGGAAGCTCAGGCAAAGCAATTCTAGGTTAGATGCATTTTAAGTTAAGCATTGCCTGCACTGTCTCTTGCAGCTCTTTTCATCACAAAACCTTTCTTTTTTGTTTCTTCTGTTAGCTCCTGAAAAAGCTTTTTTCTCTTTTAATGTGCTGATATTTCTCTCTTTGGAAAATCTTTTCTCCTTTGTCCAGATCACTGCTGCTTCTTTCTGTTCTATAATCAGAATCATGTCTCATGAATACAGAAAGAAGAGATTTTAAAAAGTCTTTTCAAATGCAGTTGAATTTTGTGGATTGTGTTAAGACTAATATGTATTCAAATGAACATTGCTGCTCTTGCATTCTCAGCTATCATTCAGTCTGGTTGGAGACCTCAACTGTAACACAAAATTTCTCAATCACAACAATTTGGGGATAAGGAGATGGAAAGCGGGTCTGATATTTAACTTTGTTGTTCTTGAAGGTCAAATAGATTTGACTACATCCATGTCTAACTAGACATTGTATTGTGAGCAAGACCTTTTTGTCACTTGCTATTTTATAATTTTCCCCATGATTGGACCACAACAGGCAAAATACATAAATTGAAGATAGATCATATTATTTATACAGAGGCAGCAACATACGGGTTTTGCCTGTAAGTGCAAGTAGCAAAACCTGGTTTTAATAAGAAATAATGTGTTACAGAAACTACTACAACTTCCCCTCCCCACAAGTGCTTCCCATAATTTGAGTCCAGTTATCAATCATAAGACATTCTCTAAGTAAGAATTTTTATAACATGCTGAGGGAAAGAAAGCATGATGCCAAAAATAGGCAGTCAGGATTATTATTAGTCTGTTCCCCCGAAATCATAAGACCATCTTAAAAGGAATACACTTGGATTTTTTCTTTTTTATATTTACATCTGGTTTTTGTATATTAGGATTTGTGCTTAAAGCATTTTGAATCACAGTAAGGACAGGGCATTTTTTAAAAAGCAAAAAGAAAATAGATTTTCACATAATACCTTCAGTTCAGGAGATGAGATCTAGGAAAATCACCACATAGCACAAAGCTTTCAATAAAAATCGCAAGAGTTGACAATACAGCCTGCAAATTATAGTTTTTTTATCCCTGTGGGTTTCTGTCCTGATAGAAGAACATCCAGAGTTCAAATCCAGCATGCAAAATAGTCACAAAAATTCATCCCTCTTGAATGCATGAGTTCTTTCCTAACTAGGACAAGAAAACTGTTGTCACCTTCATTTGCACTGCAGGAAAATATAACACTTCAATTCATTGTAAGGATGGCACAAAACAGTCTCACAGTGTCTGTATTTGGTCTACAACAGTAACTTTTCCTTAAGAAAAACAATTGCTTTTTGGAATAAGTTCAGCTGCTCCACAGACTTTTCACAGTCTAGCTGTCAGAGGAAGATTCATGGAGAGGCCATTAAAATTTAATATTTCAAAAGGCAACTCTATTGTATGCTTAGCAGGTATTTTTAGCTTCCAAAACTATTTTTATTGTTTCTCAAGGACTAAATAATATACACTCAATGGGAGAAATTCTTCTTTTGCTTACCACTGAGTGGATCCAGAATAACTCCATTCTCTTGAGCTGTATCACTTCAGCATAAGGGAAAGCAGGATTAGGTTCTCTATGTCTTTCAGTTCATTGTGTTTCTGTATGTGTACCACTGTATTTCACAGTTTGACTAGTGTTAGTTAATAAAGTGTATGTTTTTTTTTCCAGTTCAGGCCATTTTGTTTCTCTTTCTTCTGTAGGTATTTCATAGAATACTCTCTAAGCACATATTTACCAGTCTCTGTAATATTTCCAGATACGGTATAGAGGTAGTTTATTGTCTTCCTAATGTTAGTTGATAAAGTAAGTATTTCTCAGTTATTGCAATACCGTATCTCTTTATATATATAAAGGAGGTATTTCACACTTCCACAGTTGGGAGTATTCTTCCATTTGTCTGCAATATTTCATTACAGTGTATTTGAAAGTTCCAAAATTGATTTTTCAGCCTATAATGTGTTTTGTACAGAACTTTCTTAGTCTTATATTGATTTCACTGTATCTTTGCTTCTAAATTTTTTGTACTTCCCAATTTTCTTTAATATAGGCTTTGGGTATAAAAGGAAGTGCTAAGTCTTGCTCTTTCATGGTACTTGGACTTTCTGAGTCTTCTCTCCTCCTCCTCTTCCTCAGCATTAAATTGACTTAAAAGCCAGGAGTCCCTCTGGCTGTCAGAAAAACCCCAACCAGAATTAAAAAAAAAATCTACCCATTAACTTTTCTGCAGTAAATCTAGGAGCTGGCAATTTTTTTCCCCCTCTCATCCTCCTGTATTCCAGTTTTCTTCTCTCTTCTTCCTTGCTTCCCAGTTTTGTTTCTTACTTGCTCACTACATCTTTCATTATCCTTTGGTTCCTTTTCCAAATGTTGTCCTCTTTTTTTCCCATGGCACCTTACCCAATTACACTATTCCCTGCTTCTTCTCTTCTAGCCTGCTTTTCTGCTCTATTTCCCCATTTTCTACCACAGCTGCTTTTAAGGAATGTGGAAATTAAAAGTTAATCTTCTTTTCGAGGGCAACATAGTATTTGCCTGCAAAGTCTTCAGAGAGGTAGTGACCATATTTGTAGAAAGTATTCTAGCTACAGCCGTATTCAGAGTAGTGGGAGAAAACGGCATTTTGATAAATGAGAAAACCTTACAGATTTCTTCAGGAGGTAAGTTGAAAGGAAACAAAGACAGTTGTCACATTTATGATAATCCTGTAAGCATCAGGAACTCAGCTCATAACCTCCTGCCCTGCAAAATGTCCTTTCTCCCCCACTCTCAGTTTCAGACAGTGAGGAAGGATGGGGAAAAGAAATGGCCCTAAAAGCGTGTATGAACCACAGAGGGAGATGCAAGTTGCGGTTTTCATTTAAGGAGAAGGTATTTCTCTGCTGCTTTATTCTATTTTTTTTCCCAACGCAGCTAATCTGACATTATGCTACAGCAAATGTAATGAATGCTGAATTATTTTCCACATAAGGAAAATGTTCCAAGAAAACTAGAAGCAACCTCTATTTTTAGAATGTTGCTTTCCATAACAGTATTTTACCTTTAAACTCGTTGCACTAAATTTACTACGAGGTTTCATTCCCTAAGTTTGATGGTATGTAAACTCCACATTTATAAGCTGTCAGTCATAGAGTAAGGCACTAAATTTTAATTGATCAGTTTAAGTTTTAAATACACCCATTGGGAATATTAATTAATGTAAAATATATATGTGAACCCCAGTTTCGCAAAGACCAAATCATCTACTTAATTTGTTCTAGGTCACTGCATAGAGTTCAGAGAAATCACCTGCAGCCTATGCATGTATTTTTGCTAGATCAGGGACCCCATTAATATTTTGCAGCAATTGCTTTAAAGCAGTTTTCTAGCTTTCAGAAGTACCTGAGAAACTACTCAGTACACAGGACAGCTAGAAAAGGAAACTCAAAATTCTTTGACTACAATTGTCAACACATTTTAACAAACATGTTGTTGCAGGTGATGAAGAAAGGTTACGTACTCATCTCTGATTATGGTTAGAATAAAAGATTTCAGCTACAACTTAACAAATAGTAGAAAAGAATATCATTCCAAGTAGCTTTAGCGTAAACTGCAGTTGTGAAAAGGCACAGAGCAGTGTCATTATAATTGTCACTATATGCAGTGGAGGTTAAAACTTACATGGAATATGTTTGGCTAAGTGAAATAGGTATCAACAAACGTAATTGTTGACAGGCAATGCGCAAAAAAAGATTTAAGTAAGTCAATCCAATTACTGATTATGATGTAGAATTTTAGTCTGGAGTTACCTTATGATGATGTTATACAGAGGAAAGGTATCAGTATGACAAGTTATTTGATCACCTCTGAGATAGCATTCGTGCAGCAGAAAATCCCATTCTATACCAGGAAATTAGAATATGGGGTACAATTATTAACAGCCTAATTGAGTGAAAAGACCTTAAAGTACTGCAGGATTTTTTTGATGGAATTCCAGCCAGGCTTTTAAAAAGGACTGTTCAAAATTGCATAGAAAACCCTTTGAACATAGATAAAGTGCAGACTTAAATGTAAGATTTCCTTGGCCTATTTGATTCTGAAGGCTCTCATGGACCACATGGACACAATGGACTAAATGCAAAAGTCTATAGGATTTTGTTCAATTTTGACCTGTATATATACAGATATATGTGCATATATACTCAACAACGCAACCAAAATCCAGGAAACAGAGATAGTAGGTCTCTGGAAAAGGGTGTGTCTTTCTTCTGTTCAATAGTATTTGTGGAAAAACTAACAAATAATCTTTTACAGAAAAGCTGGGCTTCAGGCAGAAATTATTTTCATTTACTAATTCTGTCTTCATAATGGGGCACATTCATCTTAACTTTGTTGTAATTAACTGAAGTCATTCAAGGTTATTTTTGCCTAATCATTTGGCTGAAGAGGGGAACCTCTGAGGGATTTGAGGACATTTTGCTGCAACATGAATGCTTTCCTTAGGTCAAATGTTTGTATGTTTCATTGTTCCTCCCTGTGGTATGTTACTCTCTTTTACACGCAGAAGGTGAAAAGGGAGAAAATTCCTAAAGCAGAGTTGTCAATCAACAACGTAGGATTTTAAATGGTAACTTTATTGTATCTGAAAGCATACACCTACCTTAAACTTAACTGCAGAACACTGGGATGGATAGACCCCATAATTGGGGATGGAAACCGCAGGTGTCTCCTGTGAAGTGCCGTGGGATCGTTAGCGGCCGTTAAGTGGGAGGACTTGGTTCTGCAGCTCATCCAGCACAAAGGTCACTGCTGTCCTTGTCAAAGGCAGCTGGAGAACTTGGCTCTTTACTCACCATGGCACTGACAAGATTCATATGTGTGTGCAGCAGGAGCACTCCTATTCAGGCGCTGTCTAGCCATGATCCTGTGCAGCTTGCCCCACCTGGCAAGACCACAACACAAACTGATGCTGCCTGCCTCTATAAACTGCAGAGAGGTGCAAGGGTCTTTCAAATTTGTTCATCCTCACCCTTCTGGAGATGTCGTTATTTCTTGTTGAAGTTGTTACGTCCTTTTTGCTCTAATTCAAGAGTTAACCCCTCCCCCCCCAACAAGTAATGAAGATTTGTATCAATGATTCATATCATTCTACAAACTAAAGGAAATAGGAGAAGTGAAAATAAGGCTTTACAGCAGAGAACTTAGGAACATGCCAAATTCAGAACAAAATCCAGTGTTTTTCAGAGCTGTTAAATTACTATATAGAAAAACCTTTGGAAGAAGATGGATTTGCATATGAGCATAGGATGGTGTATTCAAATTTATGATCAGAGGAACCTTGGTTTGCAACGCAAAGTATTTCTTCCTGTCAACTTAATTATTTTTTCCAGTTTAAAGCTAGAACCAAAAAAGCTGGACTGTAATAATATCTATGAGTTTATGTTGGATTTATGCAAACAAAAAACGTTGAGAAGGTGACACAGAGGCACTGTGCTTTAGTCCACTGAAATCTGACTATCAGAGTTTGACTCACCTAAAGCTTTCACTCCTATATCAGCATTCCCTTTGTTATGGTTTTTGTTTTAGTTTGCATCCTACTGTAAGTCTAGATGAAAGTTTACAAATATGGGAGAAGGAAAAGTCAACATTACATACAGCTCGCAATCTTCATTGGGAAATGAATAAGTACAACCCTCATATAAGACAGGGAGGAAGTCTGAAAGTCAAAGAGGAGACAAATGCTATAGAAACTGCATTTGTAGTGTATGATAAAGAAGGAAAAGCAACACATTTAACAAATACTGAGAGTGGAGCTGTTTCAAGCAGTGGGAATGACTGACTTTTAAATTGAAATGGGAAATTCTATCTAAAGCAAAATAAATTATAAAGCCACTATTCTCTTACAAAAGGCATGACATGATCTCACAAATGAGAGATGAAAACACCTGGAACTTGATAAAGACCATACAAAATGTAGGACATAGGAAAACATGCAAAATCTGAGATGGAGGCTTTATCTTATGGATGCCTATTAGACTGGCGAGACAGAAGCTATGAAATACACAGTTCTAGTCCAGGCAGGGTTTGTGGAGAGGAATAATATATTTTATCCCCTTATGATATGGGGAAAAAGAAATAACCTCTCTCAAGCACATAAGCACTTCGTCAGGACTGAAACAGAAGCTTAAACCAGTAGCTTGCAGTAATAAATCAGTGGCTCATGTTAAAAATGTTGAGCCCCAAAAAGGCACACTGGCCCAGGTTTGCTTTAAAAGCAGCTGAGACCTAGCTAAATCTTGGCATGGCTATGCAGAGCAGGTACTTCCGTTTTTATAACAAAAATGAAAACAACAAAATAAATTTCATTATAAACTATCAGACTTCCTTTTCTTTATGTTTTCTGTTTTGGCTTTGGATTATTTTATTTTGAGTCATTTTCCTTATTTTAAGAAAGGGGAAAAGTTTTGGACTTCACGGCCAAAAAAGATGTTATTTTCTTACAAAATAATAAAGCTGGGAGACCTTTTTAAAATGGATCAAGTTACTTTTGTGGTCGTTCCTGTAAATATTCCAAAGTGGTGCGTAATCTTAATGCATCTACTTTGACTACAGTCATCTGGCAGATGCTTTTATGGTGCTCTTGCTCCTCTGAGGTTACTGGGTTTTCAGATTTCTACTCAGATTCTGTAGAGAATTAGAAAAATGTTACATATATTGTTTCATAGCTGTACTCACAATGTACAACACAGAACATCACTTACAATTTAAGGGTCCATAAAACAGAGCTTATTTAACTCCTTTGCTTCAGTGGGTACTGAACTTGCAGCACCCTGTGATATTGCATTTGATGGTTCTTCAGACTAAAATGTGACAAACCTCAATATATGCCCTGAGACATTAGAACTTCTTTTTCATGAGGATTCTGGACTTCAGGCAGAAATGTTCAGTTGGTATCTCAGTACCCAATTACAAGACCATATAAAATACTGGAAATAAAAGTGGAGCAAAATCTATTTCTAGAATAGCAAATCCTTTATATATATATATATTTTATTTTTTTTTTTTTTTAAAGCCAACAATCAAAATCCCCTCTAATGGAGTTGAATTAAAAACTTGCATTATTGCCAGAATCACTGTGGAACATGTTGCCAAAAATGCCGGGAAGTCAGCCTAATTTTCAAATACGGGCATCTTAATAGGATATCCAAATGGCACATTTGGGTACTTACATGGACACTTAGATGTGTAAATGCCCACTCTGTTGATCTAAGTGCTGATTTGAGCATTCATGTCTGAGATTTAGACATCCCATTAAAACATCCATATTTGATATTGGACCCATAGTGAATTTGTGTCTTATTAATGTTTAAATAGAGAAAAATCATATGAGCCAACTATGCATTTTATATAATACTGGGTAGCTGAATGTATTTCTACTGCATACACATTGGATATGGTAAAACAACACTGAGGTTCCAAGTAAATGTACAGACAATACCTTGAACATACCTTGGATAGAGAGAACATGAAATGTCTGCTCTGTAAAATAAAAAGGCTTTTCAGGATACACTTTTACTTCTAAACACATGCACTGTTCATAACGTTAGGCATATAAATGTAGAAATAAACACTGAACCTTCTTTTTGCTGTGCACAGTCCTACTAGAATCTGGAGAAAGGTCACTTATTGTAATAAAGATGTTCACAGTTTGTTTCCCTAAGCAGCAGTTGTTCAGTGTATTGGATATTAAGCATTCCAGACATACCAGACACATAGCCTCATTCGGTCAGGAATTCATGTCTCTACCAAGCTTTTTCATGCCTTCCCCTCTTGCTCGTTGAACGGTCTTCTTTTATGTTTCTGTGGGGCTTTCCAAGCATTATCCCATGTACTCTAGCTTAAACATAATCTTTTGTGTTAGAAGCACTTCAGGCATTAAAAAAAAAAAGATTAGGCAAGTAAAGAATTGCAATCAACCCTACCTCCCATGGAACTCCTCTGAGAACATTGTGAAAATCTTTGGCTTTTAATTCCAATGTGCAGAAGTGTTTGACGTTAAGCTTGGAGGGGTAGTGAAAGAACCAAAATACTGTGACAGACTTGAACGGGCTTTTTTTAAAAGAACTGTCAACCAAAAAAAAAGCCCCCATTTGCAGAAGGACTGGTCTTGATGAAGGAGGAACCTGAAAGCTCTACCACAGGCATACAGGACCTGTATTTCTAAGGAAACCCTGAAGCATGCAGACCCTTGAGCCAGGTGGCTCGGGGTGGCTGCCTTTGCATGGCAGCCCTGCCTGGCGTTGGAGAACATTGGTGGTTCCTTCTCAGCTACAGGGTCCCAAGAGTGAAGCTGAGAAGGATCACATCAGCTTTGCTTAGGGAAGGTGCAGGAATCCTCCAAATAGCTTTCTTTTTACCTGGAGTGGAAATGGGAATGTAGAGCTGTACCAGGCTTTTCCTGAGGATGTTGGTTGCAGGTACAACCTCCATGATCAACGGCTTCCTGGGCCCTGGTTTTTGCAGAGTTGGAGTGAGATCTAAAATATGCATCAGGTATGAAAAAAGAGATAGTAGCTTATGAAAATGAGCATGGGGAATGAAAGGATAAGGAGGTGTGTAGGAAAACACATGGGGCTTGGCATTGGTTAGGTAAAAGGAAAAATGGCAGTCTGAGGCAGGCTGGACACAAGCGCTCAAGATAAGTAAACCAAGTATTTTTCCACTATAAAAAGATCTTCTTTTAGTCAAACTCAGCTCAACTTACAACAGAGTGAAATAATTTTAAAATATTCAAGTTACAATTATCTTAAACAATCATGCAAGTATAAACTGAGTTAACACTCCAGTATTTGAATTAATGAACTCTAACTATGGGTGATTTCTAGACCATTCAGTTTATGGTAACTGGGAATAAACAACAGTTTTTAATATTTTCAAATACACAAGAGGTTGCCTAAAATACAGTACAACTAATTTCAGGCAATATCTTTTTTTAAGTTGGCAGTTAGCCTCCCTGTTCTGCATAGCTTGCAGAATATTTTAATGCCATTAGTTGCCATGGTAAAATGTATTGCAAAGCCATATTCCATTCTGGTGCAAATGAATACAAGTTTTGAGTTATTTTGCTTATATGTTTTGTCACTGAAGAAACTGTCATCGCTCATTGTGCATAAAGGCATAAGGGAACTCAATGAACAGTATTCTTGATTAATAAAACTTTTAAATTCAATTGAGAAACACTGACTTAACAAGTAACAGCTGTTGCTGAAGAAATATGTTATGTCAATAAAAATAGATTACCTTTATGTTACGATATTATCACTTTAAAGTTAAGCATCTATGTTTCAGGTAGGACAAGTCCCCAGAAAGTAATTCCTTTTTAAATATAAATTAGGGATCACACAGCTCATATCATTTAAAAATAAATACCTGACTTTAAGAAGGAATTTAAACAACTACATGAATATGAAAGCAGATCTTCAATAATAAAAATGTAACATAATAAAAAAGAATATTTAATAAAAAAATTAATCTCGCTTATAATCACTGTATCAATCTTTTCCAGAATTCTACTCATTTTCATTTTCAGGTTTTTTCAGTTTACTGGTGCTACTGTAATTTTAATAATGCTGCCAAAGGTTACCCATTATACTTAACTTTAGTAAGCCAAAATTTTACACTTGAGTGCAAGTGTTATCATATTTTACATATTCACAAACACTGCAAATCCACAGATGTTGGATTTTTGACTGCTGGAGTTTGATATATCAACCTGACACTCCATTGTTTCACCAGCACACAATGGGGAAAGTCAATATCATGTTACCATGAAGAGCTAAAATTTGAAGTATGCCATTCCACACTAGTAGACCCTTTTTGGTTTTAGTGGAGAACGGACAAACAAACAAACAAACAAACACCCAAACCTAATGAGTCATTGCATACTGAGGAAGGTATAAAGCCTCAGTGCAGGTCACTTGCACCTAGAATTGTAAAAATTCTCTGGCAGTCTTGAAAATAATTGTAATTTTGAACCATTTAAGCAAACTGAAAAACCGAACAACCTGATCTCAGATCAGAATCAGAATCAAATCGAATCGAATCGAATCGAATCGAATCGAATAGAATAGAATAGAATAGAATAGAATAATTTCAATTGGAAGGGCCCTACAATGATCATCTAGTCCAACTGCCTGACCACTTCAGAGCTGACCAAAAGTTAAAGCATATTATCGAGAGCATTGTCCCAATGACACAAACTCTGACAGGTGTGGGGCATTGACCGCCTCTCTAGCATATTCCAATGTGTGAGCACCATCTCGGTAAAGAAATGTTTCCCAATATCTAGTCTGAAAATAACATATTTCATTATGATGGATGTGGGGTTTGCTACTTTTTGGGAGGATGACAGGATTTGTGGCATAAAAAGTTTACCTAAATACTATTTGCAAGATGGAAGAGAGTATAGCTTTGAGCCCAGACACCTTATAAACCAAGTTCTCAGGACATTCACGGGAGACCTATACTGAGATCTTCCTCTCTGCAGGTACTGGCATTTCTGCTTTGAATACCTTGTGAAATAGTCAATGGCTTAAAAAGACAGTAACAGGCTGGCTTTAAAACTTCTGGGCAAAAACCACTCTGAGAGAAGTGAGGCAGACATGTTCCTGTCCCTGAAGCAATGTATTCTTTTATTTAATGGGCTGAAAAGTAAACATCTTTTCAGTTTCATGCTTGGCACCAAAATATACATCCAATTCTTATCCCCTGAATCCAAAGGTTTTAAAAATTTAAGAAATGTCAAGATGAACTGTTCTGGCATAGGAATGTAGTTTTTGTTTGCTTTTGCTAGAAACTATTCATTAAATATTACTCTCATTTTTGTGTTGCTCAGACCCAGAGAAATGATAAATTCCTTTTTTCCAAAATATAAATATATTACCCTGTTCTATTTGTATTGTACAGGCTGGGAATTGCCAATATCGTCTCTAAATGTGATAAACTGGCTAGTAATAGAATTCAGTTAAATACAGTTCATTCTTCCTGTGCCTGTCTTTCTTGAAATAGAGATGGTTTGCTCTCCTTTTTCTGACTGCTGAAGGTGGGCTGTTGTTGCTACAAGCCTTGTATTCTTTAAAGTAAGATTACTGCAGTTCTGAAATACAAGTGGCATAAAACAAAATATATTGCAATCAGGTTTCAATCTGTAAATGTCCAATGCATTAAACATTTTTCAAAACGATCCAAGTTTTATGCCGATTTTTTGGTGTTGTTTTGGTCTTTGGCATTACATTAAGTGCCTGAGCTCTGTGTTCATCTCTGAAAGAAAGAGACTGTGAACAGTTTCCTTTGAACAGAAAAAATGTTGATGGACCTTGATCATTCATATATCACTCTTCTGCATCATCCACTGCAACGAAACTGTACTGCAATTTGCAAATAGTCTAATCTGATTCTGCAAGGAATCTTACAGGATATTAAACACAGTTAAAGAGAGGAAACCAGCTTTAAACATCCAGACAGTTTATAAAAACTTGGCAAATCCTTAGAAATGTCAGTAGTCCAGCTTAATGCTGCATGAACAACCAAGGTTGCATAAGTGATAAAACTTGACGAATATTAATCCGAGTCAAGCACTATGCATGGAAGCCTCTTTTTTCCACCTGAGACTTTTTTCAGTGAAATACTTCATTATAATGAAAAATTAATGTTTTTAAAGATGAATCTGAGGGAACAGAGAAGTGAAGATATATTTTTATTGCAAACTGGTCTGTTTATAAAGCATGTTGTTAGCAAGGCAGAAGCTTGAGTCTACAGCATATTCAGACACCATCAATCAGCTAATAATTAGGCACATTGTACCTTACCTTTCAGATTTTTTTTTTTTTTTTGCTTTCTTTTGGGTCATAAAATTGGCAGAGAATTTTGTCTATTCACATTTTAGCAACAGATTTGGATTTCAGAAGGCAACTTCTCATCTCTATTTTTATCTTTCATAAGGCGCTGGTTCCTTCTGGGGGATGGGATCCCAAACCTTCTTCCAACTGAAATCCTTCCTGGCTGGTTGTACTCCTACTCTTCTGTAGTGGACCGTCAGCACCATATGAAAAAAATATTTGTTAACCTTGTAGCAATATCTTGGGTTTTTTTTTATCCTCAGGCTTCTTCCACATACTACCTTTGGCTGAATTTTAAATTGTGATCACATTTTGGCAAGATAAGATTACTTGATTGCAGTCTATTTAATAAGCTACCGGATACAATTTTACTCCCTCAGTTAATTTCATTATTGCATGAATTATTTAATAGAAGCTATATCTTCTGTTGGT